>NW_006408649.1:9142915-9168473 GCF_000296735.1 Chrysochloris asiatica | reverse complement strand
CTTTCAGATGAGCTTCATCTTTCAGATGAGCTTCATCTTTCAGATGAGCTTCATCTTTCAGATGAGCTTCATCTTTCAGATGAGCTTCATCTTTCTCCCGTGGAGCGGCTGGTGGTTTCGAACCGCTGACCTTAAGGTTCGCAGCCCGATTCATAACCACTACGCTTCCAGAGCTCCTGAGGTTTAGAGAGCTCCCGCGGAGTGGCTGGTAGTTTCGAACCGCTGTCCTTAAGGTTCGCAGCCCGATTCGTAATCACTACGCTACCAGAGCTCCTGAGGTTTAGAGAACGGAAAAAACTCTTAGCCCTGTGCTGTAGGATAAGCACTGACTGCTAACAAAGTTGGTGGTTCAAACCCAGCAGCAGCTCCTCAGAAACCCCATACAGGATCACTGAGTTAGAACCAACTCAACAGCACTTAACCAGCCCTTGAGTTTGAGAAGAGCAAATGTAAAATACTAAGAGTCATCACTAATATGGGATCTTGTAGCCTTCTTTACAGAGTTTGAAGGTTTGGCGACTCTAACACATGGAATTGCCGGAATTTCCATGATTCAGTCAGGCCTTATGTCAAATTTCTTAGCATGTAATATATACTCAACATTGCCTGCCTTTTAAACATAAAGCTTAATGGGCATCAGATCATGAAGGCCTGGCCATGTTGCAAAGCTGATAGTTATCTTACCTCATCAATGAGGATGCCATCACTAGAGGTAGGGTAGATCTGAAGCTGATTCTTTCCTGCTTGCCACTTAACCTGTTTTCTTTGTCGTTTCTGATAATTCTCACTTGTAAATCAAGGGAGAGGAGACCAGATGTGGTGATGTCACACCCCAGCCTTGGAGAGCAGACAAGCTAGATGTAAAATGTTCACAGGTAACAATAAGTTTGTGTGCACTGCTTGGAAACCAGATTATGGGGGAATGTAGCTCTATACTTAATAAATGACTTTCCTTTCCTTGGGTAAATTTAATAATATTTATTGGCTAAAGGGTAGGATTTATTAAGACTTGTGGCACTCTAGCACTGAACTGCAAGTTAGGTTTGAACTTCAGGATCGGTGGTTCACTCATGAAACACTCTTCTCAGAAATCCTATACAGAGTTGCTGTAAGTAGGAACCAACTCAGTGGTACTTAACAATGTAATGTCCAGATGTGGCACTGCTAAAAAGGGTTCCTGAGTCAGAATTAACTCCTGCTAACTGCAAGGTCAGCGGCTCAAACCCACCAACCGCTCTGCAGTAGTAAGGTAAGGGTGTCTGTTCCAGGGAAGATTTAGTCTCAGAAATCCTTTGTAGTTGTGTACCCCATTCCATATGGTTGCTGAGTGGGTCTTTGGTTAACCTGTGACTTAGATCACTAGTTCAGATGACGAGAGCTACAGTTATTTGATGGTTTTTAATGCCCCACATAAAGCATCTGGCCACTCCAAGCTGCTCAGAGCAGTGGCTTACTAAGGTGACAGGTAGGCTCAATTGTGCAGCTACAGCAGTCAAAACTTCCCATTCTAGGGTGAAGCAGTAGAGTCCACCACCTTTATTTTTGTGGGAGAGTGGCAGCACAAGTTAAGAAAGAAAACACAAAAAGGCCAGTGGTGAGTCAGAGAAAGCAAAGACCTACAATATATAGAATTATTGAACGTCTCAACTACCAAATGTGCTGTATTCCTACCAACTACTTTTTGTAACTATAATCGTGCAACTTGTCCTAAGAGTGAGTGAGGGTGAGAATACCTATGGTCTATGTAGCTCAAGACTCAATGTTCCTATGCACCTCCCCTGGGTAATGGCAGGAAGGTCCGTTAAGCATGAGATTCCTCAACAAGGGGCAGACACTCAGCAAGGCCAACTGTAGAGGCACGAGCTGCCAGCAACAGAAAACAATGCACCAGTCTCCACCACCCTTTTCCTAACCCGATGGCACTAAACAACATCCACAAGGGGCTGGAGTCCTGTGTGGAATCTCACTTAGCCCATAAGATACAAAATTTGTGAGAACCCACAGCAAAACAGAATTTTATTTACTTGAAATTAAAATCCCCAAAATAGCAAGAAGGTATTTCGATGATTTAAAATATTGAAAAACAGCAACCTTCCCTTCAAATAGAGAAATAACTCATTTTGCCTTTGGATTACACTATCAAGTTATTATCTGAACCCTATTTACTGGTAGTATACTTAATTTGAAGTACTTGTTTACCAGGATTTACAGCGATTATTCTCCAGTACAATTTTTCTCAGTTTGTAGGAAGAACATTAAATTCCTGCTTCTAAAAGAACACTCAAGGCAAACAGTTTAGAATGGACACACTGTTAAGGGAAAAAACGTTCTCAATTATGTCAAGATACTTTATTTTAAAACAGGTCACAACACTAAGCTTTTGGCCCATTCTGCAACTGGACAAGCTACAAATGCTTGCTTAGCAGCTGGGTGCATTCTTTAGTAGCATGTTTGAAAAGTGAATAAAAATGCATATAAAACAAATATTCAAATAGTTTCCATAGGAACACAGATAAGTGTGACCCCATCTCATAGTCCTTATTGTTGCATCTGTGCCAACCCTACTCTTATAAAGACATTTCAAAACTAGCAGTAATTAAGTTAAATGGTGCCCCCAAATCCCTTAATTCAAGCTAAACTCGCAGTTAACAGCTACAAAAATGGTATCTACACATTAATACTAGCTGAAGCACAAGTTGTTGGATGGCGTTTCAGTCCACTTTCCCAAGCACAAGACAAAGGTAGGGTGCTGACATCCTGCTCCTCAACTTCTAACGGGAACTCGTGGTTCTTGATTTGCTGCATGAGTTGCCTGAGAAATACAGAAGTGGCATATTCAAACGCTGAGTCACCCATAACTGGGCAGTATCAAACAAGAGTAAGTTATGCACGCACAAGGTATGTTTACTTCCTTGGTTAGTACATCACTAGGAAGCAGTTCAATGTATTTCTAAAGCATGCATTTCTTCAGAACCATCTTTTAGAAACTGGGAAACCACAAGTCACATCCAATAACTATAACAGACCAATCATATAGACACCTACTTGCTCTTTTCTAAAATGCTGATGCCACAGAAATAATCTATGGAGCATAGTAGTAACACTTATTGGAGGGGAAGTGCCTTCTAGTCTTTTTATGGGGGGAGGGGTATGCTATTTTCCAAATTTTCTAAATGAGTAAATACAAGGGGGCTTCGAAAAGTTCATAGAATGTAATAAAAAGATACGGAGTCTTTCCATGAACATTTTGAAGGCCCCTTGCAATCTTAGTATGTGGAGAAAAACGATTTTAAACAATTTCTTACTCGAACAGACAAGCGCAAGCACAAATTCAGAAGGCATTATAGTTACTAACCATGTTGGCCCGGACATCACATAGTAGATAGTTGGTCTCTGGAATCCATTGAAAGTAGAAGCATCAGCAACAGTATAAGCACCCATGTTTTCAAATAGCATCCAATCACCCACATGCATTTCTGGCAGGTCACAGCGTTCAACAATCCGATCAAGACCATCACATGTTGGTCCCCATATGCTAGATGAGTAATACTTTTCATCTGGTTTGGGTCTCTGTATATTTAAGAAAGAGAAAGTTCTATTTGTGTTTGTTATAATCAATCATATGATCATAGTCAAAACTGAAGTTCTGAAGTTACCTTTTGTAGAAGGGGCTTGACGTGTGCATGATCATAAAGGATGCAGTTAAATGATCCATATACTCCATCATTCACATAATACATAAAGGTTTGTTCACTTGATTCATCTTCATCTGGAAGGCAGATCAATCCTATTTATTACCTTAAAACAACTAAAACTTTCAGTTATATATGCAATGATTCAGCCCTTTATACAATTCATACCATCAGAGCCTGTCTGTTCCTTTAGTACAAGTTTCTTGGCAATGATATTAACAGCAAGGGTGAAAGCTGATGCAACATAGTATCTGCCTGGTTCAGCAATGATTTTCACTCCACAATCTGATGGAAAATACTTGTCCAGTGCTGGATTGATTACATTGGTGATCTGTGGGAATATGACGCAAAAGAACATTCATTCATTATGGGAAAGTTCACATGACGAAAAATTCCAGGGCTTTGTAACACACCAGAATAAAACATGGTTCAGAAAACTACAACAACTAATTTTATCAAGTAACAAAAACAAAATAAAGATCTCCCTAAACTCAGTCTGCACATCTTTGTGGTTTCATTTTAACTCTTGGTGGGATATTTTGAGTAGTTTTTTTTTTAATCAAGAAACTCAGTACATTCTGTCTCATGACAACCCTGTGCCTGCCATATTTTTCAATGATTTTTTCAGTAGATTGTTAGGACTTTCTTCTAATTATTGAGTAACAGTATAAAACATAGGAGACATTCTCAGAGTATTCTGTATGATACTGTTACGGTGGACACCAGGCATTATCCAATTGTTGAAACCCAAAAGACTGTGCTACCCAAAGGTTAATCACATGTAACAATCTTACCACAGGAATGCAGTATGTTAATGATAAAGGAAACTAAGGCAAGGGAAAAGGAGCCCTGGTGGAGCAGTGGGTTAGTGTTGGGCTGCTAACCATAAAATATTTAGTTCAACTCTACCAGATGAGGCCATCTGCTCCCATAACAGATTTATACAGTCTTGGAAACCCTACGGTGCAAGTTCTACTGTTTTACAGGGTAACTACAAGTCAAAATTGACTTGACAAGATTGAGTTTTGTATGGGGGAGAGATGAGCACTCAATACTTTGTGTACAAATTTCTCTGTAAACTTAAGATTGCTCTAAAAAACAAAGTCTATTCCTGGTGTGGCACTGCAGACTAAGCAATTGACTGCAGTGTTGGTTTGAACCACAATGTCACTGGTTCAAATCCACCAGTCACGCCTTGGAAACCCTAATACACAGTCTCTATGGGTCGGAACTGACTCCATGGCATTTAACAATTTAAGTATCAGGATGCTGAAATGTTCTTATTTAGCAAATACACATCAAAAGTACAAAAAACTTTTCTAATCGTGCCTACCTCACATAATTTTTGAAGAATAATGTATATTCTTTTTAGAAACTCAAGTATCACATTCAATGGTTTATCTTAAGTTCCAAAGTGACTAAACATTAAAAATGTAAGGGAAGGAACCAAACTGTAGCAAAGCACATTCAGAGGAATGATACAGTAAAGTCAGTGTTTTCTCTAGTAGTTCCACAGCAAGCTAATTATAAACAAAGCATGAGTTAACATTTTCTTTTAAATGTGATCAGCTGATACTGAAGATTTCAGAAAGCTACATTCATATAGTTCCTTTTTGAAATCAAAATTATTTGTTAAAATACCCAAGTCTGGAAATATTAGCTAAATAGTTATACTATATCAATTTTTTATAAAGTACCTCTTCAAATTTAAGTTTCACATCTTCAGATCCAGGAAAGCCACCACCAATATCTAGCAGATACATGCTGAAACCAACTTCAGCCTAGAATTAAGAAAATTTAGAAGTCAATCTAACAGCCAGATTTGTAATAAATAATCAGAGAAGATTTAAGTTTGATGCAGATCAGAGTCTTACAAAAGGGTTAATTCTAGTACTAATACTAGTAGGTTATTGTCAGTCCTGCCAACCCCACTTCACTGAGGTTTCCATATACTTACTCCCATGTCAAAGACACAGCGGGCATCAGAGATTGCTTGCACGAAGGTCTCAGGATCGGTACAGCCACTTCCCACATGGAAACTGAGGTTAAGAAAAAGGAAAAATGTTGATTCTCGCTATTTCTTAAAATACAGGAGGACAATGTCTAAAATGTTGCCTAATATCTTAAGAAGCTGACTAATACCATCATCAGATCTTACCTGACACCAATGACATCAATATTTAGCTCTTTAGCCCGTTCTAACAGAAGTCTACTGGTCTTGAGTGTGGCACCAAATTTAACACTGAGACGACAGACTGCTTTGGAATCATCCGTGGCAATCCGCAAAACCAACCTAAAAGCAAGAGAAGTACATCGAACTTGTAATGAAAGATCACTTAATCAACTAATCAACTTTTAAAACCCCAGTTTAAGTCTATTTGATTTTATTAATCAAAAGTTTTATTTTCTGACTTGTCTCTAATCCAGCATATATACTATGACTGAAATACAGAAATATAAATAATTTTAAAAATTTGAACACGAACAGAGTCTACACCTCCCATGCCCCACCTTCCCTTTAAATGGAGAAATAACTCACTTTGCCTTTGGATGTGCCCTGGCAACTTTCATCAACTCGACTTCGCTATCAAAAGTCATCATCTGAACTCCATTATTGGCAGCATACTTAATTTGAGATACTTGTTTACAAGGATTTGCATAGATTATTCTCTCCGGAGGCACACCAAGACTTTGCACCAATTGTATTTCCATCTGAAAAAGATGAGTGGTGGTGTTAATCATATGTAGCCAATTAATGGAATCAAACAGAAAACTCCGGAAAGCTGTCAATTCTCACATTATTAACATCTACTGCCTAAGTCATGGAATTTCTATCTGCTATGGGGGAACAGGACTTGTTACTGAGATTCAGTTCCTAATTTGTTTTTGCTTACCTTGCTAGCACAGTCAAAGCCTGTCCCGATGGCAGCTAGGGTCTTCACTATGGCTCTGCTATCGTTACATTTGACTGCATAGAAGGGGGTGACACGGGGAAGAGCTTTTAACCATCTTAGATGCTTCTTTAAGATGTCTCCAAGGTCCGCAACATAGAAGGCGTCTTTATCATCCTAAAAGAACAGTGGTTACAGGTTTACTTATTAGTACCTTAGAAGTTCTATTACATTTCTTCAAGACCTCTCTGAAGTTTCCCATTCATCCGCCCGATATTCTGCACTGCCAGCATAGACCTTTATATTAATACACTTACTGAAGATGAAACTTCATTAATTTTTTGGTCCAGAATGTCCTTGGCAGTAAAACCTTCATCAAGGAAATGACAGTCAAAGTCTTCATTACTAAAGTTGGTCATGATTTCTTGATGTTCCTCTGAAACACAACAAACTGCAATGGGGCAGGGAATTCAGTCAAAAGCCTTTGTAAAACGATTTTTAAAAAGACCAGCCTACAACAAAAGTGTAAACTGAAGACTTACACGGAAAACTAAGAGACAGAATTTCCAGATTTTCACAAAGGCAATTCTCCAGGAATTCCAAACAGCACTGAATAATAAGTTTGTACCTTTGGTGCAGCAGTGGAAACGTTCTGATAAAATAGAAGCACAGAATTTGCTGTCAACCGTAGGAACACATCAAATGTTCAGGACCATCAGGACCAGGCATCAGCTAGGCACATACAGAGCAGGTAGGGCACCCAAGGTGAGCTTTCTTAGGAATCCCAATTACTCCTAGGTATAATTCGTATGATTCCATACCGGTGTGGTTATCTAATGATACCACGGGCTCAAACTTTCAGGATTTTGAAAGACAACACAAATTACAGAAAATAGTACTGCACTTCTCAAAAATACTATTTCAAATATTGATTTTTAAAAAATTATATATATACATAAAGTTGAATGTTTATGTGCACTTAGTGCGCATTGATATGGAAGAAAACAAAAAAACTTTTATAAATAAATACTTATTTCTAGGAGCAGTTTCAGCCCTTAGAACCTAAAAAAGCATCACAACCATTATCAATTAAGCCACTATATAAAACATCTTCGTATTTCCTTTCATTATCAGTTTGAACTGCAAGGTAGGCAGTTCAAATCTACCAGCCACTCCTCAGAAACCCTATACAGGGTCGCTATGAGTTGGAACTGACTCGACGGCACTTAACAAGTGGCATCACGGAGCCCTGGTGAGGCTCTGTATATAAACACTGGACTGCTGCCGCAAGGTTGGCAGTTTAAACTCACCAGTCTCTTTTTGAAAATCCTTTACTGGGTCACTATGAATCAGAACCCACTTCACAGCATTAACAAGCGGCATCAAAGAAATGTCTATAGAGCACTTAACTCACTGAGAGAACTCAAGTTTCCTGAGAATTTTATGAGTTACTCTTCATGTTATTTTAGTTGGCCATATATTTGTCAAATTATGTTTCCACATCAATGTAATATTTTGCATTATAATGCTGTATGTATTCACAATCAATATCCTTAAACTGGTGCTGCTTTTAGCAGTTTGCCTATGCCTTTGAGTCAGTTCCTACTCATAGTGACTCTGTAGAGGGCTTCTGGAGAGTCGTGGGGTTAGAACCGCCGACTTTTTCAGCAGTACAGGGCCCATTCTACAGTGCCACACCAGGACTCTGAACTATCTTTAGAGAAAGTCTAATATTTGCTTAACTATGGATAGTAATCATATAGGAGTAATTTGGGGTTAATTTTCTAAGTCCCAAAAATAAACAAAACATGATGTAACAACAAGAGCCACAATCCTTGGCCTTCTGAAACGTGACATGAGTGTAAGCAGTTATTTTCAAAATGATTGATTTTAACCTATCTAAATTCTGCCAGTTAGGGTTTCTTTTTTTTCCACTGTGCAACCCATTTCAGTGCTACAGCCTATGGGTAAGGAGGCCAGGCAATGGTTCAGGGCTACAGTTTGCTCTGGCATGGGACACTATGAGAGGCCCACGGGGAAGAGCCTGCCATAAATCCAAACCCATGCATAGAAGACATTGTTTTAAGACCAAATCTAATGTGACTTTCTGGCATTGTCAACCTCATAAATCGACTAAAACATCCCTAGGGAAACTTAAGAGAAAAATGCCAAAAAAACACCAATTTTTGTCTATGTAACATTTACAACTGGCTAATAAATAGGGACAAATGATGACAGAGTGGATTATTTAGGAACTTGTCGAATATCTTTAAGGTATCATTCAGGTTTAAACTTCGAAAGCTTTTTTCTTTATTGCATATTTAAACCAAACTTGTGATACAGAAAAATTTCACCAAAGAACATCTTTCATATGGCAGTTATGTTGAAAGCAACATGAATTAATTCAAGCAGAAACTCACAAGCCAAAATTAAACGATACCCAATATTCAGTCTGAATATGTCAGCAAACTTTTGATCAATGATTAATATTCTCGAACACAATGGGTCTTTTCTGAAAATCATGGGCTGGTTCCCATGTGCATGTCTTTTCGCCTGAAAAGGGGGACGGGGTCTTAAATTCCCATTTTTCCACTAATTTCCTCACTTCCCCTCTTAGAAATTTAACACTTGAGGCTCTTCTTAAATCACAAAGTCATTCAAAGACACTATGTCAAAACTCCTGGTGTGGCGCTGTAGGGTCAGCACTGGACTGCGAACCACAAGGTCGGCAGTTCAAACTCACCAGGAGCCCCTCAGAAACTCTACACGGGATCACTGAGTCAGAACCAACTGCACTCAACAGCAGGTCAAAGTTAGGTGAATTATGCCAAGGTTACCTTAGCAACTCCCACGGGTGTCATTTTCCTATTTGCACAGTATCAACAAACACTACACTCAAAACTTTGGAAAAGTCCAGGGAAACAAGGCTTATAAAAGTTATCATTAGGTATGGGCGTCTGGGAGTGTCAGTCGGGAGCTGTTTAGACTCCTACAGATCTCACCTCCTGCACCTGCCACACAGCTTGCAACAAGGGCTTGCCAACAGAAGAAAAAAAAGTGAAGGAACGAATGGTCTTCACCAGCTTCCGGTAAGACGACATCGTTTGGTAATAGATGTAAGGCAGACAAATGGGCTACATATCCGCAATGGCCCCCTCTAACCGTGACAGATCATGCGGCAGAGAACCACGGCTGCTGCGTTCCAGGTGGTGGCCGCCGTCCGGCAAGGACAAGGCACGTTAGCACCCCCAATTCACAAAAGGGAAGCGAAGCCTGGAGGGGAAGTAGCTTACCAAGGTCACAGGGTCTCGAGCTGGGCGCGAACTCTCAAACCACGGCCCGGCTGTGTGACCACGTGGGCCGGGCCGGGGTTTCCTTTCTCGCAGCCGGGCCTGGGCCCCCGCAGACCCGAGATCCCGCAGGCCAGCGAGCCGTTCACGGACACGTGGCCGGCCTCGTTCCCCCCTCCAACTGCCCGCGACCACAGCCTCTCACCTTAGCGTGCACGGACGCCGCGGACGGACCCCATGGAGGGGCCGCAGGGAAAGCGCAGAAGAGCGGCTCAGCAGCTCCTGGCGCTGTCCCCGCCGCCTCCGCCGCGCCCGGTCAGCCGCCCGCCCGCCCGCCTCGCTCCCTCCCGCCGGAGAACCGCCGGCCTGAGGTGGTGCTGAGCTGCTGGCAGAGGGGCGGCCGACGGCGGCGGCTGGAGGGGACTGACAAAGCCCGACACAGCCGCCGCACCGGTACTTATAGTGCCGGGTGTGTCGTCATGGAGACGCACCAGCTCAAACCAGCCGCGATCGGTTCCGTCCGGGAGTCTTCCAAGGGAGGGGGCGGAAACTCGGCAGAGGCCAACCCCAGGCCGGGCGTAGGGAGGGGGTGAGGGGCGCGGACTGTTAAACGTCAGCGTATTCGAAAGCCGCCGGCTCCGCGCGTGCCCGCCAGGCCGCCTAGCACTGCCTTCTGGCCGCCTCACGCCGCCCCCGGCTCCGCGCCCCACCCAGCCCTAGAGCCGGTCCGCGCACGCGCACGACCACAGTGCCGCAGGCCCCACAAGCGCCTCGGCCGCTCCCTCCCGCGCGGGGGCGCTTGCCCGGCCCTCTGCCTTAGGCAAAAAAAAAGCTGCCGCCGCAGAATTTCATTATCCGCGCCATGAGGAACTATATTTCCGCCTAGAATTAAACGCTTCGTGCCCCTGGGCAGAAAAAAAAAAAAAAATAGTAGACGTAAGCGGAGGTACAGTGCACCGACTGCGTGCGGCCACGTGGACGCCACCGAGTGGACTGGAGCGCCATCACAGTGTATCCGTTCGTTCGGAAGTGACCAGAAAATGATTCTAATCTAACTCCGCGTTTATAGCAGTGACTAGAAGGAAACAGAGACTAGACAGGGTAAGGGGACTTACCACGGGCCACCCAGCAAGTTAGTGGTAGAGTTGGCAGGCTGTTCTACGCCTCTGCCTACGTGTTCTAAGTAGATATCCGATAACTAGAGGCATACAAAGAATATCCTATTATTAAAACAAGGCGGAGACTCTTATATAGGATCGTTAGGGGGAAAGAGGTCAGGAGGTTACAGAAACCGTAAAACCATCAAGCCGTAAAACCAACAATGCCCTTTATCGCATTAGTTGAAACTCATCAATAATAGAAATCTTTCAGCACAAGCTACAACTGGCACGCTTTGAGAGACTTACGTAAATTCCAACTCACCGAAAATGATTAAGCAGTGAATGCACTTAGCAAAAACCACAGAAGAAATTAGGAATCCTTAGGGGGAGCAAAGTGAATGATTGCGCCTCACCACTGTGGGGTCCCCTCACTGGGAACCCACCCCAGTCTGCTGCCTCAGACTTGAAGGAATTTGGGGCACTTTTTAAAATTTCGTTTTTACCACTTGTTCCCTTGAAAACAAAATCCAATAGATAGAATCCTGTCCCACCCTAGGGTGTGGTTTGTGACAGGGCGGCTGATGATTTTTTTTTATGTAAAACCAGGCCTGGCCTTACAGGGGCTCCTGGACAAGCTCAGCCTCTTGCCCAGCTCTGCCTCCAACTTGCTGTGTGATCTTGGGCTAGTCACCTCCCCTTGCCTCAATTTCCCCATCTGCAAAATGAGAAGGTTGGATTTGACCCAATGATCTTTACACCCACAAACCATATGGAATTTTGTTAGATTGAGGAGTTTTTGAGGGCAGGATTAAATTCTATATCTTTGTAGCCACACTACACACCCCTTCCTACCACCTCACTGCCTGAGGCATTGTCAGTGAAGACTTACTGAATAAATGAATGAGTGAGCTAACTTTCTCCTGATTGTTCAGAAATAAGCATGGGGGAAAACTTCAGCAGGAAGCGAAAGTGGGATTTCACACTTAAAATGCAACACTCCCCTTTTCTCTCAGCACCTTGATCATTTTTTAATGAGTCCTTGAGGAACCACTGGGTGCCATATACCAGGACTATACAGAGAAGGGGACTGACTATCCATTCTTAACAAGCTTAAGTTTCTCTCAAGACCTGAGAGTAATAAAGGTAATCCATCAGAGAACACTGCATATTGCTTCAAGCACTTAAAGGGAAAATATCTTTGATCCCTTCATGGTGAATCCCCTGGTGATGAGGTATTTGTCTCCCTCTCTTAGAAGAAACATTTTGTCCAGGGATTCAGTTTTCTTCACGTCCGGGAAGTCACCTGTGTTCTGTGCAGAACTCATGTGGGGAGCTCTGCATGGGCCACTCCAGGCAAACACAGGGTCCCTTATGTGGCCTACTGGCAGAAGGGACCAGATATCTGGGTTGTGGGTTCCCAGGCACAGCCTGAGATGGAGAAAATGACAGACCAGTCAGAGGCAGCCCCTGTTGTTGCTGCTTTGTGACGTTGACCACCTCCATTCCTTCACCCGGACAGAAAGGATTTGGGTGATATCCAGAGTCCCTTTTAGCTCTGTTCTGTGATTCTGTTTTAGATTTTAGAAACCTTAAGTGCAATAGAGAAGCAAGCTCTTGGTTCAGGTCTGTCCTTTAGCTGCACACATGCCTGACTCAGAACTCTGTTACTCGTACACACAGGTGCCTCTCCTGCCAACCATTTTCCACACACAAGATCATGCTCACATGCTGTACTTTCCTCTGGGAGAAGAACAGATGCCTTGTCCAGATGACCCAACTGGCCCAGATAGGGAAACAAGGGAAGAAGGCAGTGGTGCTGCTTCCTCCGAGAGTTCTGGTCTTGCCAGCTGCCGGCAAACTTTCTTTGCAAGGCCCTTGGCATTAGCTGTGGGAGTCAAGAAGGCCTGAGTTGTAACACCTGATTGCTAAACTGGACTCAAAAAGAAAAATTGGTAGGGACTAAGTCTGGCCTTATTCAAATACCACTGCCACAGGTCTAACCCATAGTGACCCCATGATCATCAGAGTAGAGCTATGCTTTATAGGGTTTTCATGCTTGTCACCTTCAGAAGCACATCACCAGGCCTTTCTTCTGGAGATTGGTTCAGACCACCAACCTTTCAGTTAGTAACCCAATAATTAACTGAGTCACCCAAGCATCTTTATTGTCTTTCTGTGTATTTTTCAGTGAATGCCATCATTTTTCTTAAAAATACATCCCTGAGAGAAAGGTTATTGTAAACTATGGGATGCCAAGCTCCTACAAATTATTCTTATATAGAGATGAGATTTTTGTGTTTGGTGAGGAAGCAATAAAGGAAGTGGATGAAAACAACAAAAACCATATTGGACATGCTAATAAAACCTGTAATCCTTAGTAGTTTCACCTAAGCTCTGGGACCAACTCCAATTTCCTTAGCTACCCTCATCACCTAGTTCATTACGAAGCCATGGGCATCACTTCTCTCTGAGCCTCAGGTTTTGGCATAAAATGGGATGGCCGGACTGAG
This sequence comes from Chrysochloris asiatica, assembly GCF_000296735.1. Lineage (NCBI taxonomy): Eukaryota > Metazoa > Chordata > Mammalia > Afrosoricida > Chrysochloridae > Chrysochloris > Chrysochloris asiatica. The sequence continues at coordinate 9,154,990 of NW_006408649.1, read as the reverse complement.
CGAAAATTCAGACCCTTGAACTCTGGTGTTCTAAGAATCACTGGCTTCTTTTGCAAATCCAATGACCAGATGTTCAGAATCCAAACTGAGGACATGTCTGATGGAAGGTTTTTTTTTTGTTTATTGTTAACTTATTTACATAAAAGAGCTTTGTTGTTGTTCTTAAGTGCCATCTAGTAGGTAGCAATACTGAATAGGTTTTCCCTAGGAATCAGGCTGCAAGCCTCAAGGTCAGCAGTTGGAATCTACCAGCTCTTCCGCAAAAGAAAGATGAAGTGTTCCGCTCCCATAAAGATTTACAGCCTTGGAAACCCTGTATAGGGTTGCTATGAGTCAGAACTGACTCCACGGCACATAACCATCACCAGCAGCTCACTGCTGGTGAGCTTGAAGTACTGACCTTACGAGACATACAGACTTTGCAGCGCATTAATCCAGCACATTAACCCACGACGCCCCACCAGGACTCCTCTGACTATGGAGCAAGGCCTATTAAATCCAGCTATAAGAGTTTTGAATCTGTCTTGGCAAGGGTGCCATAGGTTAGAACAGATGGGCAATGGGAACCAGCCACAAGACTCAGATCACATCTGTATATTTGATCAAAAAGAGTGCTCCATAGCTCTGTCACTTATCAATACTCTAGCCTTGCTTTTAAAATTGTTGGTAGGCGTTCCCTCCCCCCCCCCCCACACCGCCTGCCCCCCCCACACACACACTCACACAAATCTAATCCATAATCCACCCTCCAAGGCTGAAAGTGTGCCATCTTTGCAGATAATCCAAGTAACGTGCCAGAGGCATTGAAAGGAACTTCCAGAGAGGCCCTACTTAGGCTCTCAGCAATGTGGCATCATCAGAGAAGTGGAGCACCTCCAAAAGTGTCACTTGGAAGCAGAAGTCACATAGGTATAAGTGGAAGTCCCAGGATGCTTGTTTTACAAAGTGTTGTTGCGTCATAGCCCCACCTTGCCCCAGGCCTGGTATGGCTCACGGGGAAGTTGCAAGGACAGAGCCTACAAGGAAGAGACTGAGCCTCACAGAGTCCCACAGAGCCCAGTGACAAGTCAGTGGCTGCATAATTCTTTGCAGGGAATTTCTCAGAAGTGGGTTGTGCCCAGAGACTGAGAAAACAAAACATTAATTTGGGCCAGCAAATTGATATTTAGCCATGTTTTACTTCCCACCGCCCTCCAATCCTGAAGTCAGTGTTCCAGTAAGTATGTGCTGAGCCAACAGTCAGACATGCTACCTAACATATGGGCTGATAACAGGATAAAATGTTTAAGATCTGGTTAATTTACTCCTTTACCTGAAAACCTCTATTGGTTGCCCTTGGTCTACAGAGAAAAGTTCAAACTTCTTAGTTTGGCACCCAGGAGTCTCTGAGGCCTGCCCTGCTCATCTTCCCAGTCTTGTGCCCCACTTTGCCAGCCCTACTGAATCCCTTATTCTCCAACCCACCTTTGTAGATGCTGTTTCCTCTGCCTAGAACACTCTGCCCTCTGGTCATCACAACGTGCCACACAATGTGAGCATCTTTTGTTTTCCTTCCCCTTCCCTTTCTCTCCCCTCTCCTCCCTTCAGTTCTTCCCCACTTCTAATGAGCCCTCTGAAATGACTGACTTATCTTCGTTTGCTCAGTTTCTAGCCCACTGCCTGGTACACAGAAGTGACTCAATATGGTTACATTGAAATGGGCTTTTCTGAAAAAAATCTGTGATTTGTGATGGCACACAACAACAACAATAATAACATATGAGTATGAGTGACTAGCTCATGGAAATTTTCTCAACATGCTATCTAAAATTAGGGGGACAAAATGTTCTGAATATGCTTCTGTTGGTCATATACTCTTTCCATATATGTTTATGCGGGTCTCCTGTGTACACATGGCTGCATGAGGAAAGGTCCCTAAGGCCCCAGCTCTGTGCTGGGTTCTTGAGGACCCGCTGGGAACTAACACAGGCCAAAGAAAGCCTAACTGTTTACTAGGGTACACAGAAAACTACTGTGACTCTGACCCAACAAGGCATAGCACCTCTGCTGGGTTTGGTCACTGCCCCATTTTTGCAAGTGCCTCACCCTAGTGGGGCCCCACCTCAAAAAGCCCCAGAATATTCAGGATCTTCCTCTGTGGCAAAGAACAATATGTGGAGGGCTCTTGCACAACCTAGACATTCTAGAGAGTGTGTGCCCTGGGGGTGGTGTGAGATCTATAAATCCTGCCAAGTCAGAACTCAAGACCATCAGAAGGCCCAAGGGCATCACACAAGTCGCGGCCTACTGCGGCCTGAGCCAGAGGGTGCCCTTTCTTCACAAGGCAGTCATATATCTTGGTCTGATCATTTTTAGGGAGGTGGGGTGGTCTTCTCTGCAGAGAATGCTTGCAGATCCATTCATACAGACTGTGAGCACTTACTTTTTCTGTGTCAAGTTCCTGCTAAACCACAAAACCAAAATGACTGCCATCAAATTGATTCTGACTCAGAGTGACCGTCTACAGGGTTTCCTGGGCTGTAAACCTTTATGAGGGCAAACAGCCTCATCTTTCTCCCTCAGAGAAAGCAGTTGAGCACTTAGCCACTGGTGGATTTTGAACTACTGATCTTTCAGTTAGCAGCCCAATGCCTAACCCACAGCAACACTAGGGCTCTTTCAGAGTCCCTGCTAGGTACCCAAAATAAAGAGATTAGGTTTAGCCCTTAAGTAGCTCAAGTCCAGAGGGTGAGGTTAACACGATTGATCATGTGCTCTGATGTGTTCTGATCATCAGGACAGTAGATAAATAGGATACCACCATGAGGACCCAAGGGCAAGGGGATTAACTCTATTCTGGTGTAAGAAACTGCTAGTAGAGAAGGGAAAGAGCTCATTGGCTTGGAAAAGCTTATTCAGGGTGGAAATATATTGAGAAAGGGCCCAAGTCAAGAATAAGATATGTGAGCACATGGAAGTTATTGTTAAGTGCTATCAAGTCAGTTCTGACCCACAGTGATAGTGTATAGTGTTTTAAAGGAGTAACTGGTGAACTTGAACCACTGACCTTGTGGTATAAACCGACTTTGCAATCCAGCCCACAGCACCACACCAGGACTCCCAACGTTACACAGTGTGAGAAAAGAGTAGAGAAGGAACACTCTGGGGGCAGCATCTGAGGTCTGGTTGGCTGCTTCTTTGCTGTGCCAAGCAGTTCCGCTCTAGCCCCGCCTGACACTTTCCCTCAGTCAAACAAAATCTCTGCTGACAAGAAGATCCGGTGATTTTAGAGGGCAGTTCATACAAAGGGGGAAGGCAACTCACGTATTCCCCGTTGTTGTAACCAAATGAAGTCCACTGCCATTGAGTTGATCCCAACTCATCGGGGCCCTGATTAAGATTTCAGAAACTAAATCTTTACAGGAGCAGACAACCTCATCTTTCTCCCATGAAGCTGCTGGTGGACTTGAATTGCTGACCTTGAAGTTAGCAGTCCAGTGCTTACCCTTTAGTGCCACCTGAGTTACTTCCATTCTGGTATGTTGTTGTTATTGTTGTTAAGTGTTGTTGAGTCAGTTTCAACTAACAGTAACCCATTACAGAGTGGCTGGTGGGTTTTAACCACCAACCTTGTGATTAGCAGTCCAGTGCTGATCTTAGCACCACACCAGAACTCCATTCCCTGAATAGCACTGCATTTAAAGACAGTCCAAATAGACATTCTGATCTTTCCTTGCTTCATTTGTAAACATTAAAGAGGGAGTGCTTTGGATTCCTAGAGCTGCTGTAACAAAATGTCACAAAGTTGTTGATTTTTAAGAACAGAAATTGATTATCTCACAGGTCTGGAGTCTAGAAGTCCACATCAGGGCATCAGGGCATCAGGTCTGGTGGAGAGTCCTTCCTTGTCAGTAGCCTCATGTCATGGATTGAATTGTGTTGCCCCAAAATATGTTTCAACTTGTCTAGACCACGATTTCCATTATTACGTGCTTGTCCTCCGTTTTGTGTCTGATGTAGTTATCCTACATTTTCTGATGTATTGTAAATCCTAATCTCTATATACGGCACTGTAGGGTAAGCACTGGACTGCAGGGTCAATTTGAACCACAAAATCAGCAGTTCACACTCACCAGCTGCTCCTTAGAAACCCTATACAGGGTAACTATAAGTCAGAACAGACTCGACAGCACTTAACAACAGCAACCTCTATGTTGATGGGGAACATAATGACTCAGTAGGATAAGCACTGGATTGCGAATCACAAGGTCAGTGGTTCAAGCCCACCAACCACTCCTTGGGCAAAAGATGAGGTTTTGTGCTCCTGAAACTCTAAACAGGGTTGCTATGAGTTGGAACCGACTTCAAGGTACATAACAAAAACACCATATATTTTAATAGGACACCATATATATTAATAGGAACCCTGATGGTGCAGTGATTAAGTGCTCAACTGTTAGCCAAAAAAGGTCAGTAGTTCAAACCCACTAGCTGCTCCAAAGGAAAAAGATATGGCAGTCTGCTTCAGTAACGATTGTGTGTGTGCTTTCTGGGTCGCTGAATTGATTCTGACTCATGTTGTTGTTAGGTGCCATGGAGTCGGTTCTAACTTGTAGCCACACAATAGAGCAAAACACTGCCTGGTCTGGTGTCAACTTCACAACACTTGTTACATTTGAGTCCATTGCTGCTGCCACTGCCATCCATCTCATTGGGGGTCTTCTTTTTCGTTGACCCTCCACTTTACCAAGCATTATGTCCTTCTCCAGAAACTGGTCCCTCCTGATAATATGAGAGACAAAATGCTTCTAAGGAGCATTCTGGCTGTACTTCTAAAACAGATTGGTTTGTTCTTTTGGCAGCCTATGGTACTTATAATTTATATTTTTCTTCAACAATCTAACTCAAATACATCCGTTCTTTTATCATCTTCCTTATTCATTGTCCAACTTTCACAAGCCTATGATACTATTGAAAATACCATGACTTGGGTCCGACACACCTTAGTCCTCTGACATCTTTGCTCTTCAACACTTTAAAGAGGTCTTGTGCAGCAGATTTGCCTAATGCAATATGTTGTTTGATTTCTTGACTAATGCTTCCATTAGTGTTGGTGGTGTATCCAAGCAAAATGAAGTCTTTGACAACTTCAATCTTTTATCCATTTATGATGATGTTATTTATTGGTACAGTGGTGAGGATTTTTGTTTTCATTACACTGAGGTGCAACCCATACCAAAGACTGTGGTCTTTGATCTTCATTAGTAAGTATTTTAATCCTCTTTACTGTCAGCAAGCAAGGTTGCATCATCTGCATATCACAGGTTGTTAATGAGTCTTCTTCCAATCCTGATGCCATATTTTTCTTCATATAACCCAGTTCTCATATTATTTACTCAACTCACAGATCAAATAAGTATGGTGAAAGAATACAACCCTGGCACGCACCTTTCCTGATTTTAAACCATTCAGTATCCCCTAGTTCTATTTGAACAACTGCCTCTTGATCTATATACATGTTCCTCATGAGCACAATTAATTGTTCAGGAATACTCATTATTCACATAGTTGTCCATAGCTTGTCATGATCCACACAGTTGAAAACCTCTCAATAGTCAATAAACTAAACATCTTTATGGTATTTTCTATTTGCAGCCAAGATCCATCTAATGTTGGCAATGATATCCCACATTCCATGTCCTCATCTGAATCTGACTTGGACCTCTGGCAGGTTCCTGACAATGTACTGTTGCAGCTGTTTTTTAATTATCTTTAGCAAAATTTTATTTGCATGTGATATTAATTTTGTCCGATGATTTTTGTATTCCATTAGGTTACCTCTCTTTGGAAGGGGCACAACTATGGATCCCTTCCAGTGAGTTAACAAGGTAGTTGTCTTCCAAATTTCTTGGCCTAGATGAGTGAGTGTCTCTAGAGCTGCCCCAGTTTGTTGAAAAGTTTCAATTTGTATTCCATCGATTCCCAGAGCCTTGTTCTTTGCCAATGTCTTCAGTGCAACTTGGACTTCTTCCTTCATTACCATTGGCTCTTGATCATATGCTACCTGTTGAAATGGCTAAACATCTACCATTTCTTTTCAGTACAGTGATTCCTTGTATTCTTTTCATCTTCTTTTGATGATGTCTGCATCATTCAATATTTTGCCCATAGAATTTTTCAGTATTGGAAGTCAAGGCTTGAATTTTTCTTTATTTCTTTCAGCTTGAGAAATACTGAGCATGTATTTCCGTTTTGGTTTTCTAGCTCCAGGTCTTTGCTCATTTCATTATAATATTTGACTTTGGCTTGTCAAGCTGCCCTTTGAAATTTTCTGTTTAGCTCTTTTACCTCCTCATTTCTTTCATGTGCTTTAGCATCTCTACACTGGAGAGCAAGTTTCAGAGTCTCTTCTGACATCCAGTTTGGTCTTTTCTTTCTTGTTTTCCTAATAACTTTTTATCTTCTTCCTGTATGATGTTCTTAGAGTCATCCCACAACTCTTCTGGTCTTCTATCATTACTGTCTAATGATGCATCAAATCTGTTCTTGAGATATGTTCATGTGGGATATATTCAAGGTCACGTTATAATTCTACTACTCATCTGTCAATTTGTCATACTGTGGTGGCTTGTGTGTGGCTGTGATACTGGAAGCTTTGCTACTGGTATTTTAAATTCCATCAGGGTCACCCATGGTGGTCAGGTTTCAGCTTAGTTTCCAGACAAGACACACTAGGAAGAAGGAGAGGTGGACTACTTCCGAATGTTTAGCCACTGACAACCTTATAAATAGCAGTGGAACACTGCCAGGTAACTCCAAAATATTGACCATTAAAGCATTACGAGTATCAGCAGAATATTATTTGATATAGTACTGGAAGATGACCTTCTCTGGTTGGAAGGCCCTCAAAATACATCTAGGGAATAGCTGCCTCTTCAAAGGAAAATTGACCGTGAAGACATGTATGGTGTAGAGTTTTTGGAACTGTCATTTGCTGATGGTGCACAACTCAATAGGAGGAGATGCAGCTGCAAGCATCCATTAATAATTGGAACATGGCATGTATGAAGTATGAATCTAGGAAAATTAGAAGTTGTCAAAAATGAAATGGAATGCATAAACATCAATATCCTAGGCATTAGTGAGCTGAAATGAATGGGTACTGACCATTTTGAATCTGACAATCACATGGTTTACTATGCCAAATGACAAATTGAAGAAATCACATTCATCATCAAAAAGAACATTTCAATATCTGTCTTGAAGTTCAATGCTATCAGTGAGTGGTAGGATAATATCCATATGCCTATAAAGAAGACCAGTTAATATAACAATTATTCAAATATAAGCACCAACCACTAAAGCCATTGATGAAGAAATTGAATTCTACCACCTTCTTCAGTCTGAAACTGATCAAACATGCAATCAAGATGTATTGATCATTACTGGTGATTGAATGCAAAGGTTGGAAACAAAGAGGAAGGATCAGTAGTTGAAAAATGTGACCTTGGTGAAAGAAATGATTGGAGATTACATAGAATTTTGCAAGACCAACAACTTATTTACTGTAAATACCTTTTAATACAACATAAAAAAACGACTCTACACATGGATCTCACCAGATAGAATGCAGAGACATCAAATTGACTATATCTGTGGAAAAAGACTGTAGAAAGTTCTGTATCATCAGCTGAAACAAGGTCAGGGGCAGACCATGGAAGGGTCCATCCATTGCTCATATACAAGGTCAAGCTGAATGTAAAGAAAATGAAAACAAACAAGTCCATGACCTTGAACGTATCTGACTCATTACAGTCCTGTATAGGGGTTTTGAGGCTGAAAACCTTACTGTAGCAGAAAGCCTTATCTTTTCCCTTTGGATCTGTTAGCACACATATATATATATTGTTGTTGTTTTTATGTGCCATTGAGTTGATACTGACTCAAAGGACCCTATGTAAACAGAACGAAACACTGCCTGGTCCTGAGCCAACAGCATATATATTGTTGTTGTTGTTATGTGCCGTGGAGTCGGTTCCGACTCATAGTGACCCTGTACAGGGTTTCCGAGGCTGTAAATCTTTACGGGAGCAGAAAGCCTCATCTTTCTCCCGCAGAGCAGCTGGTAGTTTAGAACTGCTGACCCTGAAGTTCACAGCCCAATTTGTAACCACTACGCTACCAGAGCATATATATAGGTACCATCTATTGGTCTAATCGTACTAAAGCCAGTGTGAAGGAAGAGTAGAGAAGGTATCATTCTAGGGGCAGCATCTGAGTCCTGGGTTTGTTGTTGTTGTTGGGTGCCATCTAGTCGGCACCAACTCACAGCAGCCCTATGTACAGCGGACCAAAACACTGCCCAATCCTAGGCTGACCTCACTACTGTTGCCACGCTTGAGTCTATCAATGCTGCCACCTGGTCAGTCCATCTTGTTTGGGGGTCTTCTTCTTTTTCTCCAACCCTCCACCTTACCAAATATGATATCCTTCTCCAGCAACTGACCCCTCCTGACAATATGTCCAAAGTATGAAAGACAAAGTTTAGCCATCTTGGCCTCCAAGGTATTCCTTAGGATACCACCAGGACTCCATAAAGGTTACAACCTTGGAAATGCTATGGGTTGTTCTACCCTGTCCTATATGGTTATTATGAGTCGGCAATAGGTTAGGAATGGGTATATGTTGATGAAGCAGGATTAGTGTGGGATGTATCTTGAGTCACCACCTTAAAAGAGGGTGTGGCTCAAGTCCCACCCTTACTCAAGTCTCACCCATACTCAAGTCACATCCTTACTGAAGTCATGCCTTTACTCAAGTCACAACCTTGCTTGAGTCACACCTTTTATCTTCCAGGAGATAAAAAGAAAGAAATGAGCTGGGTGGAGAGGAATCTCAAGAAAGAAGAATTGGGAGCAGAATATATCCTTTGGCCCTGGAGTTCCTGTACTGATAACCTCCTAAGCCAAGGGGAAGATTAATGAAAAGACACATGGAGATTGGAATGTCAGGTCCACAGATGTTGAAAGAAGACAAGGAGCTTCTCCCAAAGTCAACAAAGACAAAAAGTATTCCCCTAGAGCTAGCATGCTGAATTTGGACTTCTAGCTTACTGAACTGTGAGCAAATAAATTGCTGCTTGTTAAAGTCATCCACTTGTGGTGTTTCGCATAATAGCAGCACTAGAGAACTAAGCCATCCCAGTAGTTCCTTGGCATTTCTTTGCTTGTAGATGGTTGTTCATTTGGTCTCTTCCCACTGTGTGTGTGTATGTTTCTTCATGCCTGTTTTCTCTTTTTATGACACCACTCAGAAGGGATTAGATTTAGTGCTAGTGCCAACCCTACACTAGCATGACCTTGTTAATAAAGTGGAAGAAAAACCATTATTTCCAAATAATATCACACCACATTTACACACACAGGGATTACGAGTTCAACAGATCTTTTGTGGGAAAACAGTTCAATCCAAAAAGGGTTTTCCCAGTGTATCATTAAAACCTCTTTCCTCCCTTAGTCTCTAATAATGGAAATTCTTGGGCACAGATCATCCTCATCCCTAGAAGATCTTTCTCCCCATTTCACAGCAATCTATCCCACCTGTGATCTCTTGACCTCCTTCCTCTTCTGGGCCACCTCTCTCACCAGACTCTCCTGCCTTCTTTACATAGCTCCTTGGAGTGGGTGGTCTTCCATTCTGACTGCTTATCTTGTGCCAGAGACTGGGATGGGGAGAAGCTAAGCAGGCAATACTTTAATGGAGGAGGGAGAAATGGTGGCTATTGGAGTGTGACAAAGTCCACCTACTCCTTGCTATTGGCTCTCTTGTTATCTGATATTTCACATTTATGACAATAGCAAAAAATCTACTATTTGATTATTTTACACATTAACTAAACATGACTGGCAGTAATAAATGCTGAGATGCAAGGCAAGAATAACTGTGAGGGCTAAGGTTATTTGTCAACTTGACCGAGTCATGATTCTCAGTGGCTGCAAGTTATGTAATATGAGGGGACTCAAAAAGTTCATGGAAAGAAAACAGAAATGGAAGATATTGGAATTTTTCCACGAGTGTTTTGAAATCTCCTCATATAATTTGGCACTTATGTAATGATGTGGAGTCCTGGTGTGGTGCTGTAGGATAAGCACTGGACCACAAGGTCAGTTTGAACAAGGCTGGCAGTTCAAACTCACCAACCGTTCCTTGAAAACCCTTTACAGGGCTGCTATGAGTTGGAACTGACTTGCTGGCACTTAACAGCAACAAAACAAATGTAATGATGTACTTTGGTATTTATGTAATGATATAGTTATCTTCTATTTGTGATCTGATGTGGTCATCTTCCATTTTCACATAATGCTGATACTCACATAGTGACCTATTCTTTGGAACTTAACCATGTTAAAGTGAAGAGTGTGTGTAGTTAAAAAAAAATTATTTAGTGAATAAAATTAAATAAAAGTTTATTTTGAAACCATACGAGTCCAAATTTTCAGGATCTGAAGAAATTTTTCACTGGCAGTCCAGAAAGATTCCTCCTGTACAGTTATTTGTAAATGTCTACAAAATTCAGCAGATACCCTATACGTCAAAGATCTCCTCTCATCCACTGCCTCTCCCATGACCACACCCAAAAATGCTCTCTGGGTTGGGACTGTCTGACAGACCTGTGATAGGTCAGAGTCTGGAGCAGATAATTCCAGTGTCATGAAGAATTACTAACAGCCATCGAGTCTTCCCAGCTCAGGCCCTAGACATCATAGAGCAGAGATAAGCCTGTGTCCACTTACTATTCCTGCCCCCTAAAATCTGTAGCATAATGAATGCTTGCTTTACCTCACTAGGTTTCAGGATACTTTATTATACAGCCACGTAACTGAAAGAAGAAGCTACTATATTTTTATTTTAAAAAGTTAGCTCAGGCTCTCAGATTCTAGCAAGCAATTCTACCTAGAACATCTTATATTTGGAGTCCAAGACAGCACTTGGGTCATTTTAGGCAAGTTCTTTAATTTTACTGAATCAGTTTCTTCATCGCTAAATGGTAAAAATAACAGAATCTATGCCTTAGGGTTACCATGGCGATTAATGACATAATTTATAAACAGCGAAAATGGGGTATCCACTTTATTTGACTCATGAACCAAATCATTGTTAACACCCCCTCCTTTATAGTAGAAAATTGTTTTCTGTAATAACTGTTGTTGATGTTAGATGCTCTTAAGTCTGCTCCAACTTATAATGGCTCAATGTACAATAGAACGAAATACTGTGCCATCCTGTGCCATCCTCAGAATTGTTATGTTTGAGCCTATTGTTGCAACCACTGTGTCAATCAATCTTGTTGGGAATCTTCCTCTTTTTCACTGACTCTCTACTTTACCAAGCATGATGTCCTTTTCCAGGAACTGGTCCCTTCTGATAACACATCCAAAGTATGTGTACGTGAGACAACATCTTGCCATTGCCAACATTTAAGGGTTTCTTACTTTACTTCCTCTAAGACAGGGTGTTTTTTTTGTTGTTGTTCTCCTGACAGTCCTTGGAACTTTCAATAAACGTAATCAACACCGTAGTTCTAAGGCATCAGTTGTCTCCAGTCTTCTGTATTCACTGTCAGCTTTCATAACCATATGGACAACTGAAAATGCCATGGCATATTTGCATATTTCAAAGTGACATATTTACTCTTTAACACTTTAAAGAGGTTTCTCACAACAGATTTGCTCAGTGCAACATGTGTTTTGATTTCTTAGCTGCATCTTCCATGAGTATTGATTGTGGATCCAAATAAAATTAAATTCCTGACAATTTCAATCTCTTCTCTGTTTATCATGATGTTTTTTATTGGTCCAGTTGTGAGGATTTTTGTTTTCTTCATATTGACTTGTAATCCATACTAAAGGTTGTATTCTTGAGTTCTCTTCAGTAAGTGCATCAAGTCTTCTTCACTTTCAGCAAGCAGGATTGTGTCATCTGCATATTGTAGGTTGTTAACGTGCCTTCCTCCAATCCTGATGCCATATTCTTCTTCATCTAGTTCAGCTTCTCTGATTATTTGCTCAACATACAGATTGAATAAGTATGATGAAA
>NW_006408649.1:9138681-9141530 GCF_000296735.1 Chrysochloris asiatica | reverse complement strand
ATTTTTGTTCCATCAATTCCTGGTGCCTTGTTCTTTGCCAATGCCTTCAGTGCATGTTGGACTTCTTCCTTCAGTATCATTGGCTCTTGATCATATTCTTCCTTTTTGGTACAGTGACTCTGTGCATTCCTTCCATCTTCGTTTGCTGCTTACTGCATCACTCAATATTTTGCCCCCCAAAAATCCCTCAGCATTTCAAGTTGAAGCTTGAATGTTTTCTCCAGTCATTTAAGTTGAGCATGTTCTTTCCTTTTGGTATTCTAACTCCAGATCTTCATACATTTCATTATACTATTTGACTTTGTCTTTTTAAATTGCCCTTTGAAATTTTCTGATTAGCTCTTCATTTCTTCCATTTGCTTAGCATCTGTATACTGGAGAACAAGTTTCAGTCTCTTCTGGCATCCATTTTGGTCTTTTCTTTCTTTCTTCTTTATCTCCTTAATGACCTTTTGCTTTCTTCCTGTAGGATGTTCTTGATGTCATCGCACAACTCTTCTGATCGATTTTGAGATGATCTCTAAATTCAGGTGGGATATGTTCAGGATCATATTTTGGCTCTCATGGACTTGTTTTCATTTTCTTCAACATGAACTTGTACATGAGCAATTAATGGTCTGTTCCACAGTTTACGCCTGGCCTTGTTTTGGCTGATGATATGGAGCTTTTCCACCATATTATTCTAAAGATATAGTCAATTTGATTTCTGTGCATACCATCTGGTGAAGTCCATGTGCATAATTGTGTGTGTGTGTGTGTGTTTAAGCTTTTATAGTGAATTGAGTGATAGTTTACTTGGGAGAACATTGGTTTTGCACTCATCCTATCGTATTTTGTTTCATTGCAGTGATTAAAATCCCCTCCAATACACTGGAGACAACAGATACTTTTTCTCACATGAAGACACAAGAGGGAATGGCTCAAACAAATGACCAAGATGCAGAGCCAGAAAGTATTTCTGAGGAAGAAAAGGTAATGAAAATAACTGAAAAATGATGTAAAGGATTGATATTTAGATATCCTCAAAGGGAAACAAGGAGAACACAGAAAAACATTAGAGGAATTCATGAAAACACTATAAGAACAAACAAACAAAATCAATGCAAATTTTAAACAAATGCAAAACCTGCAAATAGAAATCCAGGAGATTTCATCTAAGATCTCAGAATTGGGCAATGCATTGAAAGGGTGGAGTAGATTCAAAGCAATGGAAGCCATAATTAGTTAACTTGAAGATAAATCTCCCGATACTAATATGCTACATGAACAATCAGAAAATAAATAAATGAAAAAAATCTGAAGAAAGCATAAGAGTTATGTGGGACAGTATGAATTGGAAAAACTTATGGGTAATTAGAATTCCAAAACAGGAAGGAAAAATAAAAGGCACAAAAAAACCTTTCAAGAGCTGTTGGAAGAAAACTTCCCTAACATCATGAAAGGTGAGAAGATAAGCATACAAGAAGCTGAAAGGACCCCAAACAGTATAGATTCCAAAATAAAATCACCATGACATATTATAATCAAACTTTCAAAAATCAAAGACAAGGAAAAAGTCCTGAGAGCAGCTTGAGATAAACTGAAAGTCACCTACAAAGGAAAACCAATATGACTAAGCTTGGATTTCTCAGCAGAAACAATGCAGTCAAGAAGGCAATGGGGAAAAAAAAATAAAAAAAAAGACAATGGGGGAACATATATAAAACTCTGAAAGAAAAAAACTTTCCAACCAAGAATTATATACCCAGCAAAGTGGCCCCTCAAATTTTTTGGAAAATTAGGAATTTTTCAGGTAAATAAATTTGTAATGTCCAGACCAAAAAATTCCTAAAGGGTGTTCTTTGGACTGAAAACCAACAACAGCAGACAACAACCTGAAATGAGTGTAAATGACAACACCATCCAGAACTCAATCCAGGTATAGAAGTATTTAAAATAAAACAAACCTACAAGACTGAAAATAGGGAACCAGAGATATTAATGTATAATGAAGTCGATTACAATACAAAAAGAGGGAATAGTGTAATACAGAACTTCCAAATGGTGTGGAAGTCAAGTAAATTTCAAGATAAAACAGACTTTTAAAGCAGGGAAAAAATTAATAAATTACAGAGTAACTTCATAAAAAGTTAATACAGTTATCCATCAAAATTTTAAAAACAGGAAAATCAGAAAGATTTACTAAATATTATTAACACAACAGTAATGAAAATAAAAAGAAAACCCACAAACAAAGTGAACTTCAGCACAGAAAATTATGTGGAATAAAGAAACCAGCAGAGCACAGCAAAATGACAGCAATCAAGTCAGGCTTATTGCTAGTCACACTGAATGTAAATGAATAAAATCTACAGTCAAGAGACATGGAGAGCAGGACTGATAAGAAAATAGGATCCTTCAATATGCTGTCTACAAAAGACACATCAAAAAGATGGACAAAGCTTAAATGCTCATCCATAGAAAAATGGTTAAGCAAACTTTGGTACATACATACAATGGAATATTATACAACATTGAAGAATAAAGATAAATCTGTGAAACTTTATTTTACAGTTATGCTGAGTGAAATTAGTGAATCACAAGAGGACAAATATTGTATGAGATCTCTGCTGTCAAAAGTTAAGAAAACATTTTCTTAATAAAAGAAACAATCTATGGTGGTTGGGGGAGGGTAAAGGGGAGGGAAAATTATTCTTGAAACAGAGGGTAAACACATGTTACCATGTGTGACGGGGCAGATAGTATACAAAGAGGTTAGCAGAAGACAGATGAAAGTAGTGAGAGACACAGGGAGGAACACAATAGTTAAAATGAATAGAGGTCACTACTGCTGCTCCTTGGAAACACTA
>NW_006408649.1:9127172-9138119 GCF_000296735.1 Chrysochloris asiatica | reverse complement strand
AAGGTCAGCAGTTCGAAACTACCAGCCGCTCCGCAGGAGAAAGATGAGGCGGTCTGCTCCCGTAAAGATTTACAGCCTTGGAAACCCTGTGTAGGGTCGCTATGAGTCGGAACCGACTCCAAGGCACATAACAACAACAACAGCAACAAGTATTGATGAAGAATATTGAAAATATCATGGACTGTCAGAAAAACAAAACAAACCTGTCTTGGAGGAAATACACCCAGATGCACTTTAATGTTGAGAATGGCAAGACTTTGTCTCAAATACTTTGTACATTTTGGCAGGAGGGACCAGTTCTGGAAAAGGATAACATGCTTAGTTAAGCAGAGGATCAGTGGAAAAGAGGAAGACCCTCAAGGAGATGGACTGACACAGTGGCTACAACAATGAGCTCAAGGATAACAACAATTGTGAGGATGGGGCAGTGTTTCATTCTGTTGTACATAGTGTTGTTATGGGTTGGGGCCGTCTTGATGGCACTTAATAACAACAGTAAGCTCATGGTTATATTTTGGCTCTTGTGGACTTGTTCTAATTTTTTACAGCTTCAATCTGAACTTGCAGATGAGCAATTGGTGGCTTGTCTGTTCCACAATTGCCCTCTGGCCTTGCTTTTTGACTGATGATATTGAACTTCTCCATTGTCTATTCCCGCAGATGTAGTGGATTTGATTTCTGTTGTGGTGTAATAAATTGTTTAATATGTGTTTTCTAGCCTTAATCTTTGGAGTTCCCATGAAGCCACTCTTTTCCTGATGGGTCTGAGTAAGGAAGGTGGGAGAAGATACCATATGATAACATGATTCAGAGGTAATTGTAAAAACCTGAAATTCAAGCATGGGTATAAAGTGAGCCATCTTAGAAGCAGGAAGTGGAGGATCTCTGCCATCAAAGAAGAAGAGACAGGAGTGAAATGTGTCCTTGGTACCTGAGATCACTGCACATTGAGCCTCCTCGACCCAGGGACAGAATGTTGTGATACAGGAGGAGTGGCAGAGGAGAAACAGTAGCAGCAGAACCAAGAGCTAGACCATGAGACACAATAGTGGACTTCCCAGCCCACAAAGCAAGTAAAGCCAAGTGACTTTGGGCAGGTGGCTTGCTTGTAGAGTGGGGTGCCGCCAGGCATTTAAGTGGAGGAACTAGGTGTGCAGACCTACTGAGCTAGACTCAAATGCCTTCAGGCTGAGTGGGATCTGTGAGAATTTATTAGCAGCTAATTAGAACAACTCTGCCTGGAGCATTTTCTGATTGTGTATTGTAATCTGTTAACTTTCCTAATAAACTCCTAACTGTGAGTATGGTAGCTGAGTTCTGTGTGGCTATTGCAATGAATTATTGAACCCAGCATTAGTAGAGGGTGCTGTGGGTGTGATGGTTTGGTGCCACAATGTTTTTGCACCTGTGTATTCCATTTGGTGAGGTCTTCACAAGTGTAGTCACTATTTATGTTGTTGAAAAAGGCATTTGCAATGAAGAACTTGTTCCTGCAAAATTCCATCATGCCATCTGCAGCATCATTTTATTACCAAGGCCTTATTTTCCAACTATTCTTCCTTTTTTGTTTCCAACCTTTGCATTCTAATAACCTGTAATAATCAATGCATCTTGATTGCATGTTTGATCAATTTCAAAATGAAGAAGTTGGTAGAATTCTTCAATTTCTTCATCATCTTTCGGGTGTAAATTTGAATAATAGTTGCATATAATTGGTCTTTGTAGGCCAATCTATCACAGGTAACATTTCACTTCAAGACAGATCTTGCAATGTTCTATTTGTTGATGAATGGGACACTATTCCTCTTAGATTTGTCATTCCCATCATAGTAAACCAAGGAGCTCTGGTAGCATAGTGGTTACGAATTGGGCTGTGAACCTTAAGGTCAGCAGTTCGAAACTACCAGCCGCTCCATGGGAGAAAGATGAGGCTTTCTGCTCCTGTAAAGATTTATAGCCTCGGAAAGCCTGTACAGGGTCGTTATGGGTCAGAACTGACTCGACAGCACTTAACAACAACAACATCATAGTAAACCATATGATTGTGCAATTCAAAATGTCCAATACCTGTCCATTTCAGCTCATCATTTCATAATGCCTAGGATAACAATGTTTATGTTTCATTTCAATTTTAAGGGCTTGCAAATTTCCTAGATTCGTATTTTGTACATTCCAGATTCCAATTATTCGTGGATGGTTGCAGCTGTTTCTTCTCATTTTGTGTTGTGCCCCATCAGCAAATGAAGGTCCCAAAGGCTTTGTTCCATCTCCGTCTTTCAGGTCAACTCTACTTTGAGAAGGCATCTCTTCTCCAGTCATACTTTGAGTATCTTCCAACCTGAGGGGCTCATCTTCTAGTATTATACCAGATAATGTTCCAGAGCTATTCATGTTTCTCAGTGGCTGTCCCTGAGAAGTGGATTGTCTATTACTTTTTTCTAGTCTGTTTTAATCTAGAAACTCCACTGTAACCTGCCCACCATGGGTGACTCTGCTGGTATTTGAGATACCGGTGGCACAGCTTCCAGTATCACAGTAACATGTGAGCCAACACAGTAGGACAAACCGACAGACAAGTAGTGGACTAACCTGTGTGCTTATCAGTAATTGTCATTGTTTTCTTGTTTTGTTCTTTTGGTTTAATACATAGGACAATTTTAAAGGAAGAAATTTCTATTAAATATATTATTCAAATTAAGTTAAATATTTCATTTATGAACTAAAGTTTGTACTTGTTGTTGTTGTTGTTGTTAAGTGCCGTCGAGTCGGTTCCGACCCATAGCGACCCTGTACAGGGTTTCCGAGGGTGTAAATCTTTATGGGAGTAGAAAGCCTCATCTTTCTCCCGCAGAGCGGCTGGTAGTTTCGAACCGCTGGCCTTAAGGTTCACAGCCCGATTTGTAACTACTACGCTAAAGTTTGTACTTAGCAAACAAAAATACTACACCTTGCTGTTAGCTTTTGGTTTCATTGTTTTCACGTAAAAAATTTCAATGACCATATAGAATGACAGAATTGAAATAATTCAAGCTCTGTTGCTTTATTTTCACAATCACTATGCTATCATTTTTTTTCACATCTCTCGAAGGGGTTGATGGCTTGGACCATACTTAGACTAAGATTAAAGGCAGAATAACCAACTGTTCATCCAGGACTAAGGGGTTCCCCTGTAGCAATATTTCCCATGCTTAAACCAGAAAATCCCAAGCAAACTGGGACAACTTGGTGAGCCTTCCAAACCATTAGAAACAAATAGCCAAATCTGTCTGTCAAGGACCAATTGGGATGGTAGTTTTTTGGATTAATTTATGTACATAATACAATGTTCATAAGAGGCAAGTAATGAAAATATGGTGTTTACGTCTATAGTTTAAAATTCAGTTGTAATCACAGCGACAGTTTAGAAGAAAGAACTCTTTTCAGGGAGTATTTTATCATTTTTTAGAATTGATGGGCATGCTGATAATAAATTTTAGATATTTTAATTATCGTTTAAAATTTGTGGTGGTGGTGGTTGTATGCCGTGGAGTTGGTTCTGACTCATAGTGACTCTGTATAGGGTTTCCAAGGCTGTAAAGCTTTATGGGGCAGAAAGCCTCATCTTTCTCCTGTGGAACAGCAGCTCGACTTACAACCACTCCACTACCAGAGCGCCTTTATTCAGACAATATTGTTGTTAGGTGCCACATCAGTTTTGACTCATATTGACCCCATATGACTGAGTAGGGCTTTGTAGGCTGTAATCTTTATAAAAACAGATAATTAGGTCTTTCTTTCTCTCAGGGAGTTGCTTGGTAGGTTCGAACCTGCCTCGCTTTCAGATCACAACTGAAGACTGCAACAGGGCTTCCTGTCTCTAGACAGCCCACCTCCTTATTGTCTGCACC
This sequence comes from Chrysochloris asiatica, assembly GCF_000296735.1. Lineage (NCBI taxonomy): Eukaryota > Metazoa > Chordata > Mammalia > Afrosoricida > Chrysochloridae > Chrysochloris > Chrysochloris asiatica. Next base: position 9,134,232 of record NW_006408649.1, on the reverse strand, counting down.
TGGGGCAGACAGCTCTCATTTTCCTGCCCCTTTTACCTTACTACATCTGGCCTGGTTCAAATGCTGACTATTATTATATCTAGCTGTAGGATCTTGGGTAAGTCTTTTTACCTCTTGGAGCCTGGCGATCTTGGAGTTATTTTGTAGGGTTGTTGGAGTATTTAGATAAAATATGTAAAGTGCCTATCTCAGGTCTTGGCCTGACTTCAATCAGGTTCACTGTCTTCCTTTCCTCTCATGCCTGCTCTGTCTTTATGGGGCTAGCTCCCTCACCTGGAATACCATCCCCTTAGGTCTTTGCTGATTAAAATTTATCTCACCTCAAATCAACAAAGTATCCAATAACTGCATTCGTAGGTATTATTAAGATATGCAAGATATTAAGTATCTCTCCTTCTGGCCTCCTCTGGATGTTATCTACAGCATATCTGGTTTTGTCTAATCTCTGGCTCTTTAATAAGGTACAGTATTAGCATTTAGACTTGCTGTTTGTCACCTTATAAGATTCTAAAGTTCTTGGCCCTCCATGTACAACTGGTGGGTACCATATTGAACAGGGCCATTTTAGTCCAAAGTTTCAAACTTTGATAACAGATGTACAAATAGCAACATACCCAATAGTACTTGCATTCTGAAAACAACCTGAACTCACTAGGACCATGGCTACCTCTGAGTATGAAGTCCTCTTTCAACCTGGGCCCCCATGGAAACTGTGTTTTCAAGGCAAGCTTTTGGCCTAGACAGGATGTTCCTTGGAGGATGTCCCTTGTTCACTCAGCATTTTAGACACATACTTCTTGCAGCCTCAACTTTAACTTGCTGTCAGAAGAAAGCACTCCTGTAACTCTCTGGGAAGGTGTCATGCACTGCCAGAGTCTGAGAGCCACCCAATGACATAATTTTAACCTAAAAACCATTTTTTATTCTTCTGGACAAAGACAGTTCTTCCTGCTCATAAAACCAAACCCCACATACCCATTTGCTTTTATAAAGCACACACTGACCCATATGAATGATCTAGAAAGATGCTGAGGTTCAGATTTGAAGCAAAGGGGAGGTGATGTGATCCTGTGAAACCTCCATGAAGTCATAGGTGGACAACTCCCAGTGACATCATTGAGCAGGACTTACACAGAGCAGCCTTGTGGCTTGCTGACACACAGGTGGAAACAGCTCCTTACAGTTAAATTGCACACGTACCCTTATACTTAGAGAGGGAGAATTACAATGGCCTGATTTACACCCCTGCCAAAGGGCAGCAGCACTTCTCTGCTCCATGGCCCTCAGGTATGAAGCAGAAAGAGCAGGGTACTGGGAGTTGGAAGACTTACCAGCCCTGGCCCTACCATGTACTGGTTGTGTAACTTTAGCTAAGTTGTCTTCTATTCTCGGTCTCACTTTCCCCATATATAAAATGGGAGGGTGGGAGAATTGTTCAGATGAGTTCTAAGGATCCTTACACTTCTGACTTTTTCTAGATCTAAAAATGAAGCAAAGGGAGATGAATACATTTATCCAGCGAGGTGAGAAGCTGAGTTAGGCAGGGGCCCTAGCCTGCAGTGTGCAAACAGAGCTGTACTTTTGTCACTTTACAAATGCCAGCTTCGTGATCCACCTTCTAGAAGACGTAAGCCAGTAGCAGTCTCCACCAGAGAGGTTCCTTCCCTTCTGGGAAGAGCTTAGGTTTTCACGTTGACAACTTGGGTTCATGTCCCAGCTTCATATCACTCAGCAGTTATGTGACCTTGGGCACATCGCCATAGTTTTTTCATCTATTTTATAGGGGCACCTCTTCTTTTTTCCTTACTTCTCTGCCTTTTACTCATACTAAATGATAATAATAATAGTATTGATCAAGCCTGGTATTTAGTTGCTAGGGCCATGCCAGTGGTTAAATACTGAAATGATATGATAGCCCTGAGCCCTCTGAGCTGCCCACCTCTTCACTGGAGCCTTCTCACCCTCTTACTTTCATGATTCAGCATCTTAAAGGTTACTGCCTGCCCAACCTGGGGGCCTGTGACTCTGCTCTACAGCCATCTGACTGGCTAGTATCTAATGGTGATGGTGGTGTGCCATGGAGTAGTCAGTTCCTACTCGTAGTGACCCTGAATAGGGTTTCCAAGGCTGTAAATCTTTAAGGGAGCAACAAGCCTCATCTTTCCCCAGTGGAACCGCTGGTAGTTTCATACTACTGAACATGAGATTAGCAGCCCAGTTCATAGCCAGTTCGCTACCAGAGTGCCTTGTCTTTGTGGTACCAGTCCTTAAGTAGTTTTAGTATCATCCTTGGGACAGTTAATGCTTATTGAGCCACAATGTTCCAGACACCCATTGTTCTAAGTATCTTATACACATTCTCCCTCACTTCTTGTCCTAGTTATCTAGTGTTGCTATATACCACAAGTGGATGGCTTTAGCAAACAGGAATTTATTCTCTCAGAGTTGAGGAGACTAGAAGTCCAAATTCAGGGAACCAGCAATAAGGGAAAACTTTCTCTTTCTGTCAGCTCTGGAGGCAGGGTTTGTCTCCTTTCAGCACCTGTGCATCTGACATCCATTGGAGATCTCCACGTTCCTTTCCTGGCTCTTCTTTTTGGTGGTACTGAAGTCCCTCCTTCTCTATTCAATTTTTTTATTTCTTATAATGCAGACTCCACCCCAGGTAAGCTCCCCTTACATTGAGCCAGGGCTTTGACCTCAGGAAGGGTGTTGCATCCCACCTTTGTCCCCTTAAAACTGACTGGCTGATCAGATGAGATCACATCACATCATGGGAGATGGTTACAGCATTACATAATTGCAAACCACTGAGAATCATCGTCCAACCAAATTGACACTTATTTTTGGATGACACAATTCAATCCATAACAGTCCCCATGTGTTTGATTTTCATAAAAGAGAGAATATGAAAAATCTGTTCATTTGGCAGTTCTGTTGCGCTAGAGTGGTAAGTGGTCCTGGTTGAACATTGGCAGCCATCACCTAGGGAACTTCTTAACATATGCCAGTGCCCAGACTCCACCCCAGGCTGTTTCAGCACACTCTTTGGGGACTCCAAGATGATTCCCATGTACATTCAGGGATGAGAACCACTGCTGTAGAGTTCTGCTGTTCAAATTAGGGTCTAGGGTCTAGCAGCATCAGTGGCCCCATGGGGCTGGCAGAAAGGTAAAAAGGCAGACTCTCAAGCCTCACTTCATGCCTGTTGAGTCCAAATTTGAATTTTAGCAAGACCCCTTGGTGATTTGTATGCACACGAAAATTGGATTAACACTCAGAATTGATGCATTTGAGTTATGATGTTGGAGGAGAATATCAAAGGTACCATGGACTACCAGAAGAACATACACATCTATTTTGATGACCCTCTACTTTACCAAGAATGATGTCCTTCTCCAGGGACTGGTCCCTCCTGATAATGTATCCAAAGTATGAGAAGCAAAGTCTTGTCATCCAGGCTTCTAACAGCATTCTGGCTGTACTCCTGCCAAAATAGAGACCCCCAATGAGATGGATTAACACAGCAACACGTGACAGCAGCAATGGGCTCAAATGTAACAACAGTCGTGAGGAAGGCATGGGATTGGGCAATATGTTGTACTGTTGTGTTACCTTGAATTTACTTGATATGGCTTATGGTGCTGTGGGTTAGTGCACTGGACTGTAAGGTCAGTTTGACAGGCAAGGTTGGCAGTTCAAGTTCACCAGCTCCTCCTGGGAAACCGTATACTATGGGTCAGGATTGACTCGATGGCACTTAACATCAACACTCTACAGTAGAATTCCTGTTATCGTGGGAGTGTGTGATGAGTGTATTACAGGAATGCTTGCACACAATTTTGTGGCCTTTCCCTAGCCCTTGTAGCTCATTCATGTGAGTGGGAAAGGACCCCTGCATGCTCTGATATTAAAACATTGTCCAGGATCTAAGTGGAAAAAAATTAAAACCATATGTGCAGTAATATTATAACTATAGCCAAGAATGCATGCACATGTACTCAGAAGATGAGATTTTCTTGTTTTATTTTTATATTTCTGACCCCAAAATTATTTTAATGAAAAGCATGTCTATTTTATGTGACATTTCTTTTTGAGATCACCACCATATTTGGAGGGGGAGGGGTAGTATTCTAAGATATAGTGGGTATAACTGTCTGTACAATCTAGTATTAATTTTGTTATAAGGAATAGAACAATAAACTGCTGTAAGAACCTGTACCTTAAAGCCAATTGGCTACACTTTCTATGTTTACTTAAGTTATCTGACATTTACCTAGTGCTGTTCAGTTTATAAAGAGCTTCCATTGACTTGGTCTTTGTGAACCCTTCATACAGCTCAGTGAAACAAGAAATAAAGATAAAGGAAAATGGGGCTCAGGAAAATTTATGCTTCCAGTCAAACAACAGGAATTCAACTCAGGTCTCTGATTCTAGAAAACAGAAGAACAATTCTTCTTTTTATAACTTTTTATTGTGAATTTGGTGAAGATTTACAGAACAAATCTGCTTTCCATTCAATAATTCATACACATTTTGTTTCATGTCATTGGTTATAATTCCCACTTATCCCACTTCCTTCCTGTGTTTCCTGTTTCCATTCCTCTTTTTCTAATTATTCTGAATATTGTTGATAAGTGCCATCGAGTTGGTACCAACACATAGGGGTCTTATGCACAACAGAACAAAACACTATCCTGTCATGTGCCAATCTCACAATCATTGCTACACTTGAGGCCATTGTTGTAGCCATTGTGCCAATCCGTATCATTGGAGGTTCTCCCTCTTTTGAGATAATTGAACATTTCTGTTTGGAAAAGTGATTATGTGTATTCCTTTCATCTTTTGATGTTTTCTGCATCGTTCAATATTTTACCCATAGAATCCTTCAATATTTCAAGTCGAGTATTGAATTTTTTCTTTATTTCTTCAGCTTGAGATATGTTGAGCATGCTTTTACTTTTTGGTTTTCTAACTCCAAGACTCTGCACATTTCATTATAAGATTTTACTTTGTCTTCTCAAGCTGCCCTTTGAAATTTTCTGTTCAGATCTCTTACCTCTTTATTTCTTCTATGTGTTTTAGCATTTCTACACTGGATAGCAAGCTTCAGAGATTCTTCTGACATCCATTTCGATTTTTCCTTCTTTCATGTCTTGTTAATGATCTTTTACTTTCTTCCTGTATGATGTTCTGTATGTCATTACACAACTCTTCTGGTCTTCAGTTGTTAGTGTGTAATGAATCAAATCTGTTCTTGAGATGATCTCTAAATTTAGGTGGGATATGTTCAAGATCATATTTTGGCTCTCGTGGACTTGGCTTAATTTTCTTCAGTTTTTCTTCAACAGAGCAATTGATGGTCTGTTTCACAGTCTCTCCCTGGCCTTATTTTGGCTAATGATATGAAATGTTTTCACTGTTTCTTTACACAGATGATGTCTGTGTATTCCACCTGGTGAGGTTCATGTCTTTTATGTTGTTTTAAAAAGGTGTTTGCTAGGAAAAAGTCATTGGTCTTTCAAAATTCTATTATGTAATATCCAGCATCGTTTCTATCACTAAGGCCTTATTTTCCAACTACTGATCCTTTCTCTTTGTTTACAAGCTTTCATTACAGTCACGGGTTATTATCAGTACATCTTGGTTGCATGTTTGATCAATTTCAGACAGAAGAAGTTGGTAGAATTCTTCAATTTCATCATCACTGGCTTTAGTGGTTTGTTCTTAAATTTGAATAATAATGGTATTAACTGGTTTTCCATGTAGGCATATGGATATTATCCTATCACAGATAGCATTGTACTTCCAGATAGATCTAGAAATGTAGTTTCTGTTGATGAATGCAATGCCATTGCTCTTCAATTTGTCATTACTGGCATAGTAAATCATGTGACTATCAGATTCAAAATGGCTAATACCAATTCATTTCTGCTCACTAATGCTTAGTATATCGATCTTTAGGCATTCCATTTCATTTTTGACAAGTTTCAATTTTCCTAGATTCATACTACATACATTCCATGTTTCAATTATTAATGGATGTTTGCAGTTGCATCTCATTTTGAGTTGTGCCCATCAGCAAATAAAAATCCTGAAAGCTTTACTCTGTTGGTCTCATCATAGTCAACTCTCCTTTAAAAAGGCAGGTCTTCCCCAGATGTATTTTCCAACCTGAAGGGACTCACCTTCCAGCACTATAGCTGACAATATTCTGGTGTTTCAATATTCATGTTTCAATAGTCAATATTCTGGTGCTATCAGATAGTGTTCCTCTGCTATTCATAAGTTTTTCAGTAACTAAATATTTAGAAGTAGTCCATCTTTGCTTCTTCCTATTTTGTCTTTTACTGGAATCACAGCTGAAGCATGTCCATCGTAGGTTACCGTGCTGGCATGCAAAACATCAGTGGCATAACTTCCAGGATCACAGCAACATGCAATGTAAGCCACCACAGTATGACAAACTGACAGGCGAGTAGTGTAAATGCTGCCCTTGTGATCTCAAATGATTGATTATGCTAAGATGTGCATAGTTCACTAGTTTTATATTTTCCTCTTATTGCTTGACTGAAAATTGAACCATGTTGGTGAGTTCATTTCCAGACTTGAAAAGCGTCTAAGGGTCATAATCTTGGTGGAAGAGCAATTCTTTATATCCTAAACTGAAGATCAAACACATAGATGATGCTCAGTAAATGTCTACAGATTAAAAGAACAAATTAAAGGTAGTGCAAAGCTGTTGCAGACCGTGCAGAGGTTCGAGGCCCTATAGGCCCGAGTGTAACAGATCTAGCCACTTGGCAGTTAATAGCAAATTGTTTTCATCTTAGTGTTCAGTTATATTTATTTAATTCCAAACATGAGCCCTGGATGTCCACAGAGAAATGCAATATTCCCCTAAGTTTCTAAGATCAAGATTTCCCCCCTAGAACCAAGGCAGTAAAACTTCCTCAGAGGACAAACAAGGACAGGTTTACTGGGATTAAGCAGGAAGGCTCTGGAGAGGAACTGCCCAGGGTATATTCACTTGGGGTGGAGTGGTAAATTCTGGGAATAC
>NW_006408649.1:9126016-9126654 GCF_000296735.1 Chrysochloris asiatica | reverse complement strand
CCCATCATCGCCAGACACCCCATCTTCGGGTACTCACCCCCTTGCCGAGGCCAGACCCCGGCACAAAGCTACACTGTGGTTCCCAATATATTGAGTTATAAGATGTGATTCAAATTGGGTTGTGTAAAGAGTCTTCATTGCACTAACCCTAAAGTCCCAAACTTAAGGCAAAGAAAATACTGAGAGACCTATGAGGTTCAAGATTATGGTGCCAAGGGAATACTGCTCAAGGATCCCAAGGCATCCTCTTGGCATCAGTACCTGACTTGGATTCCCAGAAGGTCTCAACACTTCAAACTGACACGGGGAAGACTCAAAGACATTCTGGTTTGGGAAGGAAAGCTATAAGATCTAAGAGAGGGATGGCATCCACAACTACAAGGTGATGGGTGGGGACCTGCTCATGGAGGGAATCATCATGGGCTTCTGCTGCTCTCCATATAAATTCCCTTTCCTCTGGGGTCAAGATAGTATTTATTTATTTATTTATTTGTTTTTATGACCTTTTTATCCTGGATTGAGTGAAGGTTCACAGAGCAGAGCATCATACATTCAACAAATCATACACTCCGCGTCATTACAATGATTGCAATCCCTTCCACGTACCATCAGTTCACAGTATTTACTTTTTTTTTTTT
>NW_006408649.1:9121677-9125081 GCF_000296735.1 Chrysochloris asiatica | reverse complement strand
TAAAAGACTGGGTTGTTCACAGGAACTCTTTGTGGAACTTCACCAGGTTTTCATAAAAGGACCCTAAGTGTTCTTGGATCTGGGACAGATTGGACATAGAAAAAGGAACATGCACTAGGGCGGGGCCATTGACCCCAGCTACTTCCCTTAAGGGGAGGATAGTTGGTGCTGTACCAGGATTGGGTTACTGGCTGCAAAGGGAGGAGAATCTTAGGAAAGGACAATGGGTGGAGGAGGACAGGAGGTACAAAGGCTGGTGCAACAGGTGGAGGATATTCATTGGCAGGATCAAAGGGAGATTCAGAAGGAAATTGTTTCCAAGAAGGTTAATTTGGTGAGCTGAGCTAGGGGAGGGGTGCGAGTAGAGGAAGAAAAAAGCTTGGACGTGGGGAACCTGCCATTTTGCTGTTTTCTGGCCACTGACTGTCACTGTCCAGTTTATAATTGCAACCAGGTTATATTGCAAAAATCAATTATTTTTTTTGTTTTGGATTGATTTCTGTTAGATGTAATTTCTTTAGGTTATTCAGAAGACAGCCTAGAGGGGAGGGGTGTTTTGCAGCCCCAGTTCCCATTTTGGGTGGGTCAAGGAGTCATTGCTGAAGGTGGTGTCTGCCTTCTCACAGGTGAGAAGGGAGATAGCCTGAGGTCCGTCTATCCGATCAGATTGTATGGAGAGGGTTATGGTCCTCCGCGCGCCCTCTTCCAGGGGAATCCAAGTGATCCTCCTAGGATCAAGGGACGAGGCAGAATCTCCAGGGATCCTCAGGAGAAGGCGCCGGGGGCTGACTTTTTAGACCCAGGAATTTGTGACAGGTGTTGGATGAGGTAAGATTTGGCAGAATGGCCTCTGAGATCTGGAGCCATGTAAAAGAAAAAACGGACTTCTTGGAAGTGATTGGTTGGGGAAAAGGACTTCACAAGAGTTTTGAGAACCACCAGCAGTGCCCTGGCCTGGCCTCGCAATCCTCTTGAAAGGGTCCGTGATCCCTCATGGTCAGTTGCGGAGGGAAGGAGAGAGAAAGAGGAGAAAAGTGGAGTACTCGTATATTAGCAGTCAGAGAAAGAGATCTTAGGTTCAGGAGTTTTGAGAGTTCACTGGGCTGTGCCCCAGTTAGATAGAACCTCACAATCTTCCTGGACTGAATCTGTAATCTCTCGCAGTTCACTGGAGAGAGAAAGAGAGACAGAGAAAAGTGACAGGGAACGTAATTCAACAGTAAGGACCGACAAATCTGGGAGGGGCTTACTGACCAAGGAAGGCCAGAAGTATCCTCCCTTACAGGCTGAGGGTTTTTATGAGGGTTTCGGATGGGGTGGAACTTAGAATGGGTTAGCTGCCGTGGAGGATATGGGCTTTTGTGAGGTCTTGCCAAAGGGTGGAATATAAGTGGGGCTAACTGGTGGAAATGGGAAATTCACTGCTTGGTACAGACATTTAAGAGAATTATGGAGGTGGATAGAAAAAGGCTTAGACATAGAGGACCTCTGACCACTTTCCATTCCATTGGAGGAATTTCTCTAGATCTCTGAGAATTTCATAATTGAAGGTGCCGTTTTCAAGTTTAAAGAGGCGTTTCAGTTTGATTTTAGATTGTAAATGAAGTTTTTTGAAATTGAAGAGGAGAGACCCTAATGGGGTTTCCTTTTCTATTTTTGGGTGTTCAGTTAAAGGGAGAGGTAAGAAGCGGGTAGCGTGGCTGGGGCACAAGATGTTTCTCTACAGGGCGTCCCGAGGAGAGAAATATCGAGGCCATCAAGGCCGGAGACAGGAGGGAGAGCCAGAAGAACAACCAGAGCGTCCCCTGTATTGTTCTAATGGCGGGCCCCTGAGATATATAAGGAAGGCCTGCCAAGGCCTTATGTCTGGGGTCCGGAGGAGGCGTTCTCTAGGTACCTTAGAGAAAACCTCCGGAGGCCAAGTTACCTTCCCAGTGGGAACGACTAGGGAGGAATCAGCCGGTGGTGGATGGTTGGAGTAGGTCTGGAACGTGGTCCTGTGTTCTGCTAGAGCCGTGAGTTTAGGAAGGAGAAAAGGGAGACAATTAATTGCCAGGACGGGGGACCAAAGATGTGAACACTGCAAGTCCATTTAGAGTCTACTGGAGAGGAACCCTAGCCAAGCCTTCTCAATTGGACTTGGTTTACTCACAACTCCAAGATGTCTTAGAAAGAAGAAGTTAATCTCATGTCTAGGATTTGCCAGTCTTGCTTCCGCCAACTAGTGCATCTTAGATCCTGAGGAGAGGAAGAGAAGAGAGTGTGGGGGAATGGGGTAAAGGCAACCCATAGCCAGCCGGGGAGCTTCGGCTTACTCTCCTGTGCCCCACGTTGGGGGCCAAAATATAAGAAAAAAGAAAGAGACTAGGGGAGAGTCTTGGCTTCAACAGCAGACAGGTTTATTGAGAGTAAACCTGGGAGGGAGTTCTAAGTCACCAAAAGAGACCTAGAGGTCCCAGGTACAGATCTGGGAGCCTCCAATGGGTGGGGCTATGGAGATTTTCCTGAAAGCTGAAACTACAGGGGTGGGGGGAAGAACTCCTGGTGGAATAAAGATTTAAGCTTTCTGGAGAGCTGAAACCCAACAGGACTTTATTCAGCACCACTTGATGTAGCTGCAATGCCATTTTGTTGATCAGGAGCAGGGCCCTTCAGTGTTGATGGCTGATCCAAGCAAAATGAAGTCTTTGACAATTTCAATTTAATCTCAATTTACCACGATGTTATTCATTGACCCAGTGATGAGGATTTTTGTTTTCTTTATATTGAAGTATAACCCATATTGAAGGCTGTGGTTTTTTATCTTCATCAGTAAGTGTTTTAAATCATTTTTACTTTCAGCAAGCAGGGTTGTATCATCTGCATATCACAGGTTGTTAATGAGTGTTCCTCCAAGCCTGATGCCACATTCTTCTTCATATAATTCAGCTTTAAGGATAATATGCTTAGCATACAGATTGAATAATTATGGTGAAAGAGTACAACCCTGGCACACACCTTTTCTAATTTTAAATCATCAGCGTCCCCTAGTTCTGTGTCAATGAGTGCCTCTTGGTCTACTTATAGGTTCATCATGAGCACAGTTAAATGTTCTGGAATACACATTTTATGCAATGTTGTCCATAGCTTGTCATGATCTACACAGTCAAAAGTTTTTGCATAGTCAATAAAGCACAAGTAAACATCTTTCTGGTATTCTCTGCTTTCAGCCAAGGTACATGTGATGTCAACAATGATAACCCTCACTCCACTTCCTCTTTTGAATCCAGCTTGAACCTCTGGAGTTCTCTGTCTATGTACTGTTGCAGGTGTTTATCATGTTTTAAAATTATCTTTGTCAAAATTTTACTGGCAAATGATACTAATGATAATAGGAACATGGAATGCATGAATCTAGGAAAATT
>NW_006408649.1:9114038-9118781 GCF_000296735.1 Chrysochloris asiatica | reverse complement strand
TTGGTCCCACTGGCACTAGAGAAACTGGTCAATGAAAGAGACCAGCTCAGGACTTGGGAGTTTCGGCTCAAGCAACACATAAAAGTTCTCAAAGTTTCCATTTGTGCCCTGAAAGAGAGGCTTATTTCTTGTAGTAACAGAGTTGATAATTGCTGAAAACAAAATTCAGAGTTTTAACACCAACTGAATTCCCAGTCTCAAATGGTGAGGGTATTTATTGGGAAGAAATGGAATCCTGAAATTTAGGATGGGGACATATGAGCTGATAATCAAGAAGCTGAGGAGACTGAGCCCCTCAATTCTGTCAAATCACTCTTACCAATTGTACCATCTTCCCACCTGAAGAGAATACTCCAGCTTTGTCTGCTGACCCATCATCAATAAAAACATTATCCCCTTTGTCCACACTCAGTGAAGTAAACCCAACTGAGATGATGTCTGAGGCAACATCTAAGGTAGATGTCTTGCAAGACATTACTGAATATTTCAGGAAACACCTCTACCAATTACTGCTTCTAGATCTATAACTGGACTGAAGTCACAGTGAGCCCCAAAAGGTGCAGTACAAATTGTGACCCAGGAAGAAGAAGACCTGATTGATTTTTCTGATATGTGCAAACAGAAACCTGGACAATATATGTGGGAATGGCTAGTAAGGGTGTGAGATAATGGTGCAAGTAATATATGGTTGGATCAATCTGAGTTTATTGATATGGGCCCACTAAGCACAGATGCTTCATTCAGTGTTTCAGCTTGAGAGACTAGGACAGGATCTTATAGTTTATTTGGTTCACTGAAACATGGATTGTGCAGTGTCTTACAATACACCAAGTTGAAGTACCAGACCTGCCTTGGTATATGGTAGAGGAAAGGGGTACGTCTGCCCCAAGGGTGGTATGTTGTTGTTGTTGTTGTTAAGTGCCGTCGAGTCGGTTCCGACCCATAGCGACCCTGTACAAGGTTTCCGAGGGTGTAAATCTTTACGGGAGTAGAAAGCCTCATCTTTCTCCCGCGGAGCAGCTGGTAGTTTCGAACTGCTGACCTTCAGGTTCGCAGCCCGATTCGTAACCACTACGCTACCAGAGCTCCTTAGCCCCCGAAATCATGTGGTCTGGCCCTGCCAAGGCAACCTCCGGAAGAACTAGAAATTCAATAAGTGTAGGAGTTTTTTCTTGCAGCATAAATTATATTAAGTGATGTTATAAATATCCAAATTATCCTTGGCAGATAAAAGGTTTCCCACCTCTGCTGGAGAGGAAGGAATCCAAAGACTTTGGAAAATTGTCATTAACTGGATATATCAGGATAGAACCATAAACCCACTCATGGAATGCTCAAAGGACACACTTTTTACCCCAACAGTGAGGAACAAATTTGTGTAGGGAGCCCCAACCTCCTTGAAGACTGCTGTGATTGCTATTTTATTGTAGCCAGATTTGATAGTGGGACCTACACTAATTGAATTAAGACATAACTGCGGTGGCAGGGACCAAGTGGCAGCACTTAATTGACAAAGACAAAGTGAATGTGGTTACTATAATGGACAGCAGAATCAAAGTAGTAATCGGAATAGTCTGATTCGTTAGGATTTATGGCATTGTCTACTTAGGCAGGGTGACCTTAGGAGTGAAACTGGTGGAAATATCTGCTGTTTACTTGATCTATATAAGAGGAAGAATTACAGATCAAGTGAATGGCAGTCTAAGTTGAATCACCAGAATACAGACTCATGGCCTCTCAATCAATACCCAGACTTTAACAGTTTATAGACCCACAATCCATTGAATAAAGAAGTGGTCAGTTCCATTGAGGAAGGGTCCCACTACACTGTCACCTTAGTTTTTTTCCCAGTCTTGTACAGCAAGAGAGAGTACTCACTGGGGAAAAGGGAATAATCAGACTTTTTGAGAATTACTGGACACTGACTCTTAATTGACAATAATTCCAAGAGACCCAAAATGTCACTATGGTCTATTAATCAGAGAGGGGACATATGGAGGTCAAGTTATTAATGAAGTCTTAGCTAAGGCTGATCTCACTGTGGGTTCAGTGGTCTCTGAACTCATTCAGTTTGATTTCTACAGTTCCAAAATGTATAATTGAAATAGACATACTCAGCAACTGTCAGAACCCCCACATTGGATCCCTGAAATGTGGGAAAAGGGCAATTATGATTGGAAAAGCTAAGTGGAAGCCGTTAGAACTGCCTCTAAGTAGGAAAATAGTAAACTGAAAGCAATGCTGCAACAGTTATAAGGAAAGAAAGGGAAATTAAAGGCATCCAAATTGGCAAAGAAGTAAAATTATTTCTATTTGCAGATGATATGACCCTATACATAGGAAATCTGAAAGACTCAGCAAGAAAATTGTTGGAACTCATTGAAAGATTCAGCTAAGTGGCAGGTTACAAGATCAACATCCCAAAATCAGTTGCATTCCTTTTTACTATTAAAGACAGTTCTGAACAGGAAATCGGGAAAACAATGCCATTTACAATAGTCACCCAAAAGATGAAATATTTAGGAATAAATATAATGAGAGAAACAAAAGACCTACACAAAGAGAACTACAAAACACTACTACAAGAAACCAAAAGAGACCTACAAAAATGGAAGAATATATCATACTCATGAGTAGGAAGACAACATTATGAAAATGTCAGTACTACCCAAGGCAGTCTATAGGTACATTGCAATTCTAATCTAGATTCTAACAACATTATTTAAAGAGATAGAAGAACTGTTCACGAATTTATGGTGCTGTAGGATCAGCACTGGACTGCACACCACAAGGTCAGCAGTTCAAACCCACCAGCTGCTCTTCGAAAGTGCTATACAGGGTCTTTATGAGTTAGAATCAACTCAGCAGTATTTAACAACAAGAAGAAAATTTTATATGGGGAGGAAAGAGATCTCGGATTAGCAAAGCATTACTGAAAAAGAAGAACAAGGTAGGAGGCCTCTCACTTCCCCATTTCAAAACCTACTCACAGCCACAGTAGTCAAAATAGACTGGTACTGGTACAATGGAAAGCACAAAGATCATTGGAACAGAATTGAGAACCCAGAAGTAAATCCATCCACCTATGGTCAGTGGATCTTTGCCAAAGGGTCAAAACACATTAAATGGGGAAGAGATAGTTTCTTCAACAAATGGTTCTGGCAAAACTGGAGAATGAAACAAGATCAATATCTCATACCATATATAAAAATGAACTCAGTGTGAAACCTAGCACTATAAAGATCATCAATAAAAAACGAGGGACAAACTTAAGGGCTCTAATGCAGGGCATAAATACACAGTCAGACATAACTGATAACACACAAATAGCAGAAGCCAAATAGATGGCTGGGACCTGCTAAATTTTAAACTCTTATGTACATCAAAAGATTTCACCAAAAGAGTAAAAAGAGAACCCACAGACTGGGAAAAACTTTTTTGGCAAAGACATATCAGACCTGACACTGCTCTCTAAAATTTAGAGAACACTTCAACAAGAAGACAATCCAATTAAAAAATGGGTAGAGGACATGAACAGACACTTCACTAAAGAAGACATTCAGGCAGCCAACAAACATATGAAGAAATGCCCAGAATAAGCATTGGTTGGTGGTTGGTGGTTATGTGCTGTGGAGTTGACTCATAGCAACCCTGTACAGGGTTTCCGAGGCTTTGAATCTTTACAGGAGCAGAAAGCCTCCTCTTTCACCCACGGAACAGCTGGTAGTTTTGAACTGCTGAACTTGTGGTTCACAGCCCGATTCATAACCACTACACTACCAGATTAGCCATTAGAGAAATGCAAATCAAAACAACAATGACATATCATTTTACCCTAACATTGACAACAAAGTTAAAAACAAAAACAAATACAGAGAACAACAAACGTTGATGAGCATGTGGAGTCAATTGGATCTCCTACACCACTGGTGTGACTATAAAATGGTGCAACCACTGTAGAAAACTGTATGGTGCTTCATCAAAAAGCTGGAAATAGAAATACCAAATGACCCAAGAAATGTGAGTTGTGACCTGAGTGTACATTAAATATGCATACCCATGCTCACTACAGCACCATTCATAATAGCAAAAAATGGAGGCAGCCTAAATGTTCATTAACAGAAGAGTGGTAAAGCAAACTTTGGTACATATGCACAATGGAATACATATACACAATGCTGAAGAATAATGATGAATCTGTGAAACACCTCATAGCATGGATGAACTTGGAAGCCATGCTGAGTGAATTAGTCAATCGCAAAAGGAAAAATATTGTATGAGATCACTGTTGTCTAAAGTTAAGGAAAGAGTCTATGATAGTTACCAGGGTTGGAAGGGAAGGGAAAATTAATTCACTGGGTAGAGGGTGCTGTTGTTAAGTGCAATCAAGTCAATTCTGTCTCATAGCAACCCTGTATAGGGTTTCTGAGGAGCAGCTGGTGGGTTTGACGTTCCGACCTTTTGGTCCGCAGTCCGGTGCTGATCCTACAGTGCCACACCAGGAGTCCAAAAATGTTAACTTGGATGATGAGGAAGACAATATACAATAAGAGGGAGGTCGGCCCAGGAAAGATGAGGTTAGTAGAAGACAAGGGAGAAGTGGAAGAGTTAACGTGAATAGAGCATAATGAAGTATTCCAGAATACTCATTCTCTGCAACTAATACTGTTAATAACTAATGATTCATGGAAGCGATTGCAATCATTGTAAT
Organism: Chrysochloris asiatica; assembly: GCF_000296735.1. Classification (NCBI taxonomy): domain Eukaryota; kingdom Metazoa; phylum Chordata; class Mammalia; order Afrosoricida; family Chrysochloridae; genus Chrysochloris; species Chrysochloris asiatica. Next base: position 9,114,070 of record NW_006408649.1, on the reverse strand, counting down.
GACATGAAGTGTATGATTTGTTGAAGGTGGGA
>NW_006408649.1:9109327-9112718 GCF_000296735.1 Chrysochloris asiatica | reverse complement strand
TTCAAGTCCTCTTTACTTTCAGCAAGCTAGGTTGTTATCATCTGCATATCGCAGGTTGTTAATGAGTCTTCCTCCAATCCTGACTGTATATTGATTCATGGTCTGCGGCCAAAGGCTTGTCTTGATGGTCAAGGACTTGGAAGAAGCAGGACTGGAAAACTGTGACAAGGAGGTGTGTGGAAGGTGTATGAAGACAGACCTCTGAATGGTCAAAAAAAGTGAAGATATTTGTTCTTCATTTGTCTTTCAGCAGAGGAGGATTTTAGCAGTTATGTGGACAGGATGACACGTTCTGGGAAATCTAATCATCCTCTTTTCCCAGCCACTCCTGTGTTTGCCCAATGGGGTCATGAATCAAGTGGCCATGATAGTAGGGGTGGAGTTGATGCATGGGCTCAGTATCATGGACCTCCCCTCACCAAGACTGATTTGGCTACAGCCCCTGCTGAGTGCCCAATCTGACAGCAGTAGAAACCTACACTGAGTCTGAGATATGAGACCATTTCTTGATGGTAGGTTAATTACATTGGACCACTTCTATCATGGAACGTTTGGAATAGACATTTATACTGAATGTGAATTTGCCTTCCATGCATGCAATGCTTCTGCCAAAAGCTACCATCCATGGACTTACAGAATGCCTTATCCCCTGGGATCCCACACAATAAGCCTCAGATCAAGAGACCCACTTGACAGCAAATGAAGTGTGGCAATAGGCCCATGCTTATGGAATTCACTGATCTTACCGTGTTCATCATCCTAAAGCAGCTAGCTTGACTGAATGATGGAATGGTCATTTAAAGACGTAGTTATGGTACCAGCTAAGTAGCAATACCTTTGTAGGGTTGGGACAGTGTTCTTTAGGAGGCTGTATATGCTTTAAACCAGTGTCCAATATATGGTCCTATTTTTCCAATAGCCAGGATTCATGGGTCCAGGCACCATGGCATGGAAATATGAGTGGCACTATTCACTAGGACTCCTAGTAATTCACTTATAAATTTTTTGCTTCCTGTCCTTATGATCTTTGGATCTGGATATTTTAGTTACAAGGGAAGGAATCCTTCCACCTGGACACACAACACTATTTCCATTAAATAGCAAATTAAGAATGCTTACCATCCCTGGCCATTTTGGGCTCCTTGTGCCTCTTGGCTTACCAAGAAGGGAATTAATGTGTCGGGTGGTGTGATTGGTCCTGATTACCAAGGGAAAACTGGATTGACATTACATAATGGAGGTAACCACCACTCATTTTTCAGTTTGTCATATTGGTGTGGCTTACGCGTTGCTGTGATGCTGGAAGCTATGCCACTGGTATATTAAATACCAACAGGGTACATGCATGGTGGACAGGTTTCAAATGAGCTTCCAGACTAAGACAGACAGGAGGAAGAAGAGGTGAACTATTTCAAATGTTTAGCCACTGAAAACCTTATGAGTAGCAGTGAAACACTGTCAGATAGCACCAGAATATTGAATGTTGAGACATGATGAATAGCACCAAAATATTGTCAGATATAGTGCCAGAAGATGAGCCCCTAGGGTTGGAAAGCATTCAAAATACGGGGAAGAGCTGCCTCCTCAAAGTAAAATTAACTGTGATGATGCAAATGGTATAAAGCTTTCAGGACCTTCACTTGCTGATGGGGCACAACTCAAAATGAGGAGCTGTAAATATTCATTAATAACCAGAACATGGAATGTATGAAGTATGAATTTAGGAAAATTGGAAGTTGTCAAAAACGAAATGGAACACTTAAAGATTAATATCCTAGATATTGCTGTTGTTGCAGTTAGGTGCTGACAAGTTGGTTCTGACTTATAATGACCTTATGCACAACAGAACAAAACACTACCCAGTTCTGCTTGAGCCCATTGCTTCTGTGGCCACTGTGACAATCCATCTCACTGAGGGTCTTCCTTTTTTTCACTGACCCTCCACTTTACCCAGCATGTCCTTCTCCATGGACTTGTCTCTCTTGATAATATGTGCAAAAAACAAAAAAAAATGTGAGGAAGTCACACCATCCTGGCCTCTAAGGACCATTCGTTCCCTTTCTTGTCTTATAACTTTGGTTAAGTCTTCCAATACAATATTGAATAGGGAGTGGTGATAAAAGGCACCCTTCCTGGTTCCTGTTGGACTACAATTCTTCATAGTATTATGTTATTATCCTTTTATTTTCATTGGTTCTGGGGTGAAATCACCCATATCATTTCTCATTTATGTTATTTGTATCTTCTCTTTCTTTCTATTTGCCAATGATGTGTTGCTTCTATTAATCCTTTCAAAGAACCAACTTCTTGTTTTGTTAATTCTTTTTATTGCTTTTTATTTCGTTTATTTCTACTCTAACCTTTATTATTTCTTTGCTTCTGGTAGCAGTAGGCTTACTTTGCTGTTCTTTTTCTATTTCTAATTGTTGGAGATGTTTGCTTAAGATATTGATTTTGGTTCTTTCTCTTTTGTGAATGTGTGCATTTGTTGCTATAGGTTGCCTTCTGAGCATTGCTTTTGCTGTATCTCAGAGGTTTTGGTATGATGTGTTTTTGTTCTTATTTGATTGTAGGAATTTTTTAAATTTCATTTTTCATGTATTTTATTACCAAATAGTTTTTAAGTTGAGTGTTATTCAATTTCCATGTATTTGATTTTCCCCCCTTTATCTTCCTATTGTTGATTACTGATTTCATAGCATGGTGATCTGAAAAGATACTTTGTAGTATTTTGATGTTTTAAAATTTACTGAGGTTTGTATTGTGGCATAACATATGGTACATTCTCGAGAATATTCCATGTGTACTGGAAAAGAATTCTGTTTAGTGCTCTGTATGTGTCTATGAGGCCAAATTGTTTAATTGTGGCTTTTAGTTCTTCTGTGTCTTTGTTGAGATTCTTTCTAGTTGTTCAGGCTTTCATTGAAAGTGGTGTATTAAAATCTCCCACTATTATTGTGGAAGTGCTATGGCTTTGTAAGATAAGTACTGTACTGAGAACCACAATGTCCATAGTTTGAGCTCAGCAGTCACTCCATGGAAGACAGAGGAGGCTCTGCTCCCTCAAAGATTTAAAGGCTCGAAAACCCTATACAGGGTGGCTATGAGTTGGAACCAACTCTTTGGTACTTAACAGCAGCAGCAACTATTATTGTAGAGTTGTCTATTTCTTTCTTCAGTTCAATTAGAATTTGACATATGTATTTTGATTCTCCTTCATTGAGAACTAGTTATTTATTATGGTTGTGTACTCTTGTTCAATTAACTCTTTAATCGTGATATAATGTCCTTCTTTGTCCTTTATGCTTGCTTTTGCCTTAAAGTTGATTTTATCAGAGATTAATATTGCCACTCCTGCTCATTTTTAATTGTCACTAGCTTTTATTTATTT
>NW_006408649.1:9083728-9106137 GCF_000296735.1 Chrysochloris asiatica | reverse complement strand
ATTGATCTATGTATCTTTCATTGTACCAGTACCAAGCTGTTTTGACCACTGTAGCCATGTAGTAAATTTTGAAGTTGGGAAGTGAGAGGTTTCCAACCTTATTCTTCTTCTTAAGCAGTGCTTTGGGTCTCTTTCCTTTCCACATAAAGTTTGTAACTGTTTTTTCCATCTCTTTGAAGAAGGTTGTTGGAATTTGGATTGGAATTGCATTATATGTATAAATTTCTTTGGACAGTATTGACATTTTCACAATGTTAAATCTTCCTATCCAGGAGCATGGTACATTCTTCCATTTTTGTAGGTCTCTTTTGGTTAGCTTTTATATTTTTACTATCCTTTGATTTTTAGTCTATTTCTGTCTTTATGTGAAAGGTGTGTCTCTTTCAGTTAGCATATAGAGGATCCTGTTTTCTTATCCATTCTGCTACTCTCTATCTCTTTACTGGTACATTTAATCCATTTACATTCAGTGTAATTATCGATAGGTATAAATTAATTGCTGTAATTTTCCTGTGTGTTTTTATGTGGTGTTGCTAATTTCTTTGTTCCATACAAATTTCTGCACTGAGTTTATTTTGTTTGTGGGTTTTCCTTTCATTTTTTTCATTTCTTCTCTTTTAATGTTTACTAAATCTTTCTGATTTTCCATTATTTTATTTTATTATGAAAATGTATTAATCTTCTTTTAGATTCCCCTGTAATTTAGTTTTTCCTCACTTAAATCAGTCTGTTTTATCTTGACATCTACTTGACTTCCTTACCATTGGGAAGTTCTGCATCTACACTATTCCTTCTTTTTTGCTTTGTAGTGGACTTCATTATAAATTGATACCAGAATGGATAAGAAAACACAATTCTTCGTTTTGTTGTCTACAAGAGACACACCTTACACAGAAAGACAAGAATAGACTAAAAATCAAAGGATGGAAAAATATATCAAGTTAACATCAATAAAAAATTAGCAGTTTTGTACAGTTGTTTTGCTTTGGATATATCTATGTCTGGATTGAGCTCTGGGTGGTGTTGTCCTGTATGTTAATCTCTGGTTGTTGGTGGTTCTCAGTACAAAGAACAGCCTTTAGTATTTTTTGTAAAATTGGTCTAGTTATTGCAAATTCCTTTAATATCTGTTTATCTGAAAATGTCCTAATTTCCCCATCGTATTTGAGGTTTTGGGTATATCATTCTTGTTTGGCAGTTTTTTCTTTCAGAGTTTTGTATATGCCATCCCATTGCCTTCTTTCCTGAATGTTTTCTACAGAGAATTCAGAGCTTAGTTTTATTTGTTATTCTTTGTAGCTAACGTTTCATTTTTCTTGACCTGCTCTTAGGATTTTTTTTCTTTGTCTTTGGTTTTGGAAAATTTGATTATGATATGTCTTGGTGACTTTCTTTTGGGATCTGTCCTCTGTAGGCTTTGTTCAATTTCTTGCATGGTTATCTTCTCATCTTTCATGATGTTAAGGTAGTTTTCTTCCAGCAACAATTAAATCGTTTTCTTTGTGTTTTTTATTGTCTCTTCCTGTTCCAGAATTCTGATCACCTGTAAGTTATTCCTCTTTATGATGTCCCACATAAATCTTAGGCTTTCTTCTGATTTTTTTCATTCTTTTTTCTGATTGTTTTTCTGGCTTCCCAGTATTGAGATTTACCTTCTAGGTCACTAACTTGGGTTTCCATTTATTCAAATCTACTCCTTTGTCCTCTCAGTGTATTATCCATATCTGATATCTTAATATCAATCTTATATTTTGTAAATGGTTACAGGTTTTATATTGTTTCAAAATTTATATCTATGTTGTCTGTTTGTTCTTGTCGTGTTTTGCTAAAGTCTTCTAGTGTTTTTCTGTAGTCTCCTTGTTTTCCTTGGACTTTCTCTCAATCCATTGAAGGTAGCTAAATATCATTCTTTTTCAGTTAGTTCCATTACTTTTTCTTCCTCAGAAACGTTTTCCAGCTCAGCATCTTGGCTATTTGCTTGAGTCATTCTCTCTTATTTCTTTGTGTGAGCTAAAATCTTCTGTTGTCTCCGAGACATTGTGGTGTCATATTGGTATTTATTTAATGAATGTATGTTGATGTGCTCTTAGACTCTCACCTACTATCTCTTGGTGGGTGTGATTAGAAAATGGAAGTTTCTGCATTGTTTTCCATTCACCATTTGTGCAACTTAGTTTATGGTAGATTAGTCTGGTGTTGGCTGGTATCTATTGTTTGTTAGCTGACATAGAAACTAGTATTAGCTCTGTCCAGTGGGTGGAGTTTTCCCATCACTTGCGTGAATCTGTGCAGTCAGCTTCTCCAAAGCTGCTCGCCAAAGTTCAAGATGGTCTCACTGTGTCTGATCAGCAATCTGTTCACCAATTAGCCTTGTTCTTCTGCTGCCCCTGCTCAACCTCTCCCAGTAGGTATTCAATCCACTTCTCTAATCTTTACTTTGAAGCTCAGGGTTCCAGGATTGTTCTCTGTGTATGTTTCATTTGGTCTATTAGTTGTAGATGCTCTGTGTAAATGTGTCAGGCTAGTCCTCCGTCTTGCTGGAAGTCCATGGGTGTATTCTGTAGTATTTATCATTAAGTGCTTCAAGTCCTCTTCACTATCAGCAAGCAAGATTATGCCATCTGTATATTCTAGGTTGTTAATGAATCTTCCTCAAATCCTGATGCCATGTTTTTCTTCATATGGTTCAGCTTCTGAAGTTCTTTACACAGCATACAGATTGAGTAAGTATGGTGATAGGATACAATACTGGTGTGTACCTTTTCTTATTTTAAACCACTTAGTCTCCCTTTGTTCTGTTGGAATGACTGCCACTTGATTTATGTACAAGTTCCCCATGAGTGTCCTGGAATTCCCATTCTTCATAATGTTATTCAGTTTGTTATAATCCACACCAGCCTATTCCTTTGTATAGTCAATAAAACAAAAATAAACATCTTTCTGGTAGTCTGTGTTTTCCATCAAGATCCATTTGGTGTTAGTAATGATATCCCTCATTTGGACCACTTAGAGACTCCAATTATGAAGGTTCTAGGAGATGTGAAAGTTGCGGGTTCTGGGGGTACAGAGCTATTACTCCAGCAGGAGACACCTAGAAACCTTTATGGTACAGCAGGCATTTGGGCTGGGATTTACAGGAAAGTCCCCTAATAATAATAACAATAATTAATAAATTTAGTCACGTACCATGAGACCACCACTGACCTGATGGCTGAAGTGGGGTTTCAGAAAACACCATCAGTTTCTAGTTCAGGACATAACTTGGACATATTCTCAGGAATTCTTTGTGAGAGAGAAACAGCCAAGACATGGAAGGTGAACTTTGCATTAGCTGATCATTTAGTTGATAATATTTTAAACCTTTCATTGATAGTGTAAAAGTTCCTTTTTAGTTCTTTCTGTCACTGATAAGACTGGGGACTCATGCGCAATTGCAGGGCCAGTAACAAACAATAAAGTTCACGTGTGTTTGTCTGAGCCATGGTAACAAAACCTAGTTCTGTCGCAGAGTGATTGCTCTAATTTGGCAGTTTGTGTGTGTGTGATAAAATACACATAAGATTTATCATTTAAAAGTATACAAGTCAGTGAACTTAAGCACATTCATTATGTTGTATAACCATTATCAATATTTAATTCTAGAATTTTTTCATCACCCCAAGAGGAAATTAATATCTATTAAGAAATCTGGCCATCTAAATAAGGAAATTTGTCTTTGACTAAAAAGAGTATTGGACATCAGGGCTGAATACTAGTAAACACACCCACAGCTGAGTCTTCCTAAACAGAACATGAAAACCCTGTTACTTATAGGCAGAGGGGTGTCCTAGGAAGGATAAGTATTTCAGAAGAGGCAATGCCTCTTAGGTGAAGCCCAAATAAACTATGGATCATTTATAGTCTGGAATCTTACACACACACACTGCCATTAAGTCAATTCTGACTTATAGTGACTCTTTGTTGTTGTTAAGTGTCATCAAGTCAGTTCCACCTCATAGCTGGTGAGCTTGAACCACCGACCTTACAAATGAAACCGACTTTGTAGTCCAGCGCATTAACCTGTAGGTTTTCTGCTCGCCTCAGAAACCCTAAACAGGGTCACTATGAGGTCGGACCGACTTGATCGCACTTAGCAGTAAGACTGTAAATCTTGATGGGAACAGACAGCCTCATTTTTCTCCTGCCACATTGTTGGTAGATTTGAACCACTGACCCTGTGATTAGGAGCCCAAATGCATAAGACACCCACCACAAGGACTCCTTGGAATCTTTAACAGTAACTAAAATTTATATTCTCAAAGAATGCTTCATCACCAGGGAAAATGCTTACAATGTTAGACAAATAAAGCAGACTACAAAGGAATGCAATTTGAGCACAATTTTGTTGACAAAGGGAAAAAAGAACATAATGTTGGATGGAAATGTATGAAATGTAAACTCTTTGGAGGAGGTCTCGGTGCCTGCCTGGCTGGCTGGGTTGGAGTTTCAACTCTATGAATTGGCCCTAGCCAGCTGACTTTGACCAACATGGTTAACCTCACTGCCTCAGTTTTTGGGCTTGGAAATGCAGTGGTGCTCCCCTCAGAGGACTGCAGAGAGGAATATATTCATACAGGTACTGCTTATGATCACAGAGTGAGACTTTTTTTTCCCTTATCACCTTGGTGGTGGGATTTCACAGCTCTCCTTGGCTAGCTAGATCTTATTTTTTTTTCCTTCAGAAAACTCTGTAAACAAGCAGGATTTAACTATTATGATTGCAAATTATAAAATGTGATTAAAACAAAAAAAATCAGAGGAAACAACATTGCTTTTCAGGGCCTGCACTTATAAGCCAGATCAAATGTAAGCCATCAAATGAGAGCCAGCCACCGTGGAAGCTCCACTCACGCAGTGGTCATGCTGAGCTTCTGTTTGTCTAGCAGTCATCTTTATAACCTAGTTTGATTTCATATTTTACATTAGATCTCACAGACTACACAAGTTGCCAATGTACACACACATGTGCACACACACATAACACACACCATCGTCACTCAATTCTGTCAGTTACACTCATTGTGGTAGCCCTGAAACTTCTAGAAGGTTCTCATTTTAGTGACAAGGTCTAATTGCTTCATGTAGATATGTTATATGATAGAAGCGTGGGAAGTCCTGGAGGCTCTCTAGGCACACAGACCTACGATCTTTACTGCTACTGTTCAGATGAGAAAGGCACGCCTAGCAAGACAAGCAGCCCAGACAACAGGCAGTTTGTCCAGGCCCCGACGAACTGTCTCATGCCTACCTAGGTCAGGAGGCTGATGGGGATAGCAGACCCAGTTAGTAAGCTGAAGACAAGAGGAGGCCTTGTGCACCCTGGAGAGGTAAATCAATGACTTGAGCAGGGATTTTTTTTTTTTTTTACAAAAGCAGCAGAAGAAAAGAGATAGTGCTGCTAACAGTCACTGAGTTATGTTAAAATAGAATGTGGGTAGGTGACTAATGAGGGCAGAGTATTGGTGTTTACTGAGCACTTACTGTATGCTGTGGCCTTTCATGTTCATTATCTCATTTAATCCATGCAACAACTCCTTTAACTGATGAGGACACTAAGGCTTGGAGAGGTTGGAACTTGATCAAAATTAACCATTGGTGAGTAAAGAACCAGAATTCAAATTCAAGCTTGTCTGACTTCATCTGCCATGCTGTCAGAAAGAAAGTCAAGCATCTAAAACCATTTCAGTATCGTAAGCTGGAGGAAGGAGTTTTGCTACCTGTGGTGTTGAAGCCATTGAGTATGGAAAGGGGACATGTGGATGGTAAGACTAACGAGAGACCTCTGTAGGGTCCCTAGGGAGGGGCTGAGTTCCCCTTTAAAGAGTCCCCTTGGAGGAGCTGTGCACCTTTTTGATACTTTGTAAACAATCAGATCCTCCTAGGGGTGTACCCTATTAAACCATGTGTCCAAAAGAAGATGCTATTTAGCTTGGCCTAGCTCCTGATAACAATAAAACCTCTTCAGTCACCACTGGTGTCCCTTGGAAATGCGATCATAGGATCAATAACTCTTCCTGCAACAGTTTGTCACCAGGTATCAGCTGGTAGAATGGCAAGAGCGCTCAATTTTGAGTAGGACCTTGGTTGGAACACCAGCTCTTTTGCTCTTTTTATGTGACCTTGGATATGCTACTTTATTTTCTGTGCCTATTTTCCTTATAACAATAGTAACTCAAATTAGATTGCTGTTAGAATGAATTTGGAGGAGATGCTGTTGTTATTAGCTACCTTCAGCTTGGCAAGCAACGTCCACCTACTAGATGCTCCATGCAGAACAGAACATGTCCCCTGGTGATCCATAGAGTTTTCGTAGGCTGATGTTTGGAGGTAGATTGACTGTCAGACTTTCCTTCCTAATCTAGAAGCTCTGTTAAAACCTGTTCAGTATAACAACTCTCAAGCCTCCATTGACAGACGGTAGTGTGGCTGCATGTTAGGCTCATTGGCCAGGAGTGAAAACTGGTCTCCCATTTGGAAGGTAAATGTCTACCACAGAACCACCATTGCCCTGTGAGTGCAACGTTAAACCTCTATGGATCAAGCCATGTAGTTGAGGCTTAATGTTTACTGCAGGAATTAGGAGAGGACAGATAGTAAGGTGATCATGTGGACAAAAATTTCCTAACACAGTGCACAGCACAGCAGATGATTGACTGAGCCCACATATAAAGGAAATTGTGGTTACTGTGTGAGACAGCTTTGCAGCATGAGCTGATCTGAGAAGTGGGCTTGCAAACTTGGCTCAGTTCTCCTGAAGATAGGCCAGTCTCAGGGGAGAAACATATGAGTCAGTCTAAATCATTCCTCATAACACATATAAGCCATACAACATGTATTTAACATGGGGCTGCAATTGATTGCCATCTCCTCATCAATCACACCCTGGGGCTCTTAGCGACCAGTAGGGCAGTCCCAGTGGGCCAAGCGAAGGCCTGAGACAGGCGGTTTGCGGTCTTGTTCAGACTTAGCTACTAACTGCTTTGGGGCCGTGGGCAAATTACTTAAGTTCTCAATGTCTCACTCTCCTTATCTGTAAAATGGGGATAATAATACTTACCTACCTCATGGGGCTTGTTGCAAGAATTAATTAAAGTTTATGAAGTACTTTGAGATTCTTGGATAAAAGGCCCTACAAAAGTACAAAGTATTATTATCATAATCCAGTAGGCTATAAAAGATAATTTTGCAGGAAAAGGCAAAAAATGTAATTTCCATACAAGCAGAAACAAAGGCAGATATAGTCATAGAAAGTTTTTTTTTTTTAAAGTCTAGAAGATAATTTATATAATTTTAAAAAATTATAACATGTTTTCGCCTTGCCAATAATCAATGCAGTATGATAATTACAGATTTTAGTCTTAAGCAAGTCAGCAAATAATAATACGTGTCTCTGTGTGCCAGGCACTGGATTATGGACTGTACGTGAGTTATCTCCTAGAATCACTCAATACCTGTATGAGGGAGGGGGATATTACCAACCCAGTGTTATCTGGGAGGAAAAGAAGGCAAGTCCTTGAATCCAGTGTTCCCTGGCCTTAGTCACAGCTTTGACTCTTCAGCTCTAAGGAAGGTTTGGTGGCATCTTAATTCTCCTTGGTATTTTATCTTTAAACAGATTTCAGATGGAACCACAAGGGCTAAATGAGGAGAAGACTAGGAGGGATCAGGTTAGTTGAAGGCAAAGATAAACTGTTGCCCTTCCCACATTCTAGTTCATGTTTAAACACCCCTCCCTTAACAGCCCAAGAAAGCCACCCACCTCAAACCTCTAGGTTTCTTTCTTCATAAGAAAAAAGTAAAGACCATCTCCACATGCCTCTGAGCTATGTTGGGAGAGTCAATTACCTTCTTTTAAAACATTAATAGATGATAAATAGATAGATAGAGCTTTAAAGATGAGAAGCTCTATATGTGGAGAAGCCCTGTATTGCCAGTCTCTTTCATCTCTTCTCGAAGCCTTTATAGGCATTTAATTAAATCCCAAGGCTAGGGAACCTTGGAAGGGGAATAAGTACAACAAATCCGTGCCTTTAGGAATGGTTCTGTCATGGGGGACATAGTGACAGCGTGGAATGACCAGGGTTTGGAGTTGAAGGAGATCCAGATTTGATTCCAGCTCTGCCTCCCATTAACTGTGTGGTTTTGGGGTAAATGCTGTAACCAAATGAGCCTCAATTTACTAACAGAGATATCAGGAGAATTATCTGATATTGGGAAAAAAGTGATTATTTTGTATGTTATATGCACAGAGAAATGGAAGAATGAAAGGGCAGGAGAGGGTGGGGGGAAGGAAAGTGTGATTGTCTCACTCATTCCAGGATCCTATGTGTTGGGGCAGTGACCCCTGTGGGGAAGCTGTCTGACAGAGGAGAAAGAAGTTAGGGTGGCATATAGAGGCAAATCTGGAAGTAGGGTCCTCAGAGAGGAAGCCACTGAAGCAGACATGAAGGGTCATAGCCTACCTGAGCTGCTTCCTCTGGGCTACAAAAGGTGAAGAGTCAACAATTTCTAGTCACCTTGTCCCATACAACTTTACCACTCATTCTTTGTGACTTCAGGAGTCTTCTAATTTCTCTAGGCATTTCCTTACCTGAAAAATGGGATCACCACTTTGATCACTGACCAACAGATCAGTGGCCAGCTACGTGTCTACATGTAAGAGGTCTTTGCCTTGGAAGAATCTGCCACACCTCAACTTTGGGTCAGTACTTTACTAAGTGCTTTATCCATTTAGTTTTGTTGATTCTCCATAGGAATTTGTAAGACTTGGTGTTTGGATCTTAATTTTACCTTCAACTTTGAAGAAGAATTTTCCACTTAATTGCTTTTTATGAAAAAAGAGAGAAAAGCAAATCTACAATGTAGATGCAATCCCTTCCTTGGTAACCAAAGCATACCAAGCAATGCTTTGGCAGTGATTTGACCAAAAGTATGACCTCTGAGAACACCTGTCAGGGAGGTACTAGTGAATAGAAGAACCCTGAGACACTCTGCCATTTCCCCACGGGTGCCAGCATTTCTAGGCAGGTGACTAAGAGCCAGGGAGGGTGCTGTGATTCCCACCAAATATGGGCACGCAGAGTCCACACTTGCCCTCCATACCCACATGCCAGCAAAGACACAGCCTCCACCCAGTAGAAATTAGCACAGAGGTGGAATCAGAAGGAAATGAATGCTTCTTTGCTCATGTAATTTGATAAGGAGTTAAAATAACAGAATTTTAGAGTTGGAAGAGATTTTTGAGGTGTGGCATTGTAGGATAGCAGAATTGCTAACCATAAGGTTAGTGGTTCAAACCCACCAGACACTCTTTGGAAACTCTACACAGGGTCACTATGAGTTGGAAGCAACTCGACAGCACATAGGAGAAACAATAATAATAACAATTATATAGATAAGAAAAATGGAGATGTCTGGGGGCTAACTCAAAGTCTCACAAACATCAGGGGTGTCCGGAAATAGACAATCTGCATATACCACTCAATTTTCCACCTTGTGTTTTGGTTTTCTCCCTGAGACTTGGTTTTCTTATCTGTAAAAGCAGGATACTAATTGCTCTTCTACTGATCTCACAGAATTGGCAAGAGGCCAAAATAATAGGAATAGAAATTATTGCTGGCAAGTCATTTGGTACCTGTAAAGCCACAGTCATCACTTGACTGTGAGTTTGTTGTACTGTGGTGGTTTGTATATTACTATGATGCAGCTTGTCTCATCAGTATTTCAAATACCAGCAGGGTCGTCCATGGCAGACGGGTTTTATCAGAGGTCTAGACTAAGACAGACTAGAAAAAAGGACTTGGCAATCTATTTTTAAGAATGAAAGATAGAAAGAAAGAAAGAAAAAAATCTTAATAACAGTGGTGTCTGGTATAGTACCAGAAGATGAGCCCCTCAGTTTAGAAGGCACCCAGTTTAGAAGAGCTGCCTTCTCAAAGTACAGCTGACCTTAATTAATGACATGGATGAAGTAAAACTTTTGGGAACTTTCATTTCCTGATGTGGACATGACTCAAAATGAGAAACAACAGCTGCAAATATCCATTAGTAATCAGAATGTGGAATGTACAAACTATGAATCTAGGGAAATTAGAAATGGCAGAAAATGAAATGGAATGCTTGAACATGGATTTTCTAGGCATTTGTGAGTCAAAATGGACTGGTATTGGTCATTTCGAATTGAACAATCACTATCTACTCTGCTGAGAATGGCAAATTAAAGATGAATGCTATCACATTAATCATTAAAAAAAACATTTCAAGATCTATCCTGAAGTATGACACTGTGAGTGATAGGATAATATTTCTATACCTACAAGGAATATTACAAGTTAATATACAATCTGCATATATAATATTATTAATAATATGTAATATTATTAAAATTTTTCATCAACCACTAATGCCAAATATGAAGAAATGGACAATTAAAAAAAAATCAACTTCTTCAGTCTGATATTAATCAAACATGCAATCAAGATTCACTGATAATAATGGGCAATTGGAATGTGAAAGTTGGAAACAAAGAGGAAGGATCAGTATTTGGAAAAGATAGCCTTGAAACTAAACCAGAGATCACATGACAGAATTTTGAAAGACCAATGACTCATTGATTGCAAATACCTTTTTTCAACAACATTAAGTGGTGAATGAACCTCGCCAGAGGGAATATACAGGAATCAAATTGACTATATCTGTGGGATGAGATGATGGAGAAACTCAATGTCAGCATCCAAAAAAAGGTCAGGGGATGTGGAACATACCTTCAATTTCCAGCATGCAAGTTCAGGCTGAAACTGAAGAATATTAAAACAAGTCCATGAAAGCTGAAGCATGACCTTGAATATATACCACCTGAATTTAGAGACCATTGCAAGAACAGATTTGATGCATTGAATATTAATGACCAGATGAATTGTGGGGTGACATCAAGGACGTCATTAACAAAGAAAGCAAAATGGCATTAAAAAGACCAAAATGGATGTCAAATAGATTCTGAAAATTGCACTTGAATATAGAGTAGCTACAGTGAATGGGAGAAATGATGAAGCAGAAGAGCTGAACAGCAAGTTTCAAAGTGTGATTGTAGAAGACAAAGTAAAGTATTATCATGAAATATTCAGGTATTTATCTGAAATTAAAACACCAAAAGGGAAGAAATGGAGAAAAATGTCAAGCCTGCAGTTGCAATAATGTAGAATTCAATGGACAAAATATTGAATGATACAAGAAGCATCAAAGGAAGATGAAAGGGAAGCAAAGAGTCACTGTACCAAAAAGAATTGGTCAATGTCCAACCAAAAAGAATTGGTCAATGTCCATAACAAGGTAGCATATGATCAAGAACCAATGACTGAAGGAAGGAGTCCAAGCTTCATTGATGGCATTGGCAAAAAACAAGGCCCCAGGAATTGACCGAATACAAATTGAGATGTTTCAATAAATGGATGCAATGCTGAAATCCAGAACATTGGAAGACAGTTATGTAGTCAATTGACTGGAAGAGATACATATTTGTGCCCATTCCAAAAATCTAGGAATTATCAAACAATATCATTAATATATGAATCCTGGTATGGCGCTATAGGATAAGCACTGGACTGCAAGGTCTATTTGAACTTCAAGGTGGCAGTTCAAACCCAGAGCTGCTCCTCGGAAAGCTTATACAGGGTTTCTATGAGTCCAAAATTACTTGACAGCTCTTAACAACAACAATCGTTAATATCACATACAAGTAAAATTTTGCCGAAGATAATTAAAAAACATTTTCAGTATATTGACAGGGAGTGGTCAGACATTCAAGCCAGATTCAGAAAAGGACATTGAATGAGGACTATCACTGCTGATGTCAGATGGATCTTAGCTGAAAAGAAGAATACCAGGAGGATGTTTACTTGTGTTTTGTTGAGTATGTAAAGCATTTAAAGAATGGGAATTCCAGAACACTCAGTTGTGCTCATGCAGAACCAATATATATATACATATATATATATGAGAGAGAGAGAGAGAGAGAGTCAGGCATTCAAACAAAACAAGGTGTGTGGTTTAAAATCAGGAGAGGTGTGCATCAGTGTTGTATCTTTTTACCATACTTATTCAATGTGTATGCTGAGCAAATAATCAGTGAAGCTGGACTATATGAAGAAAAACATGGCATTGGGATTGGAGGAAGACTCATTAATAACCTGCAATTTGCAGATGACACCTTGCTTGCTGGAAGAGAAGAGGACTTGAAATATTTACGGATAAATACCAAAGCCTTCAGTATGGATTACACCCAAAGGTAAAGAAAATGAAAATCACAACTGGACCAGTAAATAGCATCATGATAAATGGAGAAAAGATTGAAGTTGTCAAAGACTTCATTTTGCTTGGATCCACAATTAATGCTCATGGAAGCACCAGTCATGAAATCAAAGGATACATTGCATCAGGCCAATCTGCTTCAAAAGACATCTTTAAAGTGTTAAAAAGCAAAGATGCCACTTTGAGCCTAAGGTGCACTGCCAAAGCCATGGTATTTTCAGTTACCTCATATGCATGTGAAAGCTGGACAATGAACAAGAAAAACAAGAGAATAACTGATGCATTTGAAGAAAGGTGTTATGAAGAACTTTAGATAGACCATGGTTGACCAGAAGAACAAACAGATCTGTTTTAGAAGAAGTACAATTAGAATGCTCTTTAGAAACAAGGGGTGAGACTTTGTCTTATGTACTTGGGACCTATAATCGGGAGGGACCAGTCTCTGGAGAAGGTCATCATGCTCAATAAAGTAGAAGGTGAGCAAAAAAGATGAAGACCCTCAATGAAATGGATTGACACTACAATGATAGGCTCAAATATAGCAACAATTGTGAGGATGGCACACGATTGGACAGTGTTTCATTCTGTTATGCATAGGCTCACTGTCATGGATTGAATTGGCAAAAATATGTGTCAACCTGGCTAAGTTCTGACTAATGTAGTGTGTGATTGTCCTCCATTTTGTGATCTGATGTAATTATCTTCCATTTTGTGCTATGTGTTAAAGAATTAGGATCAGTTTGGAGTATATCTTGAGTCACAGACTTGCAAGAGGACATACCTCCAGTACCATCCTTAGTCAAGTCACCACTCTTATTCACCACATCCTTGCTTGAGTCACACCTTCCATCTTACAAGAGATGAAAGGAGAGAGGAACAAGCAGAAAGGGGAAGGAATTCACTACTGCCAATAAAGGACAGTGGGATTGGAGCATGTCCTTTGGACCCCTGTGCTGAGAATCTCTTCGATGCAAAAGAAGATTGATGCCAAGACACATGGAGATCTCCAAGGAATGCTGGACCACTGATACTGAAAAGAGACAAGGATTTTCCCCTCGGTGGCCCCCTGAATTTAGACTTCTAGATTCTTAAATTGTAGGAAATAAATTTCTTTTTGTTAAAGCCATTCACCTGTGCATTTCTGTTATGGAAGCACTGGATAACTAATATAGCAGCCATGAGTTGGAAATGACTTGATGGCATCTAACAACAAATGCCACAGGGTAGTTACTTATCTGTCGGGGGAAGAATGAGATCAGGGAGCAGCAGCCTGGAGGATGCATGATTGATGGGCCTCCGTAATGCCTATGATGAGACCCCATCACTTCTTAATCTACTTTTGGAGAAAATGGCTAGGTAGGGCTGCTGAGGCCATGGCAATACCCTGGACCATTCATCCTGGAAGCTGGACAGACACCCATCACCTTTACTTCCCCTCCACAGGAAGCTCTCAATTCATTTCCTGAGGGAATGCAGGGCTGATTCGACTTGCTGGACACCAGTCCTGAACTTCTGGAGACCCCAAGTAAGGGTGGAGAAGCAGGTGATGAAGGTCAGAGGCCCACCTCTGAACTATCACACACACCCATCCTACCCCTAATTTCTGAAGGTCTGGACTTTGATCTTTGTCTTACTACAGTCCATCTATAACATTATGGAAAAAGCAATGATTTCCATTTATTGAAGACCTATTGTATGCAGGGCTAACTCATATCCTAGTCTCACATAACTATGGCCAACCATGAAATGAAATCTATAAAGTAGTGTCCCTGTTGTACAGAGGGGAAACTGAGACTCAGTTACATGGTTCCCTAAGGCCACATAGCACGAATATGGTGGAGCAAGGACACAAAGCCAGGACTCCTAGACTCCCATGCCCATGCACTTTCCCCACACTCTGAAGCCCTCTGGGAAAAGTCCCAGCCTCCTGCTCCCTGAAGGCAGAAACTTACAGCGACTTGATTAATATCTAAGTGGGGAGTGTTGGGTGGAGGGTGATGAGAAGGTTGGGGATGAAAGTGTCAAAATATAGACTTTACTTCCCCAGCTTTAGGTTCCTTGTTTCTGAAGTATGCCTATTGGATTTAAGGTTGCTTAAGAGGAGTCCTGGTGTGGCACTGTGGGTCAATGTGTCAGACTACAAAGTCGTTTGAACTGCAAGGTCGGTGGTTCAAGCTCACTAGCTGCTTCTTGGAAACCCTATACAGGGCCGCTATGGGTCAGAATCTATTCAACGGCATTTAACAACAACAATAAGTGGATAGTCACTGGACAGTTAACTGCAAGGTTGGCAATTCCAAACCACCAGTTGCTCCTCAGAAACCCTAAACAGGGTTGCTCTGAGTCAGAACAAACTCGATAATACTTAACAACAATAACAACAAGCCATTTTTAGTTCCCACTCTCAGATAAATTAATAAAAGCCATTAGATGGCTTTCTGTGACAGGTGGAGAGAGAACTCAATAGTGCAGGCCTTGAGGTTGAGTATGGTCAGTCAGACCCCATTGTCCAGTGGGGTTCAGGGCTGGGTCCCTTAACATCCTCACAATTTCCACTCCTTAGTTGAAGAAAAAGGGGGTTAATAAACTTCACTTCCCAACGTCATTGAGAGGTTTAAGGGAGACAGCACATATAAAAGTTCCCAACATATATTAGGTATATTGTTATTAAGTGCCTAGCAACTGATATGTTTGAACCACCTACCTTACTAGCAGTCCAGTGCTCATCTACCATTTAATAAATCCTACTGTGTTCTGAAAGGAGCTCTGGTAGTGTAGTGGTTACAAATTGGGCTGCGAACCTTAAGGTCAGCAATTTGAAACTACCAGCTGTTCCGCAGGAGAAAGATGAGGCTTTTCTGATCCTGTAAAGATTTTCAGTCTCAGAAACCTTGTACGGGGCTTGCTATGAGTCGGAACTGACTCCACGGCACATAACAACAACAATTGTGTTCTGAACACCACTCACATTATCTCATCTGCTCTTCACAATACATTTGGGATAGATATTCTCCATTCTTTACATGCGAGGAAATTGAGACTCAGATTAAATATCTTTCCCAAAGTCACACAAATAATAGAGCCAGGATTCAAAGCCAGGAAGACATGAATCCAAATTAGATTGTAATACTGCAAATACATCAGTAAGAATTATTGGTTAAAGCTCCATTTTAACACTGTAGGGTGAGAAGAAGATAGCAACTAGTTAGACGAGGATTTAAAACAACAACAACAAGGATGTTTCTGAATTGTTCAGATTGAAAGAGCAGATTTTGTTGGTCTATTTCAGTGATTCTTAACGGGGGATGATTTTGGCCTCTCAGGGGACATTTGGCAGTATCTGGAAATTTTTTTTTTGTTTTTACAACTTAATGAAGTCTTGTTACTGGCATCTAGTGGATAGGAAGGAGACAGGGGTGCTGCAAAAAAGCCCATAAAAAGGTCCCCCACAACAATGAATGTTGTCTAAAATGTCATCAATACAAAGGTTGAGAAGCCCTGGGCTAGCTATATTACTAAGCACCATTGTTGTTGTTGTTATGTGCCGTGGAGTCGGCTCCCACTCATAGCGACCCTGTACAGGGTTTCCAAGGCTGTAAATCTTTACGGGAGCAGAAAGCTTCATCTTTCTTCTGTGGAACAGCTGGTAGTTTTGAACTGCTGACCTTGCGGTTCTCAGCCAGATTCATAACCACTACGGTATTAAGCACCCTACAATGTGCCAAATAACTCCCCATAACAGAGTTATATGGGTCAAAATGTCAATGGTACCAACACGGAGAAACCTTATTATATCCTAAGACCCTGAAAAAAGTTTCCCTTTCAAACTAGTGTCTCCTGCCATTAGATTTGTTGTTATTAAGTGCCATAGAGTCAGTTCCTCCTCACAGCAACCCTGTATAGGGTTTCCAAGGAACAGCAGGTAGGTTTGAACTGCCCACCTTGAGTTTCAGTGCATTATCCTGCAGTGCCACACCAGGACTCCTCCACTAACAGGTTCCCTCAGCACACTCATAGTTGTCAAGGGAAGGTCATAAGCCACCTGTTCTTGAAAGTTTCCAGAGTGTCTCTATTGGCAGTGGTGCCAAATCAGTTATAAGGAAAGTATCTCTTTCATCTCTCCAGGAGGGTTGGATGTTGGAGACGAGGGAGCTTGGGAATACCACGTGATACCAATTATTCAAATAGGCTTCTCCTCTGAGAATCCACTCTCTTCTGAACTTCAAACATCTTGACCAATAATAATTTAGTAGCAGAGCATCTTAGGGAGATTATATCTGCTTCCAAACCAATTAGTTTAACTCCAGGCAAGTTTACCAAACATTCTTTGATCAAAGAATTCTTTTTCAAAGGGTGTGATGTTCTACCCATATGTCTTCCTTTGACATTAATCTATAGACCAAACATGAGAAGCACATCCCATTTTGGGAGGTGGCACTGGTGTTTCGGAGTTAGGTTTTAAATACAGCATTTTCAATATTTTCAGAATTGCCCTGCCAGATCTACTCTTGTTGCTATGAGTTGGTACAGAGATAGACAAAATTTCGGAGTATTAAAGGAGGCACCATCTTAGAGATAGTAGGAACTAAGAGAAGCAGAGCCTCAAGCCTCAAACTTAGCCAAAAGAGAAAGGATGCCAAAGCCATTCTGAACCAGGACAAAATGACGCCCATAGCAGGATCACTTGCACGCAGCCATTGTTTGATTCAGGAACCATTCATCTGTTGTAGGCCCACCTCTAGGAGCTGGGGATGCCTGAAAGGAGTTCACAGTCTAGTGGGTGAGTTACACTAGTCATCAAATGATCACAGTGATGTGTGACAAATGGAAAATGATGGAGTTATGCAGATCTATATAACTGCTGTTGATGGGGTTTACTCATTCTTCCAGACCAAACTTCAGTGTCAGATCATCCAGGAAGGCTTCCCTGTCCTATCTGTCCAGTGAGCTGCCAGGGCTCCCTGGGGTTCTCTTCACCAGGCACTGGACACCAGTCATTGTTTGCTTATCTCTTCTGCTAATCTTTCCCTCAACCCCATCTGTGAGCTCCTTAAGGCAGAGACCCTGGGCTATTCATCTGTGAGTTCCCAGTACACATAAGTTATTCACCAAGTATTGAATAAGTCAATGAATCAGCGAATGAAAGGAACACGTTTACATAGGCACCAGGGGAACACCAAGTGATGGTGCAGAAATGCTGAGATAGATGAAGGGACTGCTTTTCAGCTGATGTTTTGTTATGACTATGTCTGCTCATACAGTTCTGGCATTTTTTCCCCCTCTAGAACAATGCTGACAGGCATCCAATCCAATAAATTAATATTCTCTTCCCACCATGAAAGATTCATTTTGTGGGAACAAGTCCACACAACAGTATGTGGGTGTGTGCCCCACACATCAACCCCACCAAAAAACCATAATGTGTCTGCCTGTGTCTTCCTGTTAATAAACCATGAGGAGTGCTTAGATTTTTCCTCTCATGATAGCCAGTGACCCTCCCCTGACCTTCTGCACCAGCTCTGTGATAGTGGAAAATAAAGAAATGGGAGCACAGAGAGGGAAAACACACGTCAAACACAAGCATAGGCCAAGGAAAAAGCCCAGACACTACTTGCCACTGTTTAAGGTCATAAACTTTGTGCCTGTGGAAGTTTCAGTTTTTAAAAAATGGACTACATTTGTTTACAGACAGACAGATGAATGAAAAGTCTCTTGTCAAGACAGTAAAAATCCATCTCTGATTTTGAGAAAGACAGATTTAGGGTTAATAACAATAGGCACACAGACTCTTTGACATGTGATTTAAGCCATATGCTGTTGATATTTGAATTTTTGAGTCAGAACAATCACAATTTAGTAGTTCTAGGACCTCTAACCTCTATCTGTTTACCCTTAGTATATATATTATTGTTGTTGTTAAGTGCCATTGAGTGGGTTCTGACCCATAGCAACCCTGTATAGGATTTCTGAGGAGCAGTTGGTGAGCTTGTACCACCAACCTCGTGGTTCAAACCAACTTTGCAGTGCAGTGCATTAACCCACAACACCATACCAGGACTCCTTAGTATATATAATCATTTGAAAACATGTATCAGCTGCCGTTTTGAGTCAAAATAGTCCACAAATTCACTCTGCGGTATATCATGATACTTGAATACATGATACTTGAATAGTCACGATTTCATCAGTTCCTGTGCCCATTATATAGAGAATGGAGAGAAAGAGAGAGAGATAGAAACACAAATACTAAGCTGTGAAGTTGAAACCTTTGATGGTTTTTAGCTTATGAATGAGAGTTGACTTGATCTTTCATGATTAGAATGTTTGTTGGCAGACACGATGCAAAGCACCTGAGATGCCTCACTTAGTCCTCATTACAAACAATGAGAAAGTAATGTGGAGCATTGGCTCGGAGTACAGAGCTCATACGATGCAAGCTGAGATAGAACCTTGTTGCTGCTGTCGGCACCGCAGAGCCAGTTCCAACTCATAGCAGCCCTGTGTAGTGTTTCCAAGGAGCGGCTGGTGGGTTTGAGACACCAACTTTGCAGTTAGTAGCCCAGTGTTTTTCCTATAGCACCACAGCTCGAAGGGTCACTACTCTAAAGTGTTTCATTCTATGTAAAGCACTTGGCACAAAGCAAGCTCCATAGAAGTGTCTATATTATTATTGCTATTATTCAACTTGAGGTTGTAACTGACCCTGCACACGATCATCTTTTGGACAAGAGGTATCAGAGGCACATTGTCCTTGCCCTTCCAAAACACACAGGGGAACCCTGATCACCCTAGAGCTGGAGTCATGTTCTTAGTAATTAGCCTGAATAGAGAGAGAAGCAAGGGCTCTTGAAACCAAATAAGCACTCTTCACACATCCTCCCCAGACATAACAGAGTAAGAATTGTTGCCCAAGACTTTTCACTTGCCTGCTTCTGGCCTCTTGCTGATGCAGGTCCCTTTACAAGCTCTCACAGCCGCATTTCAGCTAGATGAGCTTCTGTGTTTCCTTCCAGACCTGGCCAAAAGCCATCCCTCCATAAAGCCTCCGGAGTCCACCTTCCTGTTACTTCTTGCTCCCTCTTCTGATTCCGTAGTGCCTCACTAGTAGCCTCTATCACTCACAACTTGTCTAGAGTGCTTACGTGGGCTTCTGCTTCTCTTTGCAGCTGGGAGTGTTGAGAGGCCAGGGCCTATGTCTTCCTCCTCCCAGGGGCTCCAGTTCCTTAGTAGGTCTCTAGAGTAGAGGCTGAGTGCTCTACCAGACTTCCCACAGACCTGAGTTTAAATCTCAACTCACAACTCTCACCCGGCTCCTTACCTTGAGCAAGTTACTGAACTGTTTAATAAGTCTCTGTTTCCCTCTCTGTAGTAAGGAACTAAGAGTTGTGAGCATTGAATGAGATATGTGTCTAGCACATCAAGGAGGTGGCTGAAATGAGAGCTATGATTATTTTTTCGTGTTTGTGGGATGAAGGAAGGAAGGACCTGATGTATTTAAAGTGCCCTGTGTCTATAGTCATGCTTAGTCAAACTTCTTTGGCTTTGGGGGAAAGAAACCTTTTTCAAATAAGGGAGTGAAAGTAATTTCTTAAAATGCTCAGCATGTGCAAAATGGCACAAATTCTTTCAAGTTCCCTTCATCAAGACAGAATATCTTAAAAAAAAAGAGGGAGAGAGAGAGAGAATATCTTTCTCCATTCCTTGAATGTAGACTAATCTTGTGACTTGCATTGACTATTTAAAATACATTTGACCATTAAAATTCATCTTAATGTTTATTAAAAGGGAGAACATTGTATAAGTTATGTACCTAGATCTTAAGAGACTTTGAAGTTTCTGTTCTTTGGCTGGAAACCTTTCGGCTACCATGAAAATAAGTCCAACCTAGCCTATTGGAGAGTGAGCGACCACATGAATAGAGGTCTGAAACATGTTAAGTGAGCCCCAGCCTAAAACAGTCAAGTTCTGTCCCATCACTGAGTCCACCTCTAATTTCTGATGTATAGAATTAGAGGTTTTTTTTTTTTTAAGTTTTTATTGTGAATTGAGTGATAGTTTACATGGGAGATTATCGGTTTTGCACCCATCCTATCATATTTCGTTTCATCTCCAAATGACTGGTATTTGTATCTTTTTAGACTCATACACATTCTGAATATAATTGGCCCACCTCATCTGCAAATAGATGAGCTATCTGATATGAGTGGACTCCTGTGGGCAGCAGACATTGTGGGAGGGAGGTTCTCCAAAAACAGGTATTAGTGGTGGGACCTGCAATAAAATGTGGCTACACAGCTCTGGTAGCGTGGTGGCAACGAATCGGCCTGCGAACCTTAAGATTAGCAGTCTGAAACTACCAGCTGTTCCCCGGGAGAAAGATGAGGCTTTCTGCTCCCATAAAGATTTACAGCCTCAGAAACCGTGTATAGGGTCGCTATGAGTTGGAACTGACTCCACATCACATGACTACCACCACCACAGTTCATCATCCATCTGAGGGAGGAACATGATAAGATTTTTACTACTATAATTTGCTGTTATTGTTGTTAAGTGTCATTGAGACGGTGCCAACTCATAGCAGCCTGTATAGGGTTTCCAAGGAGCAACTGTTGGGTTTGAAGCATTAGCCTTGTGGTTCGCAGTCCAGTGCCTATTCTATAGCACCAAACTCCATGTTATTAGGTAAGTATATGTCAAAAATTATCATTGGAAAGGCTGAAATGTATCCATTTTACTGGCTAGCTCTGGAATCTTGGTGTGGCACTTGGACAAACACTACACTGTTAACAACAATGTCTTTGGTTCAAGGGTTGCTATGAATCGGAATCAATAGGACAGCACTAAGTAACAACAGCTCTGAGTCATAGTAAGCACAAGCTGATAAGCTTATATCTCTCAGGTAATACTTGCTAAATATTAGAGAAAAAGCCTTGGTGTTGTGTCTTTCTTACCAAATATGGTACATTTCACTGGACTTCCCCAGAAGAAGAGGCCCAGCATGTATAACCTCCATTCTTCTCTTGGATCATTTTTCCTTTGGGAGATGCATTTCATTTTCCTATTTTCTGCCAGCCCTTCATGTCCCTTCCCATATCTACCTACAGCAACTTCCCTATGCTAACATAGTAACATAACAGGAAGCCTTAGATAGCAACCTAATACATATATATTCTTCTTGTTCAATAGTAATAGATGAGCATATGCTAAGGTTTTAGTAATGTTGTTGACACAATAAGGTAATATTTTATACAGTTTTTGTATTCTATTTTTCTTAAAGAAGTGCTTTTCAAAGAAATCAACAGTCATAGCACCATTTTATTCTGATTGTGTGGTGCTGCAGGGTAAAGCACTGGACCACAAGGTCAGTTTGAACTACAAGGTCAGTAGTTCAAACTCAGCAGCTGCTCCTCATAAACCTTATACAGGGTTGCTATGAGCCAGAATGACTCAACAGCACTTAACAACAACAACAATATTCTGAAGTCAGAATTACTATACTTTTTAAAACCCTTTACTATTGATGGTCATGTACTAGGCTTTCAGTTTTCCAGGATTGCAGTTCTTGTATATGAAACTTTATGTACCGGTGCTTTTACTTCTGTGAATTGCTGGTTGAAGTGTTTACATGTCCACCAAAGGTCTCTCGATTAAGCTGTAAACAATAATTGAGTACTCATCTTTCTGTATCTTTAAGAGTAAACAATGTTATTGCTGGGTTGTTTTTTTTTATTATTTTGCTAGCTTTATAGTTGTTAACAAAAAACCATCTCATTGTTATTTTAAATGACACTTCCTTTACTACTAGGAAACCTGGTGGCCCTGTGGGTTAGATATTAGGCTACTAATAACAAGGTCAGTGGTTCAAGCCCACCAGCTGTTCTGTGGGACAAAGATGAGGCTGTCTGCACCTGTAAAGATGTATAGTCTTAGAAGCCCTACACAGGATCACTGTGAATCAGAATCGACTGATTCAAAGGCAATGAGTTTTTTTGAATTTTTTGGGTTTCTACCACTAGATTTTTCTTAAAGCTATTATTGTGAATTGAGTGTTAGTTTACATGGGA
>NW_006408649.1:9080166-9082293 GCF_000296735.1 Chrysochloris asiatica | reverse complement strand
ATTGTCCAATGATTTCGGCATTCCGTTGGGTCACCTCTCTTTGGAATGGGCACAAATATGGATCTCTTCCAATCAGTTGGCCAGATAGTTGTCTTGCAAATTTTCCCCATTTTATATTACAAAACTTCTACCTTTACAGTTGGTGACAACTGCAATTAGTTATGGTAACAATTACTATTGAATCAAAAGAATCTTACCCCCATCTGCTTCCACCAGACCCATTTCGACAAGATGAAAACTATTCAGCACACTCTGAAACTAAACTCCGTCTTGAAAACTTGTAAGCCAGTCATTTCATGGCTTTAAAGCTTCCCGCCCCCATTTTAGGCAGCCAATGTCTATATTGCCCATCCCTATCAACCTGTGTACAGAGGGGATAGGCTTGATCCTTGATGTGAAGACTCCTTCCCTCTTGTTTGGTATTTTGAGCTACTACATCCATAAATATAGGTCAAGTTTATCAAATTGTAGCAATTTACACTTGTTTCCTTTATCAAATTTCTTTGTCTTCCTTTAGTGGAACTCTGGCCATCAAGCCATCGAAGCTAGACCAAATGGGTACCGTCTGGAAGTTTGAGTGTTCTTTTGAATCTCCCCCACTTCCCCCCCCCCCAATGTCATATCAACTGAAGGCTTCACTCTTAGTTCTAGCCCTCTGTGGCTAGGTCAATGTCAATGGGCTCAGCAGTTACCAAGTCTCCCCAAACTTCAGACCAACTAGCCCTTCCTCTTCTCTCTCTCATCTGGAGATCGACAGGAGTCAATGGAATGACTACCACTAGAGTTTTGAGAATCTTTAAAATTTTTTCATAGTCATTTGAATTTGCTCCTTTGTGAATTATTTAACTATATTCTTGGCCCAATTTTTTCTTGAGTGATTGCCTTCTATAAATTTATAAGAATTCTTTATATATGATAGACACTAAGCCACTGTCTGTCCTTTGAATTTGTTACTTCAAGGTATCTTTTGCCTTAAAAAATTGTTTTATTGTTTAATATTGACAAACATCTCTTTTTTAAAAAGTAGCTTCTAGGTTTTCATTTTTGAGTAAAAAGATTTTTCCTACTGCTAAGTTACTATGTAGTCTCTAAAAAAGAAAAAGAAAAATCTTTTCTTGTGAAATTTTTGTTGTCTTGATTTTGATACTTAACTCTTCACTCCATCTGAAATTTATCATTATAAAGTATAAGATTGAGAATCAACTAGTCTATCTTTTCCCATCAGTGTAAAACCTCTTTTTTCATGTGTCAAATTGTTAACTATGTTGTTGTTGTTAAGTGCCATTGAGTCGGTTCTGACCCATAGCAACCCTGAACAGGGTTTCCGAGGCTGTAAATCTTTACAGGAGCATGATTGGCAGTTCAAACTCACCAGCCATTCCTCAGAAACCCTACACAGGGTCACTATGAGTTGGAACCAACTCAGCAGCACTTAACAACAACAACATAACTAATATACCCAAAGTGGGTGGCTTTGACAAACAGAAATTTATTCTCTTCATTTAGGAGGCTAGAAGTCTGAATTCAGAGATCTGGCTCTGGGGAAAGGTCTTTCTCTCCTTTCAGCATCTGTAGGCCTAGCATTCCTTGGAGATCCCTGTGCATCTTGGCATCAGTCTTTCTTTGAAACTAGGAGATTCCCAATGCAGGGATTCCAGGTCCAAAAGACGTGCTCCAATCCTGGTTCTTATTTCTTGATGGTAATAGGTCCCCCTTCTCTGCTTACTGCTCTCTCCTTTTATCTCTTGTAAGATAAAAGGTGTTGCAGGCCACACCCCTGGGCCTCTCCCTTACATGCGTCAGGGTCTTGATGGGATTAAAAGTGGTATATCCCTCCCTTAGAAGTCATGGTGTGGTGCTATAGGATCAGCACTGTACTGCTAATTGCAAGGTCAGCAGTTCAAACCCTCCATCAGGTCCTTGGAAACACTATGTTGTTATTGGGTGCCGTCGAGTCAATACTAACTCATAGCAACCCTATGCACAACAGAAACGAAACACTGCCTGGTCCTGAGCCAACCTCACAATTGCTGCCATGCTTGAGCCCATTGATGCTGCCACTTGGCCAATCCATCTTGCTGGGGTCTTCCTCTTTTTCTCTGACCCTCCACCCTACCAAACATGATG
>NW_006408649.1:9075822-9080066 GCF_000296735.1 Chrysochloris asiatica | reverse complement strand
ATTGTCCAATGATTTCGGCATTCCGTTGGGTCACCTCTCTTTGGAATGGGCACAAATATGGATCTCTTCCAATCAGTTGGCCAGATAGTTGTCTTCCAAATTTTCCCCATTTTATATTACAAAACTTCTACCTTTACAGTTGGTGACAACTGCAATTAGTTATGATAACAATTACTATTGAATCAAAAGAATCTTACCCCCATCTGCTTCCACCATTGAGTTGGTACTGATTCATAGCGACCTTACACATAGCAGAACAAAACACTGTCTGATCTTGGGCCAACCGCACTATCATTGCCACGCTTGAGCCCATTGATGCTGCCACTTGGCCAATCCATCTTGCTGGGGTCTTCCTCTTTTTCTCTGACCCTCCACCCTACCAAACATGATGTCCTTCTCCAGCAACTGGTCCCTCCTGGCAATATGTCTGAAGTATGAGAGATGACGTTTGGCCATCCTGGCCTCCAAGGAGCACTCTGGCCGTACTTTGTCCAACACAGATCTGGTGGTTCT
Source organism: Chrysochloris asiatica (assembly GCF_000296735.1). Classification (NCBI taxonomy): domain Eukaryota; kingdom Metazoa; phylum Chordata; class Mammalia; order Afrosoricida; family Chrysochloridae; genus Chrysochloris; species Chrysochloris asiatica. The sequence continues at coordinate 9,079,553 of NW_006408649.1, read as the reverse complement.
TTTGACAGCCTATGGCACTTTCAATATTCTCCTCCAACACCATAACTCAAATGCATCAATTCTTCTATGGTCTTTATGAGTTGGAACTGACTTGATGGCACATAACAACAGTGACAACTCCCCACCCATAATCCTCTTATTGCTTTATCATATCAGATCACATCATGGGGGATCATCACATAACTGCCAAACCACTGAGAATCATGTCTCAGCCAAGCCGACACATTTTTAGGGGTCACAGTTGAATTCATGCTACCATCCAAGCATAAGGTATGACTTTCCTTTTATTCAACTTATGCTTTATGCTACTGGATTTTATTGTTTTTATGCTGTGGTTTTTTTTTTTCTTGTCAATTTTATTCTGAAATATTTCATAATCTTGTTTTCTTTTGTGAACAACAGTTCCCATTTCTATTTACGTATGACTAGAATAGAGAGAAACTGTTAATATTTAAATTTATTTGCATTCAACTATAATTCTAGTCATTTTTACTAATTACTTGGGAATATGGTCATATCATTAACAAGAGACAAATTTATTGCTTATTTTCCAAAGCTCATACCAGTTTTATAGTTTTGGGTCTTATTGCACTTGCTAGAAAAATAGTTAAACATAAGCATCCTTGTAATTGAAAAAAAAAAAAATCTAGATTTAAATGAATATGTTTTTAGAGTTTCACCATTTAGAAAATATTCTTAGTTGGTTCTTGGTGAATAGTCTTTATTTCTAAATAGTTTCCAGGATCAATTGTTTAGAGGTTATTTGTTTCTTTTGCTTGCTTTTAAAGAAATAACACTAAATTGGTGTTAAATTCCTTTCAGGCTTAATTGATGTATGTGTTTAATTTTTTTTTTTTTTTAATTCTTATTTGTGAATTGAGTGAAAGTTTACAGGGCAGATTATCAATTTTACATTCAAGAATATTTTGCTGCATTGCAGTGACTACAGTCCCCTCCATGTACTATCAATCAACAGCATTTACCTCTATTCCTTTTTTTGAGGTACACACACAAAACAGAAAATACATACTTGTTAAAATGTCCAAAGGGCACATGTTACAAGCCAGTCTCCTGCCCACAGGCACACAGTCTTTCTCAGTCCATGGGCCTAGAGTCCTCCTCAGCTGCTCTCTCTCTCTATGCCATTGCCTCTGCCACCATCTCTGCTGTCATCCCTTTTCTGGTTAGAATCCCATACTCCACTCATGCTTGTCTCTCTTTCTGGTCCTAGGGTCTTCTGTTCTTGAAATGAAAGATTAACTACTCCCCCCCTTTAGTTACACATTGTTCACATTAACAATTGTGACAATCACAATTAGTCCTGATAATAATGACACAAAATTGAATCATTAAATCCTATTCCCATCCTCCCCTATCTCCTTTCACCAGACCCATCTGGAAAAGAAGAAAACTCTTCAGTGAGGATTCTACCCTAACCCCCTAGTTCTGAAACTAAGCACACTCATGAAGGCTTGTAAGGAAGCCACCTTGTGCCTTTATAGATCCCCATTTTTGATAGCAAATGTTTAAGTTGTCCATCCCTATCAACCCAGTGTACTGAGGAGGCAAGTTTGATCCTTGATATGAAGAGTCCATCCCTTTCAGTTGGAATTTTGAGCAACTGCGTCCATAAACAAAGGTCCGGTTCATCAAATTGTAGCAATTTATGATAGCACCCTGTATGAAACTTCTTTACCTTCAACTGGTTGAGTTCTGGTCAGTTAGACATCCAAGCTACATCAAATGGGTACTATCTTGCAAGTTTGGGAGTTCTTGCATGCCTAGCCCCATTTCAAACCATCTGGCCACTTGACTCTTAACTCTAGCCCCAGTGAGCTTGAGAGTTCACATGCCTCCCTGAACTTCAGACCAGTCAGCGTTTCCACTTCTCTTTCTCATTTCAAGGTCGATGGATGTCTATGGAACATGGCCAAACTCATTCCATGTCTTCATTGCTGCTTACCCCACTTCCACTCACAAGTAGTCAGAGTGGTCAACAGCAAACATTCAAGATAGCTCATGGATTCCCTTAGAGTTTCAGTCTTAGAAGGGGGATTACTCTGACGGGTTGCCTTTTCTTGCCTGGGTTGGTAGTCTAACAGCTAGGCAGTCTCCTTTTTTTCCGGGTGATCTTTCTTTCAAAAAATATCTTCTGCTCCTCTAGACATTTCTGGGTTGGTCTGAATGTCTTTTCAAGTGAGAATATCCCACCTCAGAAAGTTCTGGATGGGGCTCAGGATTCTACCTAAGGCCCCATACTCCATACAGAGCTAACAAGAAACCTATTTCCCTCAGACAATTCTAATTCCCCTTGTAACTAATCCAATCAGATACAGACTGAAGACAGGCTTACAAGCTTTCTATTATCAAAATTCCCAATATTCCTTGCTGTCACATTTTAATGCCTATTTTACAATAGAGGGCAGGGGAAACCAATATTCACAACACAATGAAGCACCTTAATATTACCTCTCCTCCTTTACCTTTCCAACTATGTCTGGATCCCTGTATCACAGAGCCCTGCTGATGTGTGTAATTTTTTTCTTTAAATTGTTTTCACTTTTTTTTTTTTTTTCAAGAAGAAACTTTCATGCTTGGGAATTTTTATATGCATATAAAGACTCCCTCATTGTTTCTTATTCTGATTCTTTCACTCTGGGTTTGCAAAGATGAAAATCAAGTAAAAAGTTGCTTGCATATTCAAACACTAATGTCATGGGAAGAAAACCATAAATTAACATGGAAAAACAAAACAAAACAGTATACAGCATGATCTAAATCCTTTAAAAAAGAAATATCCAAACATTGCTATTTGAATATTAAATTGTTAGATATATAGATATACTGGAATCCATTTTTGTATATTACCTCAAAAAAGCAATACAAAATGGTAATTGAATATAGTGATTTTGATAATTTTATTCACAGTTCTCTATACTTTCCAAATTTTCTCTTTTAAAAAAGCCTTTCTTGCTGTTATAATCAGGAAATAAACCACATTTAATTTTAAAATAGTTTTTCTTGTGATTTCGGTGAAAGTTTGCAGAGCAAATTGATTTTCCATTCAACAAGTTATATATATGATGATTTGTGACGTTGGTTACAATCCTCACAAAGTAATAGCACTCTTCCCACTTCCTCCCTGTGTTTAGCATTTTCATTTGAACTTCTTTCCTCTCCCTCCCTTCCTTCTGAGCTTTATCTCTGGGCAAACACTGCCCTTTAAATTCTAAATAATTGGTTGTTCAAAGAGTTTATATCTCTTGATATTATTGCTCACTCCATAGGGCTGTCTATATCTAAAAGTTGGCTGTCTAAAAGTTGAGCCTTGGAGGGAACACAGGGCAGGGAATTCAGTTCCAGGTCTCAAGAGTGTCTCAGGAATTCAACCAGTCTCTATCAAACCATTAAGACAGGCCTCTCGAATGATTTTGAGTTTTGCTCTATATTTTCCTCCCACTCTATCCAGGACCTCCTATTGTGCTCCCATTCAGAGCAGTGGCAGTGGTAGCTGAGCACCATCTTTTTTTTTTTTGGTCTCAAGGTCATGGAGACTGAGGTTCATTAGTCCTTTGCACTAATTGTTTTCTTGTGTCTTTGATTTTCTTCACTCTTCTTTGTTCTAGGTGGAGAGAGACTAATAGGTGGAGAGAGACCAATAGTTGCTTCATAGATGGATGCTCACAAGCTTTTAAGAACTCAGTCGTTGCTCACCAAAGTAGGAGTTAGAA
>NW_006408649.1:9056983-9075462 GCF_000296735.1 Chrysochloris asiatica | reverse complement strand
TGTGATATCCTCACAATCATTATGATTGAGCCCACTGCTGTTGCCATTGTATCTAACAAGAAACCTCTCTTTCCTTTACCTTCCACTTTACTAAGCATGGTGTCCTTTTCCAGGGACTGCTCCCTTCTGATAACAATTCCCAAGTATGAGAGATGAAGTCTTGCCATCCTTCCTTGTAAGGAGCATTCTGGTTGTATTTCTTCCAAGACAGATTTATTTGTTCTTCTGGCAGTTCATAGTACTTTCAACAGTGTTCTTTAACACCATAATTGATTCTTATACAGTCTTCCTTATTCATTGTCCAACTCTCACATGCATATGAGGTTATTGAAAATACCACGGCTTGGATCAGGCACACCTTATTCCTTAAACTGATATCTTTGCTCATTAACACTTTAAAGAAGTCTTTTGCAGTAGATTTGCCTAATGCAATACATAATCCTTCAATTTCTTGACTGCTGCTTCCATGAGTGTTGATGGTGGATCCAAGCAAAATGAAGTCTTTGACAACATTGATCTTTTTTCTGTTTATCAGATGTTATTTATTGCTCCAGTGGTGAGGATTTTTGTTTCCTTTACATTACAGCACAATCCATACTGAAGGCTGTGGTCTTTGATCTTCATCAATAAGTATTTTATGTCCTCTTCATTTTCAGCAAGCAAGGTTGTAACATCTGCATATCGCAGGTTGTTAGTGAGCCTTCCTCCAACCCTAATGCCATGTTCCTCTTTATATAATACAGCTTCTTGTATTATTTGCTCAGCATACAGATTGAATGAGTATGGTGAAAGAATACAACCCTGACACACATGTTTCCTAATTTTAAACCATCCAGTGTCTCCTTGTTCTGTTCAAATGACTACCTCTTTATCTGTGTACAAGCTTCTCACGAGCACAATTAATTGTTTCAGAATACTCATTCTCCACAATGTTGTTCATAGTGTATCATGATCCACACAATCAAAGCCTTTGCGTAGTCAATAAAGCATAGGTAAACATCTTTCTGATAGTCTCTGCTTTCTGTCAAGATCCATCTGACATCGGCAATAGTATCCCTCATTCCATGTCCTCTTCTGAATCCAGTTTGAACATCTGGCAGGTTCTTGTCAGTGTACTGCTGCAGCCATTTTTAAATTATCTTTGGCAACATTTTACTTGCATGTGATATTAATGATATTGTCCAATGATTTTTGCATTCCATTGGGTCACCTCTCTTTGGAATGGGCATAAATATGGATCTCTTCCAATCAGCTGGCCAGGAATCTGTCTTCCAATTTTCTTGACATAGACCAGTGAGTGCCTCCAGTACTGCATCCGTTTATTGAAATGTTTCAATGTATATTCCATCAATTACCAGAGCCTTGCTCTTTGTCAATGCCTTCTGTGTACCGTGGACTTCTTCTTTTAGTACCACTGACTGTTGATCATATGCTACTTTTTAAAAAAAAAAATGTTTTATTGTGAATTATGTGATAGTTTACATGGGAGAACATTAGTTTTACATTCATCCTATCGTATATCATTTCATTGCCACGGTTACAATCTACTCTATGCATCATCAACCAACCAAAGGGTATACCATGCAAGCCTGCCCCCCTGCTCATCAGCACACAGCCCCTCTCCCTCTCTGGGTCTAGATTCCCCAGCTGCTCCATCTCTCCACATCATCATCTCTGCCTCCATCTCTGGTGTCACTGCTTCTCTGGGTAGGGTCCTGCTCTCTACTCTTCTCCTTTGATAGTCCCAGGGACCTCTGCTCCAGGACTGCAAAGTCAATCACTCCCCTCCTTTTGCTACAAAACATCTACCTTTACATTTCCAACCCTCACAGTCAGTCCTGATAACAATTATTCACTATTGTACCACAAGAGACCTGTCCTCATCTCCTTTCATCAGCCCCGCCCAGACAGATTGGATATTACTCGTGGAGATTCTACCTTCCTCCGTGCCCTCTGGGTCTAGGTTCCCTCTTGAAAGTTTGTAAGCCAGTCACTTCTTGCCTTTATAGCCCCCCCATTTTGGGTAGCCAGTGTCCAAGTTGCCCATCCCTGTCTACTCTGTGTATGGAGGGGGTAGGAAGGAATGATCCTCACTGTAAAGATTTGTGCACTCTTTTGAGCTACTGCATCCATAGGTATAGACCAAGTTCATCAAATTGTATCAGATTACTCATTTTTTCCTCTTCTTTCTTCTTCTAGTTGAGCTCTGATCATCCAGTCATTGAAGCTAGGTCAAGTGGGTATTATCTGCAAGTATGGGTGTTCTTATGCATATGCCCTCTCTTCTTAACAGCTGGACACTTCACTCTCCATTCTAGTCTTCTGTGGCTATGTCACTGACTCTGGGCCCAAGAGTCCTCAGTCTTGCCACACTGCTGGCCAACCAGGTCTCCACCCGGGTTCACAGGAGTCTATTGAACATTGTTGGGCTTACATATGCTACCTTTTGAAATGGTTGAAACTTTTTGGTACAGTGATTATGTATTCCTTTCATCTTCTTTTGATGTTTTCTGCATTATTCAATATTTTGCTCATGCTGTTGTTGTTAAGTGACATTGAGTTAGTTCTGATCCATAGCAACCACCTTGTGGTTCAAACAGACTTTGCAGTCCAGTACATTAACCCACAGCGCCACACCAGCACCATATCACAGAATCCTTTAATATTTCAAGTTAAGGCTTGAATTTTTTCTTCAGTTCTCTCAGTTTGAGAAATGCAAAGTATGTTCTTCCTTTTGGATTTCTAAATCCAGGTGTTTGCACATTTCATTATAATATTTGACTTTGTCTTCTTGAGTTGCCCTTTGAAATTTTCTGCTCAACTCTTTAACTTCTTCATTTCTTCCATTTGCTTTAGCATCTCTATGCCGGAGAACATGTTTCAGAGTCTCTTCTGACATCCATTTTTGTCTTTTCCTTGCTTCTTAGTGATCTTTTTTTTCTTCTTGTATGATGTCCTTGTCTTCTTATTGACCTTTGTTTTCTTCTTGTCTAATGGTAGCGTAGTGGTTATGAATCGGGCTGTGAACCTTAAGGTCAACGGTTTGAAACTACCAGCTGCTCTGCGGGAGAAAGATGAGGCTTTCTACTCCCGTAAAGATTTATAGCCTCGGAAATCCTGTACAGGGTCGCTATGGGTCGGAACCGACTCGACGGCACTTAACAACAACAACAACAACAAATGTTCTTAATGTCATCCCATACTCCTTTGGTTTTCAGTCATTAGTGTCTAATGCATCAAATCTGTTCTTCAGATGATCTCTAAATTCAGGTAGGATATATTCAATGTCACGTTTTGGCTTTCATGGACTTGTTTTCATTTTCTTAAGCTTCAGTCCGAATTTTCATATGAGCAATTGATAGTCTGTTCCACAGTCTACCTCTGGCCTTGTTTTGGTTGATGATATGGAATTTTTCCATTGTGTCTTTCCACAGATGTAGTCAATTTGATTTCTGTGTATTCCATCTAGGGAAGTCCATGTGTGTATCATCTTTCATGTTGTTTAAAAAGGTGTTTGTGACCCTATCCAGAGAAACAGCAACACCAGAGATGGAGACAGAGATTAGGACATGGAGAGGACTCTGGACTCATGGAAAGAAAGGGACTGTTTGCAGCCAGGAGGCAGGCTTGCAGAATGTACCTTTTGGTTGTTTAAATGATTATATATTCCTGTGTGTTTCTGTGTACACCCTCCTCCAAAAAACAAAACAAAACAGGGAATGGAAGCATATCTGTAGAAGAATGATGCACAGAGGAGCTTGTATTCATTGCAGTGAAACAATGCTGTAAAGCCAATGTTCTCCCATGTAAACTGTCACACAGTTCACAATAAAAACTTACACACAAAAAAACAATTCATTTTATAAGATTTTGAATATAAATAGAATAAAGATGAAACTTACTGTCCTGTCACCTACAAATAACCTCTTCTACCTCTTTGAGCATAAATATTTTCTAGCTCATTCTTTGATTCTCATTCATTATTCTGTGCAGTATAATATGCCATTTAAACATACTAATGATATATATTAGGAGCTCTGGTAGCATAGTGGTTATGAATCAGGCTGTGAACCTTAAGGTCAGCAGTTCGAAACTACCAGCCGCTCCACGGGAGATAGATGAGGCTTTCTGCTCCCGTAAAGATTTACAGCCTCGGACACCCTGTACAGGGTCGCTGTGGGTCAGAAGCGACTTGACGGCACTTAACAACAACAACAACAATGATATATATTGATATATATTTCATCATACTGATATATATTATAAGAGGCTAAACATTTTTTATTTTCAGAAAACATGATGCCTTAAAGGCATTCTGTGATAAATATTGTGAAGATAGAGTTCATGACTCTTTCCTTAATATAAATACCAAATGGAAATGAATAGCGAAAGATAAGCATTGTTTAAGGTTTATTTATATACTTTGGAAATAACTCTAGATTTTTTAATTTCCATTTTCCCCAGTAATATGAATGTTAACTTTCTCCTACTTATCATAACAACACTGCAAATATGATTCAAAATGAAAATCGCCAATTGTATGAATAAAGTTTATTTACAGTTTGGAAAAAAAAAAAGGTATTTGTAATGAAGTTATCTGTCTATCATGCAATCTTCAGCATTGTTTCTACCACCAAAGGCATATTTTCTAAGGAGTGATCCTTCTTCTTAGTTTACAACCTTTGCATTCCAATCACCAGTAATCATCAATAGCATGCTTGATTAATTTCAGGTGGAAGAAGTTGGTAGAATTCTTCAATTTCACCCTCATTGGCTTTAGTTGTTGGTGCATAAATTTGAATAACAGTGGTATTAACTGTTCTTCCTTATTTTGTTGTTAAGTGTCATTGAGGTTGAGTCAGTTCTGACCCACAGCAACTCTGCATAGGGTTTCCAAGGAGTGGCTAGTGAATTTGAAGTGCCGACCTTGGGATTCAAACTGACATTGTTACAGCCTTGGAAACCCTATACAGAGTTGATATGAGTCGGAATTGATTAGGTGCCGTGGGTTTCATAGGACAGGGTAAAATTGCCCCAGAGTGTTTCTAAGATTATAAATCTTTGTGGAAGCAGATGGTTAAATCTTTCTCCCTTGGAGCAGCTGGTGGGATCAAACTGGTGACCTTTTGGTTGACAGCTGAACATTTAAACTACTGAATCATCAAAGCTCCTTAGAAATAAAAAACCCAGTGGATTGTTCTTACCACCACACGGAGAATACTCTGCCATCTTCTGACCAATCTGATTGCAAAACAATTCTTATTTAATTGGATTTCATCTGAGTCGGTCAAATAATAATAATTACTGAGAGTGGTAATCATATCAAGGACAGCTCACTGTGCTTTGTATTACATAACTTGAGCTTCTCTCCAACGCCCTGATTTGAAAGCCTCTCCCATTAGCTTGCTTGTGACTCACATATCATGGATCAATCCTATGCTTAGAGAAAGGCCCTCAGCTCTTTCTCCCATGAGGCAAACAAACAGTTCAGGATATTATCCTTGCCTTAGTCTTTTCATGCCCAATCAGACAATAAATATGAATGAATTGCTCAACCTACCTTTCAACACATATAGTCACTGAGACAGGTTTACCATCAGATTCTTATTGTGGTTAGGTGCCATTGAGTCGGTTCCAACCCTATATACAACAGAAGGAAGCACTGGCCCTGTACCACGCCATCCTCACAATAGTTGTTATACTTGAGCCCATTGTTGCTTCTACTGTGCCAATCAGTTTTGTTGGAGGTCTTCCACTTTTTGACTTCTTCATTTAGTTGAGGTTTTAAAAAGGTGAAGGTAGGAGAGGGATTGTTGTTTGTTGCCATGGATTCGATTGATTCCTACTCAAAGCAACCTCATGTGTGCAGAGCAAGATTTTCAAGGCAGATGGACAAACAACCAAACTTTTGGCTACTGAGAAAAACAAAACAGAACACCACACTTCCATCCATTCAATTCCAACTTTTAGCGACATTCTAGAGCACAGTAGAACTGCTCCATAGGTTTCTTAGATGGTAAGTCTTTATGGGAACAAATAACCTCGTCTTTCTACCATGGAGCGAGTAGTGGGTTTGAACTGCTGCCTTGGGATTAGCAGCCCAATGTTTAACCCACTGAACCACCCAGCTTCTCTAGTGGCTCCTGTTCTTTTAGACAAAATGTATTTTGAGCATCCCCCTCCACAATACAGACTCTGCCTTGTGTGTGCCCTTTCTGCCATAGTCCCTGATGCTTGGCTTCCTCTGCTGCCCCTGTTTCTGCAGCTAGTTCACCCCAGGGGCATCAAATAGGGCCCTGATCCCTCATGAAGTTCCTGTCCTAGGGCTGGGCCTCACTCCCTTCCTCCTATCAGTAAATCTGTCCACTGATCTGATCCTCCTTCAGTTGAACATTTGCATCCTGTGAAATCTGATTCCAAGGAAAACCTCAGGAGTTAAGGAAGGAGCATGTGCCAAGGAGTGTGGAGACTTACAAAGTGCAGGTCCTACAAGTTAGGCTGGGCCATGCTTAGGAGTCTCCCCACTTTCATTCCATCTACAGAGCTTATGAGTCCATGAAAACCAGGAGCAACTCTTACAAGCCTCTCTTCTCTCATACTTTGGGAGAAAATGATTGATTACAACTTTTCAAAGAAATAAATCAAGTATCCTTCATTGTAGGATCCACACTGGGCTGCGAACCACAAGATCAGTGGTTCAAACCCACCAGTTGCTCCTTAGAAACCCTATACAGGGTTAGTATAAGTCAGAATCGACTTGATGGCACTTAATAGCAACAACAATCCTTCATAGGAGAAAGGAGACTGGTAATTAGTCTAATCTTCTTTTAATCCATTGTGCTGGGACTTGGTAGGCCCTTGCATTCTGAATACTCATTTTCTTTAGTTTGGGGAATTTTTTTGAATTATTTTGTTGAAGATTTCATCTTTCTGCTCCTATTTCTGGAGATATATATATATATATATATATATTTAATTTATTGAGCCTTCTGCACTGAATTTTTAATTTTATTGTCTTTTTCTCCCATATCTTCAGTTTATCTTTTTTCCTCTGCTTCCTTGAAGATTTCTTCAACTTCATTTTTAGAAGTTTTATAAAGCATTTCATTTCTATCAAATTTTTAATTCCCAAAAATCGTGTTTTGATTCCCAGTGTTTCTGTCCTGTGCCATCTGTTTCTTGTTTCATGGGTGCCATTAATGTCCCTTTCAGGACTTTGATTAGAAAGATTTTTGTTGTCTCTCTTCATAGACTATTTCCTACAGCTTGCTCGTTTGTTCGTGCCTCTGTATTTCATGCTGCCTTCCCCAGGAGGCCTGGGATATTTCATTGTCTGCTCATACTGAAGAGGTTAGGTGCTAAATCAGTGATTAGAAGTTTTGAGTGTGTAAGTAAGCAAGGAACTAGGGTGATTTTATCGGGGAACCCCTCCATGTTTGTATCTTTGGGTCTTTAGTTTGGGACTGGTAGGATTTCAATAAGAACCCTGGTGGTGCAGTGGTTAACCACTCAGCTACTGAGTGAAAGGTCGTCAGGTCAACCCCACAGGAGAAAGATGTGGCAGGCTACTTCTGTAAAGATTACACCATTAGGAAACCAGTGGAGTCTTCCTACTCTGTCCTACTGGGCTGCTAAGAGTCAGAATTAATTCGATGGCAACAGGTTTTAGAATTTCCAAAGGAGATTTGGTATAAAGATATAATTGTTTCTTTACCAACTTCTTTCATTTCAGAGTCTTGGTTGAACACCCAGATCTCTGGCTCTAATCTCTTTGTGAAAGATTTAAGAGCAGATTCAAACAGAATGTGATCAGTTTTAAAAAAAATATGACTTCTCAAAGAAAGAAAAATATTCCCGAATATAGGCTTATCACTCTATGTTGCTATCTATGTTAGCTTTGGAATTTCTGAAATCACACCTCTAATGTACTATGAACTGCCAGAAGAACAAACAAATCTGTGTCGAAAAATGTACAACTAGAATACTCCTTAGAAGCCAGAGTGATGAGACTTCATCTCTCATACTTTGGACATGTTATCAGGAGGGACCTATCCCTGGAGAAAGAGATCATACTTGGTAAAGTGGAGGGTCGGTGAAAAAGAGGGAGACTTAATTGTATACTTCATGGGAAGAAGATGTGGCCATCTCTTCCTGTAAAGCTTTATAGTCTTGGAAACCATATGGGGGCAGTTTTATTCTGTCTGATAATGTCATTGTGCATTAGAATTGACTTGACAGCAGTGTTTTTTTTAAAAAGTGTACAAATGACAAATTTGTTGTTCTATGTATTTTAGAAATTGTTTAAATGACAAGTTTGTTGTTCTATGTATCTCACCACAATAGAGACAAAGAGAGACACATAGAGAACAGGATATACCCACATGTGACACTGACTCTCTGACTAAGTCGTTTAGCTCAGTGAAAACTTCCAGTGTGAGGGCACAGGGTAGACATTAAGATCTACAGCTTTATTCTCCAAGGATGAGTTCAGTCATTCAAGCTTTGGATCTGTTTTCAAGTCAGTCTTTCTTCTTCTATTCTGATTGTTCTTATTTCTGCCCTACTCAGAAAAATTCTGATTAAGTCTGCCTCTTATGATACCATTTCTCAGAAACAAGACTACTCATATTTTAATTTTCTCCAGAGTTTTTCCTATGACTAAGTCATGACATTTCCCCAAACCAAACATTTAATTAAAAAACTTAGACCCCTGGGGAAGAGATTATTATTACTTATCATGTTTAAAATGTTTCATCTCTGAAGCTCCAGGTATTCAGAAAGGAAATAATACTTTCATTTAAACACTCAGCTTTAGAGTTAAACTGAGTTGTTCATAATTTGAAATTGGTTTTGGAATGACAAAGGTATGGATAAGAATCTCTAATGATGCCAAGAATGCTTGGTTTCCAAAGAAAGAGGGATTTTAATAAGCAGGACATGTCATAGACCAACCATCCCCAAATGTGCTCATCAGTGGAATTAATAGAGGTACAGTTCTCTAGATCCAGAACAAAGGAGCAGTTTTGTTCCACAAAGAATAATAGAAGCCCTGGAGTTGGACCCTAAAGACAGACCTGTGCAAGCCAAGCTCACTGCCTCTAATGAGTTCACAGTATCCTGGGGAGGCAGACTAGTATACACAGGATCAGCATGCTGGGGGTGAGGAACAGGGTGTGTCTCGAGGTCTGTGTAGTGCCTGAAATGGTGGTGGGAATCCCAGAAGTGAAGTCCTCTTTCCACTGCCTTCCAGGTCACACTGGGGTATTGTGCTCAGGAAGTCTTGGCCCTACTCTGTCAGAGAGACTTGGACAAACAGGAACATATTCAGAGAAGCAGTTAGAAGACTAAGGGGGTTTGTAACCATGTCCTATATGTAACACTTGAAAAACATAAGAAGCTATTTTGGCTAGATCAAGAATGAGAGGTAGAACCCCCCTTCAAGACTGAAACTCAAAGGGAACAAACACATGAGCAGGCAAGGAAGATTGCTGGTGACCACATTGGTCAGCTGGTGAGTGGAAGAGGGGGAAAGCCAGCAATGAAGATATGGGCTGAGTTTGACCACCTTCCATAGACTCCCATTGACCTGGAGATGAGAGAGAGAAGAGGAAAGGCTGGTTAGTCAGAAGTGTGGTGAGACCTGGGGACCCCTGAGCCCATTGACAAGGACATAGCCACTGAGGGCGAGAGCTGAGAGTGAAGTGTTCAGCTAATATGAACTGAGGGGAGATGCACAAGAACATCCAAACTTGTAGATAGCACTCATTCAACTTAGCCTCGATAGCTTGATGATCAGAACTTGACTTGGTTGGTTGGTTATGTGTCATGGAGTCGGTTCCGACCCATAGTGACCCTCTACAGGGTTTCTGAGGCTGTAAATCTTTACAGGAGCAGAAAGCCTCATCTTTCTCCTATGGAACAGCTGGTAGTTTTGAACTGCTGACCTTGAGGTTTGCAGCCCGATTCATAACCACTATGCTACCAGAAAACTCAACGAAAGGAAGATAAAAAAAAAAAATTGATAAAGGAAACAAGTGTAACTTGCTACAATTTGATGAGCTTGACCTATACTTATGGATGAAGTAGGTCAAAACACCAACTGAGAGTGAAGGAGTATTCACATCAAGGATCACTCCTTTCCTCTCTGTACACAGTGTTGCTTGGGATCGTCAACTTAGATATTGGGTACCTAAAATGGGGGGCAATAAAGGCACGAAGTGACCGGCTTACAAGTTTTCAAGAGGGAGTTTCATTTCAGACTGTGTGGTGGAAGGTAGAATCCCCACTGAATAGTTTTTGTCTTGTCTAGACAGATCAGGTGAAAGGTGATGGGGGTAAGATTCTTATGATTCAGTAGTGAGTAATAGTTATCATGACTAATTGTGATCATCACAACTGTAAAGGTAGAAGTTTTGTAACAAAAAGGGGGAAGTAGTTAATCTTATAGTCCAGGAACAGAGAACTCTAGGGCCATCAAAGGAAAAGAGCATGAGTGGAATGTAGGACCCTATCCTGAGAAGCAGCGACATCAGATGAAGGCAGAGATGTAGACATGGAGAGATAGAGCAGCTGAAGACTCTAGGGTCATGGAAAGAGAAAGGCTATGTGCTGGCGACCAGGAGGCAGGCTTGCAGAATGTGCCCTTTGGTTGTTTAAATTATTATATATTCCTGAGTATTTCTGTGTACATCCACCAAAACCCCAGAGAGAATAGATGCAAATACTGTTGAATGATGCTGTATGGAGGGGATTATAATCATTACAATGAAACAATGAGTGTAAAACTGATGTTCTCCCATGTAAACTATCACTCAATTCACAATAAAAACTTAAAAAAAAACAACAACGGTACACAATAACAAGTACTGGCAGGAATGCAGGGAAATTGGAGTCTGCACATACTAGTATGGTTTGTGGGAATATAGAACAGTGCATTTTGGAAAACAGCTTTGCAGTTCCTCAAAACCTTAAACAAGAGTTATATGATATAACCAAGAGAATTGAAAATAATGTTTGCACAAGGAGTTAGACATGAATGCTCATAATAGCATTTTCATGGTATCCAAGATAAGGAAACAACCCAAATGTACATCACCTAATGACTGGATGAACAAAATGTGTTAAATCCTTGCAATGGACTATTTGGCAATAAAAAATAAAGTCCTGATAAATGGTATGTTTTTGTTTTACGTGCTGTCAAGTCAATTCTGACACATAGTGATCCTGGATAGGGTTTCAGAGCAGCAGCTGGTGAGTTTGAACTGTAGATCTTGCAGTTATCAGTCAAGTGCTTGTCCTACAGCAACACACTAGGATAACATAGATAAATCTTGAAAGCCTCAACTCTAAGTGAAAGAAGGCAAACACAACAGGCAACATGTAGTTCCATTGATGTGAAAAGGTCGCTGGGTGGTACAAACAGCACTTTGCTATTTGCTGAGAGGTTGGCAGTTCAAATTCACCCCAAGGTACCTCAGAAGACAGGCCTGGTAATCATCTTTGAAAAGACCACAGCCTCGAAAACCCCATGGAGCAGTTTGACTTTGCACAGTTGCGGTCACCAGGAGTTGAAATATATTCAAAGGCAACTAACTAACAACAAAAATGTATATGGAATATCCAAAAAAGGCAAATCCATAGAGACATAAAGTTATTTAGTGGTTACAGGGAGCTGGGACAGGAGGGGGCAAAATGGGGAGTGACTGCTAATGGGTTGTTGTTGTTAAGTGCTGTCGAGTCAGTTCCGACCGATAGCAACCCTGAATAGGGTTTCCGAGGGGCAGCTGGTGAGCTTGAACCTTGCAGTTCCATCGGATTTGCAGTCTGGCACATTAACTCACAGTGACACACCAAAACTTCTTAGAAGGTTTCTTTTAGACATGATGAAAAATGTTCTGGAATTAGAACAGCCTTGTGACTATACTACAAATAACTGACCTGTACACTTTAGAAAAGTGAATTTTATGATATGTGAATTACATAATAAAAAAAGCAATGGACATAGGTTTGTGTTACCTAAAAAGGCCCCAGTGAAGAGAGTCAGTGCAGGACCAAACAGACCTCCTGCACTATGGAAAATTTTTCCTTACATTCAGAAAATCTGTCTGTGTGAATTACTACAAGACAGGGCTAACAGCCATAAAGCTGTGAGTTTCCTATCATTAACTGTATGTAAGCAAAGAAGACACAGAATCACTGCCCAGCAGCATTGCCATAGAGAAATTATTCATGCATAGGTTCAAGAGACTGTTCTAAAATAGATGACTATAAAAGTCCTCTGACCCTAAACACTCTAATTTTACGTTATGAATACCTCTCATGAGCCTCAAATATCTGATTGAGATACCTCAAATATCTCAGTGAGATATTTGCTGGATCCAGCTGTCATAAATGATTCTCCTAGGCCCAAAGTCTATGAACCCTTTAACCACAAAGAAGCATGTGTCGCATTCCTGGCATTAACTACTTTGTAGGTTAAGAAATAATTTCTGTCTTTCTTATGCTACCACTTAAATACTCAAATAACAGCAAAAACAACAGCAGTAATCATGAGAAGTAGTCTTTAGTCAACACATCCCCTTTTGCTCTGGGTGAAAATCTCCCTTCACAGTTGCAGGAGATCTGGATTTGTCTTGCATTGGGCTCTTGATTACCTTTCATGGGAAGTTTTGGCTTCAGCTGAGCCCATCTTGAGGCGAAAGGTTTTCTAAATATTACATCCTGGAAATAGGGAAACTCCCAAGAAAGAGGGTGATTGCTTAACAGGATTTACAAATGGTCCCATTGATTCACCCAGAAGCCATCCAGAGAACCAGAAGGCTGAGCAGTGTTTATTCTTGTAGAGTGTGACACAATGCCATGGACTTTCACCTTTGAACACTCCCATGTTGGTGGATACAGTTCTGCCTAGGCTTTCTATCTGAGATGGCTGCTGCTAACATGACCCCTCACATAATGGCTTGTTTGGATTAAGAAGGGTAGTACCAGCTGTTCCTGAAATCACAGTGGAGTTACACAGTCATATTTCCATGTTCAGTAGTCAAGCCAGTCTGAGGATAGGTGCCAGGCAGTCCCTGCTCCATACATGTATCATCATCCAGCCAATAGATGGTAGGAAAGACCAAGAGGAGGAGGATTGTGTGGGAGGTTTTCATGGACCAGACCCACAAAGTCTGCTACTTCCATCATGTTCCTGCAGCCAGATGAGTCACAAGACTGACTTCCTGACACACCAACTCCTAGAGGGCAGAGGCCTTCTTCTACACCTACCACAGTGCCCAGATGGTGCCTGGAGGGAGGTCTGAGGAAGGGAAGTGGTGCAAGGCAGGTGCATGGGTACTGAGTGTCAACCCTGGCATTATCATTGGCCTGCTGTGGGGCCTCTCTCATGTGTGAAGTAGAAGGACTGAACCCCCAGAAGGATGTGGAAGAGACTGAGTTGTGGATGCTTCAAGTAGAGAAGTTGTACTTTTATCAGGAGCATGTGTTAGGCTTCCCTGTACAATTTCACTCCAAAACAAGGTTCATGGTGGGGGCTGGTTAGACAAAAGAAGGGTGAGAAAAGAGAATGACTGAAAGAGATGGTAGCTGGGAGTAAGAAAATGTGTTGGAAATCATACTTTACTCCTGTCAAATCCATTATGACTATAGCGCCCACATAGGATAGGGTAGGACTGTCCCATAAGGTTTCCAAGGCAGCACTATATGATAAGCACTGTATCACAGGTCAGTTTGAACTGCAAGATTGGGGGTTCAAACCCCCCAGCTGCTCCTCAGAAACCCTATAAAGGGTCTCTATAAATGAAACCAATCTGATGGCACATAACAACAAAAACAACAATCTTTACAGAAGCTGACTGCCAAAGCTTTCTCCTCCAGGATGGTTAGTAGGTTCAAACTGCTGACTTTTCAGTTAGCAGATGAGTGTTTAGCCACTGTACCATTAGAGCTCCTTGGAAACCATTTAGCTCCTCTCATATGCATGAAAAGCTGGACAGTCAATAAGGAAGACCGTAGAAGAAATGATGCATTTGAGTCATGGTGTTAGAGGAGAATATTGAAAGCACCATGGACTGCCAAAAGAAGAAATAAATCTGTACTGGAAGAAGTATGGCCAGAGTGCTCCTTGAAAACCAGGATAGCCAAACTTCATCTCTCATACTTTGGACATGTTATCAGGAGGGACCAGTCACTGGAGAAGAATATCATGTTTGGTAGCATGGAAGGTTGGAGAAAAAGAGGAAGACCCCCAGTGAGATGGATTGGCACAGTGGAAGCAGCAAAGGGCTTAGAGGTAGCAATGATTGTGAGGCTGATGTAGGATGGAGCAGTGTTTCGTTCTGTTATTCATTAAGTTACTATGAGTTGGTACTGATTCAATGGCACCTAGCAACAACAAAAGGGCCCAGAAAGGAGGAGACTTATTCCAAGTGAAGAATAAAGTTATTGGCAGAAAAGAAGCCAGCACACCCTTCTCTTCCTCTTCCTTCCACAGCTAGTCAGGGCAGCACTCCAGTGCCAACATGATTTTTGCTCCAAGTAACCCAAAATGAGCTAGTATAATGGGATGAAAGTGTTTTGGATATGACAAGAACATGGTTGTTGTTGTTTTTTTTTAAGTTTTTCTTGTGAATTGAGTGATAGTTTACATGGAAAAACATCAGTTTTACATTCATCGTTTCATTGCAGTAATTATAATCTCCTCCATGCGTCATCATTCAACAGTATTTGCTTCCATTTCTTCTTTTCTTTTTTTTTTTCCTCTGGGGCGTAGGAATGTAAACAAAAACACTCAGAAATATATAATAATGTAAACAACCAAAGGGCACATTCTGCAAGCCTGCCTCCTAGCTGCCAGCACTCAGTCTTTTTCTTTCCATGAGTCTGGAGTCCTCATCTGCTCCCTCTCTCCATGTCTTCATCTTTGCCTCCATCTCTGGTGAAGGATATGATTTTGGTTGGGTCAAAAAGTAGAATGTCGTAGATTAAAATTGTGGCCGCACTCCCCCTAAGTATGTGTCAATTTTGCTACCATGATTCTCAGTGGTTTTGCAGTTTTGTAACAATGTACTATGTTGTAAGATAACACTCAATTGTCGGTTTGAACTGCAAGGTTGGCAGTTCAAACTCACCAGCCACAGGTTCTGACTCATAACAACCCTGAGTACAGGTTCCATGGAGCAGCTGGTGGGTTTGAAATGTAGACCTTACAGTTAGCAGACTAGTACTTATCCTACAGCACCACATCAGAACCCCTTTACCACCTTGTTGCTGGTGCTGTTAAGTGCAGTTGAGTCAGTTTCAACTCATAACAATCCTGTCTATAGTTTCTGGGGAGCAGCTGGTGGGTTTGAACCACTGACCTTGTGGTTTGCAGTACAGTACTGATCCTATAGCAATCACCACAGCAGAAGTCCTTTACCACCTTAATGAGATACACTTTTTATACATTAAGCTGCACACACTTAGATTGAACAATTTGGTAAGTTTAGACAGAGTTGTGCAGCTGTTACCTGTGCAAGAGACTGAAGATTTTTATGCCCTTTCAGAAGTTTCTTCATGCTACCTCCTTTTTTCCCACCCCTCACTTACCATTGATATACTTCCTGTCACTATTAGTTAGCTTGCATTTTCTAGCACTTCATATAAATCGGATCATGTAATACATAGTCTTTTAAATCTAGTTTCTTTCATTTGGCATAATGATTTTAAGATCTGTCTGTGTTGTTAGATGTGGTAATGTATTAACACTTTTCTTACTTTCCCACTTTCTCTATTCCTCAGTTTGTCTCTCCCTCCTTTCCTTTCTTCCTCCCATTTCTAATTATTATCCTTTTGTATGGCTATATCACAGTGTGCTTATATATTCATCCATTGATGGACATTTTGATTGTTTCCAGTTTGGGCTATTACAAATAAAGCTGCTATGAACATTCATGTACAAGTCTTTATGTGGACAGATGTTCTCATTTTTCTTAAGTAAATACCTAGGAGTGGAATGGCTGGGTCATATGGTCAGAGTATACTTAACTTACCTATAGTCCAAAGTGCATTTTTTGCATTCCCTCTAGTAATGTATGAGATTTCTAGCTGCTTCACATCCTTGCAGCTAGTATGGCTAGTCTTTTAAATTTTAGTTTGCTTCTCTTTTCATCATGCCCCAAACAATATGAGGTAGTTATTTTGCCCTGTATTGTGACTGAGAATACTGCTGTTGTTGTTATGTGCCATCAAGTCAGCACCGACTCATAGTGACCTTATGCACAGCAGAACGAAACAATGTCCGATCCTGGGCCAACCTCACTACTTGAGTCCAACCTCACTACTTGATACTGCCACCTGGCCAATCCATCTCACTGGGGGTCTTCCTCTTTTTCTCTGACCCTCCATCTTACCAAACATGATATCCTTCTCCAGCGACTGTTCCCTCCTGACAATATGTCTGAAGTATGAGAGATGAAGTTTGGCCATGTTGGCATTTAAGGAGCACTCCACTCTGGCTGCACTTCTTCCAAAACAGATCTATTGGTTCTTTTGGCAGCCCATGGCACTTTTAGTATTCTCCTCCAACACCATAATTCAAAGGCATCAATTCTTCTATGGTCTTCCTTATTCACTGTCCAGCTTTCACATGCATATGAGGTTATTGAAAATACCATAGCTTGGGTCACCTTAGTCCTCAAGCTGACATCTTTGCTCTTCAACACTTTAAAAAGGTCTTGTGCAGCAGATTTTAATCATATTATACAAATGACTTGGGCTTCTCTGATCACCTTTGAGCTGTTGCTTGAAGCCCACTCCTCAGGGGCTTCAACCATCTTCTCTCTTTCCTATATCTTCATCTTTCCTCACTACCTATAAACTTAACCTGCCCTAAGTAAATTCTCCCTTGGTCCTACCTACTCCAGCTCAGACCTTCCTTCTTTGCACAGTCCACCACATATCCAGGACCTGACTTCCTGTTTACTTTTCAACTCATGGTGGATAGGCCACAGGTGCTACTGAGCTCAGGTAGAAGTCCCTGTGAAGGAGACTTTCTAAAACACAAGTCTGACTGCAAGCTGTTCCTGTTCCTGTTTAACCCCCTGGCACTCTTCCTCACCTCCAGATGAATGCCCAGCTGGCAGTCTGGTCAAGACTTGCTTCCTGACTCTGTTCAGCTTCCTCACCTGTCATCTAGTCCAGAACTACTTGGGATGCCCTGCCTGCACCACACGTTTTCTCAAACTGTTCTCAGTGCTAAAATGCCACTGTTTCCCTCTTCTTGTCTGGTGTCCTTTTCTCTGATCTCAAGACCCAGAGCAGATATCATCTCCTCCAGGTAAATTTCCTGAAGGGCCCTTCTTTTGTGCTCACCTTCAAGAAATAGTCTGTTTATGTGTCTCATTTCCATCAAACTGGAAGCACTTGGAAGACAAGATCCCTCTTTTCCTCACCTTTGGTTCTTCTAATTGGCATAGAATAAGTCCTTAGTAAAAATTACTGCTAAACTTGTCTCATTTCAGTGAGTGCTAGTGTACAGACTGCCTCAAAAGATTATTTTTATTTAACATTTTCTTTTTTTAAGATGTTTTGATAATTGTATATTTATTAGAAACCTGGATGTGGTTTCAGGCACTCTTTAAAACATTCAGAAAAGTGAAGAAAGTCTAGAAAAATGAAATCGAAGCAAAAAGTTAAGCGTTCAGCTACACATCTGCTGACCATTTAGGATCACAGAATTTCACTAGAAAACCTTACTCCATCCACTCTACAGCCCTGATCTTGCCCTTACAGACTTCTTTTTGTTCATTCATAATTAATTAATTTTAGAAAGATCAACACAAGTCTCGTCCCTATGGATTGGAGGTTAAAGATGCCCCAATGGTTTGACTATACCCTCCATAATCCTTGATATCAATCAGGGCTCCTCCCTTCCGTCAAGTCCCAGGGTTCCACAACACACTGCAATGTCTCAAAAAAATCACAATTGTCAAAAGAAATGGCTTACTCAATTGTTGAGGCTGGCAAGTCCCAAATCCATAGTTCAGAGATCAGTCTGGAGGAATCTTATCACCATGTAGTCTCAGGAGTCGAGGAATCCAAAATGGCAGGTCAGACAACAGGCTGTTGATGCTTGAGGCTGCGGCACTTAGCGAATCAGGTCAGGTGATGGGTGGAAGATCCCATGAATTGGAGATCAGACCTAATGAACCAGATGTAAGATCCAGAACAAGAACTATTTAACATTTTAATTATGAACATTTTACAACTAGAATAACGGAATGAACCTCCATGTACCAATCACCCATCTTTAATAATGACTAATATTTGTCATTTTGTTTTACCTTTATCTCCATCTAGTGTCCCCCAGTTTGATTATTACTATTTTTTAAAATCCAAAGACTAGGCTACTTTTTAAAATTCCTGTACTCCATACTACCATGCATCATTGAAAAGAACATTTGTATTTGGTTATTTGATCAAGAGCCAATGATACT
>NW_006408649.1:9054910-9055983 GCF_000296735.1 Chrysochloris asiatica | reverse complement strand
CAGCAATGATATTTTCAATAACCTCATATGCATGTGAAAGCTGGACAGTGAGTGAATAGGAAAACTGTAGAAGAATTGATGCCTTTGAGTTATGATGTTAGAGAAGAATATTGAAAGTCCCATGGGCTGCCAAAAGAACCAATAGATCTGTATTGGAAGAAGTGCAGCCAGAGTGCTCCTTAGAGGCCAAGATGACCAAACTTTGTCTCTCATACTTTGAACATATTGTCAGGAGGGAGCATTCGCTGGAGAAGGATATCATGTTTGGTGAGGTGGAGGGTCAGAGAAAAAGAGGAAGACACCCAACGAGATGGATTGGCCAAGTGGCAGCATGGATGGACTCAAGCATGGCAACAGTAGGTTGGCCCAGGATCAGGCAGTGTTTCGTTCTGCTGTGCATAAGGTTGCTATGAGTCGGTGCCGACTCGATGGCACCTAACATCAACAACAATTTAACAGTAAATGAATATGATAGTCAAACATTATTAAGCAATAAATACTAGCCAGTTTATTATTATAAAGTTCCTTTTTATTATGGAGTTCATTTGCTATTATTATTAATTAAATGACTATATCACATTTACCATTTGATGGACATTTGGATTGCTTCCAATTTTACACTATTATGAAAAATCACACTGCATACAAATCTTTGTGTGGGCATTAGTTTTCATGTCTCTTGGGTAACTAAGAGTAGAATTGCTGGATCATCTGACATGTGTGCATTTAAATTTTAAGAAACTATGAAACTATTTTCCAAAGTTGTTTACCATTTTATATTACCATCAGAAATATTTGAAGGTTCCATTTTCTCTTTGTCCCAGCTAACACTTGGACTTGTCAGTCTTTTTCATTATAGCCATTCTAATAAATATAAAGTGACATTTCATTGTTGTTTTATATTGCATTTTCCTAATGACTAATGGCTTTCTTTCCTCTGTTGTTCCAAGTGATTAGAGATCAATTGTACCTTGAATGACTGCTTGCAAGCCTTAACAATCCCAGGTATCGTGCAATGAACATGGAGGTAGGGTAGTAGTGAAAAACACGTCATTAAACCAGTTAATTGAAAA
>NW_006408649.1:9042170-9043636 GCF_000296735.1 Chrysochloris asiatica | reverse complement strand
CAGGAAACTTGAAGGATGAAATCAGTACCATCATACAGGAAGAAAGCAAAAACTCACTAAGAAAACAAGAATCAAAAGACCAAAATGGATGTCAGAAATAACTCTGAAACGTGCTTTCCAGCCTAGAGATGCTAAAGTGACTGGAAGAAATGAGGAAGTCAAAGAGTTGAACAAAAAATTTCAAAGGGCAGCTCAACAAGACAAAATCAAGTATTATAATGAAAGACCTGGAGTTAGAAATCCAAAAAGGGAAGAACGCATTCTCATTCAATAGTTCTCAAGCTGAAAGAACTGGCATACAAGTCCAAGCCCCACATTGCTGTAATGAAGGATTCTGTGGGAAAAATATGGAATGAAGCTGAAAGCATCAAAAGAAGATGGAAGAAAAACTGGCAACTACCCAAGTGCTCATCAACAGAAGAATGGATAAACAAACTCTGGTACATATACACAATGGAATACTAAGCTACCTTGAAGAATAACAGTGAAGCTGCAAAACACCACATAACATGGATGAGCCTTGAGGATATATATAATGCTAAGTGAAATTAGTCCGGCACAAAAGGACAGATATTGCATAAGTTCATTATAAAAGCTTATGAAAAGATTTCCATACTAAAAGAATAATGTTTTTTAAGGGTTACTATGGGTGGGTGGGAGGGGACAGTAACTCACAGGTCAGGGGATACACACCTGTTGACTCGGGGTACAGGGAGGGCAATAAATAAAAATTGGAAAAAAAGAAGAAGAGAAGATGGAAGAAATGCAGAGTCACTGTACCAAAAAGAAATGGTCAATGTTTAGCCATTTCAAGAGTTAGAATATGATCAAGAACCAATGGTATTGAAGGAAGAAGTCCAAGCTTCACTGAAGGCATTGGTGGAAAACAAAGCTCCAAGAATTGATAGAATACAAAATGAAATGAGACTGATGTTGAACTGGAGGCACTACCTCATCTCTGCCAAAAAATTGGGAAGACAGCTATCTGGCCAACTAATTGTAAGAGATCCTTATTTGTGCCCATTCCAAAGAGAGGTGACCCAACAGAACGTAGAAATTATTGAACAACATCATTAATGTCACATGCAAGTAAAATTTTGCTGAAGATAATTAAAAAATGGCTGCAACAGTACATCGACAGAGAACTGCCAGAAATTCATGCTGGATTCAGAAGAGGACATAGAGCGAGGGATATCACTGCTGATGTAAGATGGATCTTGGCTGAAAGCGGAGAATTCCAGAAAGTAGTTTACTTGTGTTTATTGACTATGCAAAGACTTTTGACTATGTGGGTCATAACAAGCTATGGACAACACTACAGAGAATGGGTATTCTGGAACACTTAATTGTGCTCAGAAGGAGCCTGTACATAGACCAAGAGGCAGTCATTAAAATAGAACAAATGGATATTAAATAGTTTAAAATCAGGAAAGATGTGCACAAGGGTTGTATTCTTCCACCATGCT
>NW_006408649.1:9040121-9041185 GCF_000296735.1 Chrysochloris asiatica | reverse complement strand
CTGTTGTTCCAAGGTTGAGCATGCGTCACTATTCCTGATGGTCTTTCTTTCAAGAAGTATTTTCTGTTCCTCTAGCTGCTCCAAGTTGATCTGCTAGTCTTTCCAAGTGGGAATTTCCCATCTCAGAAGGTTCTAGACGGGAATCAGGATTCCACCTAACGTCTTATACCCTATAAAGGCTTTGCAAGAAGCCTCTTTCAACTGGGCAAGTTTTAGCACCCCTTTTAGGTAGTCCAATCAGTTATAGGGTGAAGGCAGGCTTACAAGCTTTCTATAATCACGTTTCTGGACATTCCTTTCTATCCCCCTCAAGTGACTATTTTACAATAGTAGGCAAGGGAAACCAATATTCATAAGACAGTCAAGCATCTTAACATTTTTTCCCCTCTTTTACCCATTCAGACTATGCCTCAATCCCTGTATCACAGAGCCCTTTTTTTCCAAGGCTGAGTATACATCACTATTTACCTCTGTCTCATTTAGCCCATGTAAGACTGACTAAGTGTTCTCCTAGCTACCCTGTTCTTCCACCACCCTTTCCCCTCTTGTGTATTGCCCACCCTATCACCTAAACTGTCATGTGTCTATCCCCTACCCTGTGCGCTACCGTCCCCTCCCCCGCCCATGGTAACCAACAAAGAATTTTTCCTTTTTTCCTTTTTCTTACTTTTAGCGTGGTATCTTTTCTTAAGCTTTTACAATAATGGTTTTATGCAATATTTCTCCTTTAGTTACTGACTAATTTCACTCAGCATAATGTTCTCAAGGTTCATCCATGTTATATGGTGGCTTTGTTGTTGTTGCTGTTGTGTGCCAGAAGCAGAAAGCTTTATTTTCTCCGACGGAACAGCTGGTAGTTTCAAACTGCTGATCGTGAGATTAGCAGCCCTATTTGTAACTACTACGCTACCATAGCTCCTTATATGGTGGCTTACAACTTCCTTATTATTCTTAAAGGCAGCATAATAGTCCACTGTGTGTATGTACCACAGTTTATCTATTCTTCCATTGATGGGCACTTAGGCTGTTTCCATCTTTTTGCTATTGTGAATAGTGCTGCTATG
>NW_006408649.1:8996886-9038086 GCF_000296735.1 Chrysochloris asiatica | reverse complement strand
CTTTTCAGCATTGTCATTATAAGTATAGAGGAATCCAACTGATTTTTGTATGTTGATCTTGTACCCTGCCACTTTGCTGAATCTTCCAATGAGGTCCAGAATTTTTTTTTTTTTTTGCTGACTCTTTGGGGTTTTCCAGGTATAAGACCATATCATCTGTAAATAGAGAGATTTTTACTTCTTCTTTGCTGATTTGATTGCCTTTAATTTCCCTATCTTGCCTTATAGCTCTGGCTAAGACTCCAGGACTTTTTTTGTTGGGAGATTTTTAATCACTGATTTGATCTCTTCACTTGTTATTGGTCTGTTGAGATTGTTTTCCTCTTGAGTCAGTGTTATGGATCAAAATCATATGAAGTATTTTCTCTATATACTTTGTGTCCCTCAAAATTGTGTTGTAAATTTACAATTGTGTTGTAAATTCTAGTCTCTATGGCTGATGGTTATACTCCCATTTGGGAATGGCTTGCCTTTATTTTGTTAATGAGGCAAGATTCAAGTTGGGTAGATCTTGAGTCCATCTCTTGAGATATAAGAGATTAAATGTCAGCCAGCAGGAGGATGGAGCACAAGAGATGCCAAGGCACATGGAGATTGTCTAGCAGCAGAAGCTCAAAGAGACAAGAAGTTTCCTCCAGAGTCAACAGAGAGAGAAAGCTTGAACCCTGAATTTGAGCTTCTGGTCTCCTAAACTGTGAGAAGATAAATTTGTTTGCTAACGTCACCCACTTATGAAATTTCGTAAGTTGCATCAGAACTAGATGACTAAAACAGTCAGTTTGTGTAGGTAGTGTGCTTCTAAGAATTTGTCCATTTCACCTAGGCAATCCAAGTTTGTTGTCACACTATTGTTGATAATATTCTGTCATAATTCTCTTTATTATATTGGATCAGTTGTAAGGTCTCCTTTTTCATTTCTTATTTTGATTATTTGCATCTTTTTTAAGTTTGTCAGTTTTATTGAACTATTAAAAAAATCAACCCCTGGTTTTATTGATTCTTGCTACTTTTTTCTGATTTCAATTTTATTTATTTATGCTCTAGTCTTATTATTGTTATTTTCTTTGTTCTGGCAGGTTTGGACTTTCTTTTCTCATCTCTTTCTAGTTCTTGAAGTTGTTGAGATGGGTTGTTTATTTTCAATCTTTCTTCTTTTTCCATGTAGGAATTTATTGCTGTTTCCCTCTGAGTCATGCTTTCACTGCATCCCATAAGTTTTGATATGTTGTGCTTTTGTTTTCATTGGACTCTAATAAATTTGTGACTTTTCTTTTGATTTCTTCCTTGACCCACTGGTAGTTTAATAATGTGTTTTTAAATTTCTATGTGTTTGTGTATTTTCCAGTTTGTTTATTCTATTATTTATTTCTAACTTCACTCCACCATGGTCAAAGAAAATATTTTGTATAATCTCAATTTTTTTAAATGTATTGAGAATTGCTTTGTGACTTAATGTGTGGTCTGATTAAGAATGATCCATGTGCACTGAAGTAATATGTATATTGTGCTGTTGGGGGGTCGGGGAGGGTGTTCTATTGCTGTTGTTAGGTGCCTTAGAGTAGAGTGGGTTCCGACACATGTCGACCATGGAGCTGGGCAACAGAGATACGGGAGGGAACTCCAGCCCCCTGCAAGTCCCATTCCTATATTCTGAGCCACCTTAGGAGATAAGGAGACTGAACATATGATACTCCTCATAATGGCCTTGGTAACAGCATAAGGCAAAAGGTGCCAAGGCAAGACAGGGCCTGCCAGCTGTTTGGAAGAGGCAGTGTTGAGTTACAGTCATGATGCATCATTGACTGGGACCGGGGCTGGGGCTGAGGCCAGGGGCGTTGCTCAACATGTTTGGGTGGGTGACAGGCAGCGGGGTGTGTGGGCTGTGATGTAACAGAGCTGCTGCACTGCTGGGTGGCAGGGTGACTGACTAATTTTCCTCTGTCAACGGCTTCTAATCACCTTCACGGCATACTACCACTCCTTAAGCTCCCAACCCAAAGTCAAGAAGCCAGCCAGGCAGGGAAAGTCAACAAAGTCACTGATCAACTACTACATGAAGCTAATGTTTACCTTTACCTTCTTGGCTGACTTAGATGGTCCTGGCACGGAGCCTGGTCTGGGAAGACGAAGAAATACAAGACAGCCAGAAAGAGCAGGATCTCTGTGGCTAAAAATTTTCTTCTTTTAACCTAAGTATGAAAAGCAAGGTGGTGAGGTAAGAAAGTACCCACTAGGTATCAGATACCGTATAAGGACATTCAAATAAAATCTCTCACTAAGGCCTCACAATAGCGCTGTAAGATAAGTACAATTCATCCATACATCTCTGAGTACCTTCTATGTGTCATCACTGATATTATTCGTCTTTTACAGATAAGGAAACAGAGGCTCAAAGGAATAAGCTAACTCCCCCAAGCAGGTAGCTAGTCCTCCTCACACATGCCTTTGTGCAAATTAGAAGCAGGCACACACACACACACACACACACCAGCACACAGCTTGGCAAGTGGAATGCAGGGGAGATTTCAGTTTCATTTTTCCCCTTTGGCCACGTGTCCCTAACTGCCCCTAAGAAGATACCTCTAGTAGGTGGTGCAGCCAGACACCCTCTGCATTGCCTCCTAGACACAGCAATTCCCTCTACCAGCAAAGTTCTCCTGGGGTGAGGTCACCTTAAGGGGCACTTTGGCAAACACTGAGTACTAAAATCGATGTTTTAAGTCTTGAAAAGGAAACTGGAAGAGCTTTTATTGAACAGTGAGTGAGTTAGGAGGGCTGTGGGTCTGGAGCCCAGAGCCTGTGAGGGAAGTGCAGGCTAAGTGCTGGGGCTCATGGCAGTACAGGATGAGAACCGAGCTGAACAGCTTTCAATGCGGAAGCCAAGGGCTTCAGTCAATATGACGTGCTCTGTGGAAAAAGGATAGTGAGCTGTACTGCCCTAAGAATGTATGGGTATTGACTTCTAAGAACCAGATTTGAGAAAGACTTTTCCAGCAGTTTAGAATGGGAATGGGCTGCTTAAATATAATGAGGTCAACATCATCTGAGATATTCAAGCAAGGACTGGCTAGCCACTTGTTCAAGTGAAGTTAGAGAACTTTACAATGGTGGAACTCAGAGATTCTGATTTGTTTGGTAAACCCATTTAGGTTATCACATTTAAAC
This sequence comes from Chrysochloris asiatica, assembly GCF_000296735.1. NCBI lineage: Eukaryota > Metazoa > Chordata > Mammalia > Afrosoricida > Chrysochloridae > Chrysochloris > Chrysochloris asiatica. The sequence continues at coordinate 9,034,921 of NW_006408649.1, read as the reverse complement.
CATTGGCTCAGAATCTTCATGTGCATATCAGAAGCATCATATTCAGGCTTCAAGCAGAGCTATGAGCACAGAGAGCCAGGCCTGTGATGAAGGAAGCAGGCTGGCTAGATTGAGGTGAGACTGCAGACACATCCCTGGGTTAGCAACATGAGGGTATCCCCGGGAGAGCCACCATCACTGTCACCCTATATTTGTTTTCCATGCTGCTCCTGGGAAACCATGGGCAGTTCCCAGCCACTCCCCTAACCCTCCCTCCCTGCACATCCAAAAGCTCCAGAAAGTGAAGAGCAGGCTACTAGTGGGTGGCAGGAGACTGGTTCCACCAACTCATCCCTGTTGTTGTTAAGTACCATTGAGTCAATTCCAACTTATAGCAACCCTTTATAGGGTTTCCAAGGAGCAACTGGTGAGTTTGAACCACCAATCTTGTGGTTCAAATCGACTTTGCAGTCCAGTGCTTTATCCCATAGTGCCACACTCATCCTTGCAGGTTCTTAAAATTTGGAAGTGCTTCTGCACTGGCTGAGAGAACAGCCACTGCCTTGGACACTTCCCACAGTAATAGAGAGAGGCCCACGAGGACTCATCCTACGCCTGGCTCCATTATGTCAAACTTCAGCCTAGCAAAACCAAACTTCAGTCCTGCTGCTGCAATGCTCTGTGCATCCAGATGTAGTACTGTAAGACTGGACCCCTCACCACTCTATTGATCTGTAGCCCTTTGGAAAACTCTTGGCTAGAAGCTCCTTGAGGACAGAGATGTGTCTTATTCCAACATTTAATCTGAGTATTTAACACAGGGCTGGGCACAGAGGATTTACTCAGTGTATGAGAGTTGAATTCATTTGCATAAATAAGGGTGAATGAAAAATATGCAAAATACAACACCATGCTTTGCCTCCTCAGGGATCCTCCACCCTTACTGTACCTTAAAATCACAGCCACAGACTCAAGGAATCTCATTCCACAGCAGGGGTGAGAGTGGGTACCAAGGATTTCACCAAGTGCCATGGGTTTTTCTGCTGTGACACCCTGCTTAAGAACCACTGGCTTAAAAGTTCACTAAATATGGTGGGGAGGTCTTTTCTAAGAAGTCACATGCTTTCATGTCACATTTGGGGGAGGAACAAAATGATAAGTGAACAATTACTGTCTCATTATTATTTAATTTGCATGTTGTCTTAGTTATCGATTATCATAGAAATAACACAAAGTGCATGGTTTTAATAAACAGAAATGCATTTTCTTACAGTATAAGAGGCTTGTTGCTATTAGGTGCCATCTAGTTGGTTCCAACTCAGAGCGAGCCTGTGCACAACAGAACCAAACAAAACTCCTCACCACTAGACCAATAAATAACATCATTTGTTGTTGTTGTTGTTAAGTGCCATCGAGTCGGTTCCGACCCATAGCGACCCTGTACAGGATTTCCGAGGGTGTAAATCCTTACGGGAGTAGAAAGCCTCATCTTTCTCCCGCGGAGCAGCTGGTAGTTTCGAACCGCTGACCTTAAGGTTCGCAGCCCGATTCGTAACCACTACGCTACCAGAGCTCCTTTATAAATGGAGAAAAGATTGAAGTTGTCAAAGACTTCATTTTGCTCAGCTCAACCATCAATACTCATGGAAGCCAAGAAATCAAATGACGTATTGCATTAGAAATTGGACAGTGAATAGGGCAGACCATAGAAGAATCAGTGTATTTGAATTATGGTGTTGGAGAAGAATATTGAAAGTACCATGAACTGAGAGCAGAACAAACAAATTTGTGTTGGAGGAAGTGTGTCCAGAATGCCCCTCAGAAGTCAGGATGGCAAGACTTCATCTCTTATACTTTGCACATATGGCCAGAAGTGACCAGTCCTGGAGAAAGACATTATGCTTGGTAAAGTGGAGGGTAGGTAACAAAGTGGAAGACCCCTACTGAGATGGATTGCCACAGTGGTAACAGCAGAGGGCTCAAACGCAACACCAATTGTGAGGATGGTGCAGGACAACACATATTTTGGGGGGAGCACAATTCAATCCATAACACATCTTTTATTGCTAATGACATTAACTTTTTGTGCTTCATGTTTAGTTTGTGTATGTATGAATTATAATGTTACATACATATAACTCTATAATACATGTTTCTTTTTTTATTGAATTGTAAGCCTTGTTTATGTGCATAGATAATAACACTGTCTCGTATACTGTATATTTTAGAGTATTGTCTAAGGTCTCAGAGTCAAACAATATTAACATAATATTTACAGATTTCCAGGCACTCTTCTGAGGTGTCTGGGGTCACCTAGAGGTGAACAAAAGAAGTGCAGTCAGCTCTGACCCCCACCTGAAATTGCTCCTTTCTTATCTGTTCTATACCTTGGGGGGGTGGGGGGAACTCTGCAAGATTACAACTGGTTAAGAGTTTTGTCATTAAAATAGTTGGAATACTTCCTAGTCCAAGGTGCTCACTTTGCAGTCAAGAAGGCAGACAAGTGAGTGGGGAATAATATGTCGGTTGTGGTTTGATAGTGCTCAGTCTCCAAGGGCCATCGTGGTTCAGTGGTACAGTTCCTGACTTCCATGTGTGAGACCAGGGTTTAATTCCTGGTCAGTGCACTTCATGCACAACCAACCACCTACCTGTGTGTCACTGGAGGTGTTTGTGTTGTTGTGATGCTGAGTAGATTTCAGTAGCGCTTCCAAATGAAGATGAACTAGGAAGGAAGACCTGGCTATCTATTTTGTGAAAATCAGTCAATGAGATGGCACAGGATCAGTGTTTCCTCGCCTGTGCATGGGGTCACCATGAGTCAGCAGCCAGCTCAACAATGGCTAAAAGCAACAACCACGTCACTGACTGGGGTCTGAAGGGCAGTGCAGGTGCATGCAGGTGGACTAGAGTTCTTCTAAGATGGGTTGATCCAGAGAGTATGAGCAAAGTACAGGAGAAGGACCTAGCAGTATACAAGGGCCTCACACTCAGGCAGGCTTGAACTTGCGTCCTGATTGCCCTTTTTACCAACCATATACTCATTTGGGCGTCCGAAGCCTTGATGTCCACATTTATAAATTGTAAACAGTATCATCCAATGTGCAGTGTCATTGTGGGCTACATAACTGGTACTGGGGTGCTGGCCTCAGATCCCAGCTCTGTGTCTTACCACCACCAGTGTAGCCTTGGACTGTCAGATAGCTTCTCTCTCTCTTTGTGTAGTTTATGATGAGCTTTACTCAAAGAATTTAGTCTTTTTCCTTAGTTCCTAAGAGATAATCCTAAAGCCTTGGAATTTTCTGAGGAAATCAAGTATCTCTAATAAGGCCTCCAGACTAGACCAGACCTGAGAGTTTCTGCTAAAGAGATTCATCTTAGGTAGAGTTTGGCCAGGCCAGAAACACCCCACTATATGGTAGTGGCCTGATCAATCATGCCTACGTAACGAGGCCTCAGTAAAGTCTCTGGACACAGTCGGTCCAGGAGGTTCCTGGTTAGTGAAAACCATTGATACGCATGGAGGGTAGCTCCATATTGGGAACCCTCTCAGACCCACTCCATGTGTGTCTTCATTTGTATCCTCTGGTCTATGTGACTGAAACTATAAGCTTAAGTAGAGCATTTTTCATGAGTTCTGTATGCCATTCTAGCAAATTATGGAAGCAAAGGAAGTAGCGGGAATCAGAATGTCAGAAGTGAGGGAACCTTGGGGACTCCCGAGCTTGGAATTGGCATCCAAAGTCTTGGGCAGACTTGTCATCTGGAGGACTGTGCCCTTTAATTTGAGCTCTGACCTCGCTCATATGGTTAGGGTCAGAGGAAGAAATTCCGCATGTGCAATTGAACTGGAATTGAACTGAAGCGACCGTATTGCAGTGGATACTTAAATTTGGTGTCGGAGAAGTGGGATTGGATTTTCCTCCATCATACAACAAATGCGCCTCAGTTTCCCCATTTGTTAAGCAAGAACAATACTGACAGCAATTTTCTCATCGGGTTGTGGAAAACCTTGAATGAGATAATCCGTGTCAACAGTTTAGGGGAGTGCCAAGCACAGTGCTCAATAAAAGCTAATTATTATTATTTGGCAAGGGGCCTGTTAGCTATTAGATGTTCAATTAACTCTCCCCTCCTTCCCAGCCTGGGGGACTCACGAGCCTGGGAGGCTGCTGGGACTGGATGGTGAGCACCCCATTAGTCAGATCTCTGACTGGAGACTATAGATCAGCGTGGTCCCTCCCTCCCTCCAGGGCAGCAGAGTCTCAAAGTCCCCACAGACCTGGCACGAGTCATGGGCCTCCTTCCTTCCTCCCTTAGTTTTGTTGTTGTTGTCACCTACCAATAAAGCAGAGACAGAGGGGAAGCTCCTCTGGGCACTTTCCTCTCCTTCCCCTACTACTCTCTTCCTTACTGTGCTTCCTTTTCTTCCCATGGTCCATTTCTGCTAGCCTCTGAGGAGGGTTGCTTGTCGAACACCAGAAGCTTGGACACTCCCTCCTGGAAGACGGAGCACAGGCCCAGAGGAGAGCAGGTGTTGCCTATACCACTGAGAGGGTCTGACTTGGCTGCTCTGAGAGACCTCTGACCCAGCCCCAGGTTCATTCCCTCCAGTCCCAGGGTGGGCCTCAGCCAGGCATGTGATGCTCTACACCTCTCTCCAAGTGCCATGGACTCTAGGGTTCAAGTCAAGTCCCTGACTCTCTGTAATGGAGATGAGTGTGGGAAGTGGGGTTAGGGCAGGCCTATTGACCCTTTATTTTTCAGCCCCAGTTCAAGAGTAGACTGGGAATGAGAAGTGTGGAGTCCATTTCCTTCAGCAACTCCTGATAGAGTAGGGCCATTAGTCTGGAGTGTGAGAATGAGGCAGTGAACAAAACCAGACCAATGAAACCCTGACCTCATAGCTGATAACGTTGCTTTGAAACCAATTGGAGACTCGGTAGTAACAAGACAGGGACAACTAAGGCTTTGGTACCCCAGGAAGTCCCACAGGGGTCCTCTGTGGACAGGATTGGTCCCTGAGATGTCTGGGGCTGATGATGAACCATGAACAAACTGATCACCACAGTCCCTGAGTTGCCTGCTGCTCTGCAGGAAGAGAGCTGGTGGCAGATTCCAGACAGGATCAGGCCCTCTAATGTCAGATTCTGGATCCATAGAAGACTCGCTTCCTCTTTCACCAAGAACACAAACATCCACAAGCTAGAATTCCCTCTGTTTCTGCCAGGCCACCTGCCACTGCCTCTACATTCTTATCTAGCCTGGGGGAAGACTGACCCCTTTGCAAGGTCCCTCAGCACCCTGTCCTTTCAGATGTCACTTTCATCTTTTCTAGCTATTATCTCTTTCCTCTGAGCCCTCAGCTCACAAAAATCAAGCCAGTTGTCACTGAGTTGATGCAATTCATGGAGATCCCATGTGTGTCAGATTAGAACTGGGCTCCACAGGGTTTTCAATGGTGAATTTTTCAGAAGTAGATTTCTAGGCCTTTCACCTGAGGTGCTTCAGGGTGAGTCAAGCACATTAACCATTTGCCCATCCAGGAGCTCTGCGCATAATCATGCTTAAGCTTTTGAGCCCTCCTTTTGGCCTTCCCTCTATCAGACACTGGTTTACCACCTCGTCCCTTCTCATCACCTGTGCACAAATCTCGCTGACCCTTCTACATCTCCCTCTCTGCTTCACTCTCAGCAGTGTGACATCCAGGTCACCTCCTCTGGCTCCTCTAACATTGTTCCTGCCCAGGTTCCCAGGTGGTCAAATCCCACAGACCCAAGCCTTCTGTCTCCGGGCCTTGCTACAAAATTCCTGTCCTGAAGTTCTCATCCTTTAACTTCAGTGACACCATTCTTGTCCAGCTGACCTTGCTCTGCTCCGTCCTCATCACCTCCTTCACCCTACACCATCCCCTTTCCTCCACCCACCCCTTAAATATTAATTTCTGTTTTTCCAGGTAAGTTCATGGTTTCTAATGCCACGCTGGGCTCTAGGTGGCTCTTTCCAGACCTTCTCCCCAAGACTTTCGCCAAGCTCTAGACCCATAAATTCCTCCACAGCAATTAATTGAACTTGCATATCCAACTCCACCAAGCCGAAGTCTGCCTGACACACACCTTGCCCAGTCTCCCTCTCTGTGGCTTGTGCCTCCATGGTGGGAACCTCATACTATCCCAGCCTCCACTCTGTTCTTCACTCTCCACTTTCAACCACCCACTGAGTCCTTAATCCCCCAAGTAACTCTTGGGTCTGTCTTTCTTCCATCTGTCCTAGTCAGACCTCTCCACTTCTCTCCTGAACCACAGTAACTGACCTTGTATGTGCAGACCCCTCAGAGATACCCAGTGTCTGCTTATAAAATCCCGGCTCCATGCAAGGCCTCTCCAGCCCTCTGCAACCTGGCCGCTGTTCTCTGTACCTATATGCTCCTTTGCTCCTCACTGAAATCCGGGCCTCCTGCTTCTCAATACCATATGGGCACACAGATCGTTCCCTCTGCCTAGAATGCCCTTCTAGCCTCAAATACATGGAGCTCACCTCATACTTCACATTTGCCCCCTTGACCTGAGCCCTGCTCAGGGTGGCCCTTGTCTTTTGTGCTCCTGTGGTCTCCTGACTCCCCTCCATCATGGCATATGCCCTAGCACTATCTGCACACGCTCTGTTTCCCTCCTTGCTTTGGTTTAAAAGTAAATTATACCAGAGGTCGGCCACCATGTCTGACCCAGTATGGCTGCACACAGAGTGCAAGCTGTGACCAATGGTCCAGAGCCTGGGCTGCAGATGGAAATGGAGGTCGGTCCTGAGAGGAATCCAGGGGTCAAACATCAGAGAAGAATTACACCCCTCACAATTAGGAGCCTGAGAACTTGGTCAAACCTGCCCAAGGTGGCAGTTAGTGTTCAGATTAATTAGTGAACTCTGTAAAGCACTTTGAACATGAAACGTACTATATAAATGCTAAGTATTATTATTAAAAAGTAAGAAGTTCTCTAATATGCCAGGCTAGAGAGCCCCCAGGCTAGTCTAAATAAAATGAACGAATGCAGAAAATTAAGCAATTAAAAGATGATATTTCAGGATTTCATCAAAAAAAAGCTGAATGGTTGTGTTTTGTGGGGGGTTTTGTGAATTCCTCTTCCCACTGAGCCTTGACTTGCCATCCCTGTCAGAGGTCTGGTTCCCACAGAAGAGGGGTGACATGAGATGGCCTTGTTCATTGGAAGGTCTTAGAAGAGCTGGTATAGGGAGAAGACCCGCTTGGGAGAGAGCAGCAGGTGTAGAAAGCATCTCTGGGACTGGACACTGATGGTTTGAGCTTGGTTTTTATAGCTGTGTGATGCACAGCAAGTCAGTCCTTGCCTTGGAACCTCAGTTTCCCCACAGATGTACTATAAGTGTACAGCAGCTCTCATATTTGCAATGTCCTGGATAATGGCACTGCAGGATAATATTTGGGACCACAAGGTCAGTTCGAACTGCAAGGTGGGAGGTACAAGCCCACCAGCCACTCCTCAGAAACCCTATACAGTGTGACGCTGAGTTGGAACCAACTTGACGGCACTTAACAACAATATCCCTACTTGTTGCCAAAAGGCTGTGGAAGATGGACTGTGGAAAGAGATGATGTCAGGTAAGATCAGGCCTCAATTCTCCCTCCCTTACAGGACACTGACCAGAACTAGGCATATGGTTCCTTTAAGCTTCAGTTTCCTTTTCTGCCCAATGGGAATAATAACACCCTCCTCACAGAATTTTTGTGATTAAGACATGAAGAAAAAAGAGAGAGAGAGAGAGAAGGGAGTGGGGAACTATAAACCATAGTACAAGAGGATAGGTTTGATTGTCTCACTCTTCAAACTTGCAATGTTGAAAGCATTTTGGATTCCTCCTCTTCGCTTCCTAGTTCTCTGGCCTTGGAGTCAAAGAAACAAGGTTCAAATCTCAGGCCTTCACAGGCTGCATGACCTTGGATTTTTGCCAAATTTGTGAAACAGAGCCAAAATGTCCACCTCAGAACCTTGCTGTTCACAAGGTACCTGCGAGAAGCTCTCAGACCAGAGTCGGCCTCCAGGTGAGTGATGGAGTAAATGTTTATTTTCCTTCTCTTCTGTCAAAGGTCACTACCATTACAACCAGTTTTATCTAAGCTGAACTGAGGGCAGGAGAAGTCTGTTTCAGAGCCCCTCATCCCAGAACCCCCTTCAGTGAGGCAAGTCTACCACACACGTGTGTTAAGGGAAACACCCAAGAGAACCCAATCTTGGGCCAGCCTGAGAAGACACAAAAGGGACTTGGAAACCAGCATGAAGTTAAACCTCCTCAGCTAGGGAGAATGGGGAATGACTGTTTAATGTGTCCTGATTTCCTTTTACGGTGATGAAAATAATCTGTAACTCAGTAGTCATAATAGCTCCTCAGAAACCCTTTACAGGGTTGCTATGGGTCAGAATCGACTCGATGGCACTTAACAACAACAACAACATTGTGAAGGTACTGAGTATGGGTGAGTTAAACACTTTGTATGTCATGTGTACTTTAGCATGATTAAAAAGCAAGCAAACAAACCTCAAAAGGGCCATCAAAAACAAGTTCAGAGGAGCCTAAGGAGACAAGACAGCTAAATGTAATACGATGCCATGCCACCCATGGCATGGATCCTGGAACCGTCCACTTAGATCCTCTGCTCTTCAGTTTGTTGTTGTTAAGTGCCATAGAGTCAATTCCAACTCCTAGTGATCCTATATAGGGTTTCTGTGGCTTTTAAATCTTTGCAGGAGCAGAAAGACTCATCTTTCTCCTGTGGAGCGGCTTTGGTTCACAGTCCTGTGCTTATCATATGGAGCCACTGCGTTCTTCAGTTTACTTACCGGTAAAATGAATGCTTTGGATTAAATGATGTTCAGATTCATCCAGCTCTCTGACTTCATTTACCGTTTCTATAAATCTGTTGCTTAAATAAACATAGACCTTATTGCTATGATTGTTGTTGTTAGGTGCCATCAAGACAGTTCCAACTCAGAGACCCTATGCACAACAAAATGAGATACTGCATGGTCCTGTGTTCTCCTCACAATTGTTGTTATGCTTGAATCCATTGCTGTTGCCACTGTCACCTCTCCTTGGGGGTCTTCCTATTTTTCCGCTGAACCTCCACTTTACCAATCATAATGTCCATCTCCAAGGACTGGTCCCTCCTGATAACATGTCTAAAGAATGAGAGACAAAGTCTTGCTATCCTGTCTTCTAAAGAGCATTCTAGTTGTATTTCTTCTAAAACAGATTTGTACTTTTGATATTCTTCTTCAACACCATAATTCAAATGCTTTGATTCTTCTACGGTCTTCAACTAAATTTGTTGCCAAGTTTTGGTTGTTTGTGTGTCTGTTTTGTTATGACAATGATAATTTTTAAAAATTAAAAGGAAAAAGGAAAGAAACAACTCTAGCTTAAAGACAGACAAAGATGGCCAGATTCAGAGTTCTGGGCTGACCTTGCTCATTTCAACTTTCATTTCTGTACAATATTATTCTCTGAAGTGTTTTCCAGATGTGGTGGTCCCAGGTTGGGTCCCAGGTTCTCTATCCTTGCAGAAGAAAGAAGCCTGCACTTTGTGGGCATGTCTGTGCTTCGAAAAACCTGGTGAAGTGGGATTCATTTTCACTATTTCCAAAATTCAGATGCCAAGACTTGGCCATCATGGTCATATTTGATTAACTGCAGGAAGGAAGCACAATTTGATATGGATTATCTGTGGTGGAGTCCTGGTGTGGCGCTGCAAGATAGTGCACCACAATTTTGGTCTGAACGGCAAGTTGACGGTTCAAACCCATCAACTACTTCTCGGAAACCCTATATAGGGTGGCTAAGAGGTCAGAACCACCTCTGTAGGATGACCTCAGGTAGGACTGGCCTCTGATCAAGGTCAGGTGGAACCCAAGGCCCCAGAACCTTTGAAGAGCTGTTTGCCAGGGTTCTTGATTGGGACCCTAACCTCTCCCACAGAGATCCTCATAGCATTTCCTGCTACTGCCTACACCTCACCAGTCCTGTTTTAAGGCACTTCTACTTTCCATTTGCTGTGTTAGAATGAATTTTTGTTTTCTTTCTCCCCTAAAATTTATTCCTGAAACAATTGCTAGGAAGTGTGGCCACCAGAACTCTCCCTCTCCCCGAGGCCACACATGGCTTCAGCCATCAGAGTTGGGGGACTGAGGTCTTCCGAGGCAGCTGTGCCCAGCCCTTCCTGGTCCTGGCCCTGGCCCTGAGTCCTGACTTGGACTTTTATTAGTGCTTGATTGGAGTTCTGGCCTCCTGCTGGGACCACATCTCTGATGAGTAGCTCTGCTTTCCTCATCTTTTCTTCTAGGAGGATCAGCACACAGGACTCCTCTCTGCCTTACAGGAATGGCTCAGATTGGAGTTCTGTGGCTTTCATGGCTCCTCACATTAGCATTTCCTGTGAGGCTGGCTGAGCCCAGATCCTCCCTGCATGACAGTTGAGGAGGCTGAAGCTCAGCAAGGTGGCTGACTTGTCCATGGCCCTATAAAGTGGGCAGCTCTGTCCTCCTGACTGCCAGGGCCAGCTGCTCCTCCTTGCCTGGACATCCCTGCAGGATGCCTGGGGCTAGCAGACCTCCTAGGAGGTCCAAAGGACTGTTTCTGAATGATACTTCCAGGCTAGGCCTCTAAGCACAGCCAGACATCGACTGTGGAATAGTCTACCCGTGGTCACGAGGCCACATGGAAATGTAATGGCAATGTACAGCTACCACCTGCTCTGCTTCCTCCATCACAAGCTTCAGAGCTTCCTCTGTACCAGGGCATGCCGATCAAGAGGTAAAGGTACCCATCCTGCTCACCAGGGGCTTCCTTTTTAAAGGAAGAAACATGGGAGGAATTTGGGGAGCTGTGGTGGTGGTGGTGGTTATGTGCCATGGAGTCAGTTCCGACTCATAGCAACCATGTATAGAGTTTCCGAGGCTGCAAATTTTTACTGGAGCAGAAAGCCTCATCTTTCTCCCGTGGAACCACTGGTTGTTTCAAACTGTTGACCTTGAGGTTAGCAGCCCGACTTGTAACCACTACGCTACCAGAGTTCAAAGGAGCCCTGGTAGCATAGTGGGTTACCAGTTGGGCTGTTAACCTCAAGGTCAACAGTTTGAATCCACCAGCTGCTACGTGGAAGAAACATGAGAGTCTCTGCTCCCATGAAATTTACAGCCTCAAAAACCCTTGGATGGCATCACTGTGACTCAAAACCAATTCTACAACACACAGCAGCAACAGCAGGGGGCAGTTAACAAATATATATACACCTTTTGAACAGGACTTCTGTTTTGAATTATTTAATTTAGAGTCAAGAGATTCAGAAACTTTAGGGATGTAGGGCCTTTAAGGATCACCTCGACCTGTACTTCCCAATGTAGAAATGAGACATTTGTTGAAAATGCAGATTCCTGGACCCCATCAGAACCCACAGTCCTCTAATTGATTCTGACTTACAGCATTCCTATAGGTCAGAGTTGAACTGCTCACGGATTTTTTGTTTTGGTTTGGTTTTTAATTTTTATTGTGAGATTTACATGGGAGAACATCAGCTTTACACTCATCCTATCATACTTCCTTTCATTGCAATGATTACAATCCCCTCTATGCATCATCAAATAACCAAAGGGTACACCACACAGGTCCACCCCCCCGGCCACCAGCACACAGCAATTCTCCCTCCTTGAGTCCAGTGTGCCTAGCTGCTCCATCTGTCCACGTCATTGGCTCTGTCTCCATCACTGGCGTGGTGCCTCTCCGGTTAGGGTCCCGCTTTCCATTCTTCTCACTTGATGGTCCCAGTTACCTCTGCTCCTGGGCTGCAAAATCAATCACTCCCCCTCCTTTTGTCAAAAAAAAAATCTACCTCTATATTTCCTAGCCTCACAGTCAGTCCTGATGGCAATTATTCACTATTGTACCACAGAGTCTTATCCCCATTTCCTTTCACCAGCCCAGTCTCAATGGATTGGAATTCATTCAGTGGTGATTCTACCTTCCCCTTCCTGTCTGGAACTAGACTCCCTCTTGAAAGCTTGTAAGCCAGTCACTTCTTGCCTTTATAGGCCCCCTCATTTTGGGTAGCCAATGTCTAAGTTGCCCATCCCTGTCAACCCTGTGTACTGAGGGGATGGGAGTGATCCTCGTTGTAAAGACTTGTTCTCTTTTTTGAGTTGCTACATCTATAAGTATAGGTAAAGTTCATCAAATTGTAGCAGGTTACTCTTTTTATTTTTTGCTTCCCCTCTTCTTTCTTCTTCTAGTCGAGTTCTGATCATCTAGCCATCGAAGCCAGGTCAAATGGGTGCTATCTGCAAGTATGGGTGTTCTTGTGCATCTCCCCTCACTTCATTTCAGCTGGTTGCTTCACTCTCCATTCTAGTCCTCTGTGGCCATGTCACTGCCTCTGGGCCCAGGAGTCCCCGGGTCTTGCCCTATTGCTGGCCAGCCAGGTCTCCACCTGGGTTCACAGGTGTCTATTGAATGTGGTCGGGGTTAGCTCACAACTTCATTGCTGTTTTTTTCCCCTCTTCCTCTTATCGGTGACCAATGGGGTCACCAGCCAGACCACAAGCCTGTTCATGTATTCCCCCTGAGTCTCAGTCTTGGAAGGGGGTTTGCTCTGAGGGGTCCCAACCACTTGCCTTGATGGCTCCCGGGCAAACAGCTTACTTGTTCTTGTAGCAATCAATCAGATTGCCACTATTGTTCTGGATTTTTCCTGCAGTTCTTTCTTTCACAGAGTATCCTCTGTTCTTCTAGCTGCTCCAGGCTTGTCTACTTGTCCTTTCCAGTGGAAAATTCCTACCTCAGTCAGTTCTGGATGGGGTTCTGGATTCCACCTATGGTCTTGTGCAATGTAAAAGCTCCACAGGAAGCCTCTTTCACTGTGCAACGTCTAGCCCCCTTTAAGGTATTCCAATCAGTTATAGGCTGAAGACAGACTTATAAGCTTTCTATAGTGATGATTCTGGCTATTCCTTTATACCCCACCTCAAGTGTCTACTTTACAATGGTAGGCAAGGGAAACCAAGATTCAAAAGACAGCCCTCTTTTACTCCTTCAAACCATGCCTCAATCCTGTATCCCAGAGCCCTGCTGTTCCAAGGTTGTGCATACATCATCATTTACCTCTGCCCCACTTAGCCCATGCAAACCTGCCTAACTGTTCTCCCATCAGCCTTGTTCTTCCATTCCCCTTCCCCTTCTTGGCTCACAGGGTTTTAAAGCTGTGATCTTTATGGAAGCTGACTGCTACATCCTTCTCCCTCAGAGCAGCTGGTGAGTTCAAACTGACAACGTTTTAGTCAGCTACCAAGCGCTTTAACCATTGTGCCATCAGGATTCCCTGGGCCCCACCAGCACCTCCCAAACCAGAAACTAGTAGAGTCAAATAAAGACTTTCACACCAAAAAATGATCCTAAGGATGTAATTAGACTTATATATAAATATAAAAAATTTTTAAATGCATGTACTTCAAAAGCCATCATTAAGAAAATAAAAATGCAAGCCACAGATGGGTGGAATATATTTATAAAGCATATATCAGATAAGGGAATTAAGCCCAGACTTCAGTTGTTATAAGAACACTTACAATGGATTAATAAGATACCCCAATTAAAAAATGAGCAAAATACTTGAAAAGATGTTTTACTAAAGAAAACATACAAATGGCTAATAAGCATATAATAGATGCTCAACATTGTTAGTCATCAGGGAATGCAAATTGAAACCACAGTGAGATATGACTTCACACGCACTTGAATGACAATCATCAAAATGACTGACAATACCAAGTTCTGAGTGTATTGTCAGAGTTCAGGGAAACCGGAACCTGACACATTGCTGCTGGGAGTGTAAAATGGTATAGTCACCTTGACAAGTAGTTTGGAAATTTCTTAAGAAGTTAAACATAGAATTATCATACAACCTACAAAATTTCCTCCTAGGTATCTGCCTCCCAAAAATGAGAAGATATGCCCGGGCAAAATGTTGCACATAAATTTTCATAGCAGCATTATTCATAGCTCCCAACCCAAAGGAAACCAATAGGCTTTCAAGCGACAAACAGATAGTCAAAATGTAGTATATCAAAAAAAAAAAAAATATATATATATATAGTATATAGTATATCACTACACTGAACTAATATTCAACAATAGAAAGGGATAAGCTACTGATACATGCTACAATGTGGATGAATATTGTTGTTGTTAAGTGCCACTGAGTTGGCTCAGATTCACAGTGACCATGCGTAGGGTTTCTGAGGAGCGGCTGGTTGGCTTGAACCACTGACCTTGTGATTAGCAGTCCAGTGCTGATCTTATACAGTGCCACACTAGGACTCCAAGGTAGTTGAAAATTATACAATTCCACTGATATGACATATCTAGAAGAAAAACAGTTAAGTTGTTGGGTTGGGGATGGGAATGGGACTTGACTACAAAAGTGAACATGAGGAATTATGGGGGGATGATGGATATGCTGTAAAACTGGATTGTAGCGATGGTTGTACACTTCTGTAGCTTTACTAAAAATCATTGTATTATGCACTTGGAGTCCTGGTGAGGCACTGGACCACAAGGCTGGTTTGAATTCACAGTTCAAACTCACCAGTCACTTCTTGGAAACTCTTAAGTTGTTGTTGGTAAGTGCCGTCGAGTCAGTTCCGACCCATAGTGACCTTGTGTAGAGTTTCCAAAGAGCAGCTGGTGAGCTTGAACCACCAACCTTGCAGTTCAACTGACTTTGCTGTCTAGAACATTAACCCACAGCACCACACCAGGATGCAGGGAAACGCTTATACAGGGTTACTCTGAGTCAGAAGCTACTTGACAGTACTTAACAGCAATTGTACATTTAAAATAGGTGAAGTCATTGTATGTAAATTATACCTCAATAAAACAGTTAAAAATTTTATGCATCAAATATTTACCTAAAAACAAAGACTGGAGGAATCCCTGGATGGTGCAAATGGTTAAGCACTTGACTGCTAACCAAAGTTTGGAAGTTCAAATCCACCCAGAAACACCTTGGAAGAAAGGACTGGCAATGTATTTCTAAAATGTCACAGCCATTGAAAATCCTTAAATAAATAAATGAAGAAAAAAGAACATAAAGGAGGGGAAAAAGGACTGGTTGAGAATCGGCAAAATGATAACTTTTTATCTTTGTGTGGTAAGATCATGAATGATTTATATTTTCTCTTTTATTCTTGTATTTTCTAAGTGGTCCACAATGAACCTATAGTCCTTTGATAATAAGAAAAACAAGTGTAAGTGTGTGTGTGTGTGTGTGTGTACATGCAGCAGGATGCAGGTGAAAAAAAAAAACAAAAAACTTGTTTGTTTGTTTGCTTTGGTGAAAGAACTTTTTTAAGTTACCAGATGCTTCTATAACAGGAAAAGCAAAGCACATCCTCTTTGTTCTGGGCTGAAGTCCTGGAGTTGGCCTCCATAGTTACATACACGGAAGAGTAATTGTCATCTACTGTCTCGACAAAGGCTGTCAGAAGAGGGGTGGGTGGTGGGCAAACTCATAAATAGAGAGACCTTTCTTGAAGAGAGAAATGGCTAGGACAGATTGACTCCTTCTTTCCCTTTCATATGTTTTTAAAGAAAAATTTTACACTATAACATGTATCAGAAACATGCACAAATCAGAAATGAACAACTTGATGAATTTTCATAAGATGAAACTAGAACCACGATACTAAAAATGAATCTTATACCCCCTTCTAGTCACTAATACCCCAGAGGGTAACGTCTACTCTGACCTCATATAATGTAGATTCCCAGTGATGTTTTTTGAGCTATATCTATCTATCTATCTATCTATCTATCTATCTATCTATCTATCTATCTATCTATCTATCTATCTATCTATCTATATCTGGTAGCATAGTTGTTACGAATCAGGCTGTGAACCGCAAGGTCAGCAGTTCGAAACTACCAGCTGTTCCGTGGGAGAAAGATGAAGCTTTCTGGTCCTGTAAAGATTTACAGCCTTGGAAAGCCTGTACAGGGTCGCTATGAGTCGGAACCGACTCCATGGCACATAACAACAAATATATATATATATATACTTCTTTTGCTCACCACTACATTTGTGAAACATACTGTTGAGAGAAATGGTAGATTGTTCGTTCAAGTACATTCATGTACTATTCCTTACAACACTGCAGTGTCGGGGGCAGAGACTGAGGGCAGTCACAGCTGAGTGGACACTTCTCTTTGGTGCCCTGAGGAATCACTGCCAAGCCAGCTAGGACACCTTGTGACAGTGACCAGGGAAAGCATTAGGCTGGGTGAGCCCTCTCATGCTTGGCAGCGATCCTACAAGGATGTGATGATGCCATTGTCGAGGAAACTAGGGGGTCAGCTCTATACTCCCTACAACTGGAGGCAGAGGGTTTAATCCTTTAGGCTGAGGCTCTGAGGTTCTTGGTCAACTGGATGCAGCCATCATCAGTTGAACCATTTGAATATAAAAAATCAATGTGTCAGGAGAAGTGGGTCATACCAGTCAATATATAAATAAAAGAATGACTCTTCAATTCATCAAAATAATTCCTTGTTGTGTGGCTCATCTGGAACTTCCTGAGGAAGAAGTAACCCTTCCAACCCACCTGCCAACTGAATAGCTGCCTTGAAATGGATTCCTATTGATGTGTTTCACTACACAGTACAGGCTAGATCTACGGGGAGACCACCTTCCACAAGATCCCCATATTAGGGTTGCATAACAAGCTACCTTTCAGAAATATCCACATGGTCTCAGAGGGTAAGTTAAAACATAATCTCCCAAAGGAATAAAGGAGAAATAGAAACCCACCTTGCTACTGAACAAAAAGGCTTCTTCTCCCACCTTCATTCTTCCAATTTGCCAAAAGGGTGAAAACCATGTCTACTTTACAGTCGTGATCAGTGTGAGAATAGTCACTCACCAGATGCAAGGGCCCTTCTCCATTTGCTCTTTCCTCTTCTTTATGACAACCATCCCCTGGGGCTTTTTGTTTCTCTTCATGAAGGTTGCTGTAAGGTAAGAAGTGGCCTGGTAGAAAGACAGTAAACCTTAAAACAGATTTCCTGGGATGAACCCCACCTCTGTCATTTCCTACTGACTGAGACTGAGTGGAGTCCTGGCATGGCACTGTAGGATAGGCACTGGACTGCTAACTACAATGTTGACAGTTCAAACCCACCAGTCGTTCCTTGGAAACCCTATGCAGGGTCACTGTGAGTCTGAATTGACCCGACAGCACAGAACAACAGGAGACTGAGCAAGTTTTTAGTTTTCTTATCTATCTAGGAGGAATAATGTCTATTTCATAGAGTTATCAGGATTAATCAGTGCAGTGCATCTCAAAAATCCTAATTTCTCTTTGGAACACAGTTGTTTTTGTTGTTCTGATATGCCATCTGACTCATTTGTTGTTGTTAGGTGCCCCTGAGTCAATTCCGACTCATCAAGCATTATGTCTTTCTCCAAGGACTGGTCCCTTCTCATAATATGCCCACCACACATCTGCCAGTTTGTCACAGTGGGGTGGCTTGCATGTTGCTGTGATGCTGGAAGCTATACCACTAGCATTTTGAATGCCAGTAGTGGACAGGTTTCGGCGGAGCTTCCAGATTAAGACAGACTCAGAAGAAGGAAAGGCAGACTACTTCTGAAGGGTTAGCCACTGAAAACCTTATGAATAGCAGTGAAACATTGTCTGACTCATAGCGACCTTGTACAGGATTTCCAAGGAGTGGCTGGTGGGCTTGAACCATCAACCTTGTGGTGAGCAGCACCACACAGTAAACCCTCAATAATATTTGTTGCTATTATTACATCCTAAGCTAGCATGTCTTTTGGGTAAACGTGCAGAGTCCACCTGTTAGAACAATCCATAGACAGAGCGTGCAACTTTGGCCCAGCCTTCTTTGGAAATTTACATCACCATGAAGGTCCATTGTGAAATATCGAAACATCGATGTGGAAGAATGGAAGACAAAGCTCAAACTCTGAATCAACCGGTAGGTGTCTGTGTTTTGGAGACTCCACAGAGGGTGGGCCCAGTGACTCAACACAGTGATCCTTTTACTTTTCCTAGTGACCAATCTGAATTTTCCCATTACATAGCAGTGATTCACCGTTTGCTGTCGTGGTTATGTAACTAAGACTGTTTTGATCTCTTGGGGTGTCTATATATGTGTTTCTATGTCAACCCTGGGAAGCTTTGTGGAATCTCCTTTTTCACACACCCTGGTATATGCTATAGCAAACAATTGTTGAGATGCCATCCCTGAGAACAAAATAACCTGCTTCTTCATCACCTAAGAAATGAGCGGAGGAATGGTGGAGAGAGCTCTGGACTTGGAGCCAGGAGACCAGACTCCTATGTGTTCCTTTCCTTCCCTGGACTCAGCTTCTTCATTTTAAAATGAGATCTTGGACGACATTAAACCTAAGCTTTGACACTTACTGAATTTACAACATTCAACTTTTCGCAATGAGTCTTTTTACTAGACAAGTGTTCACAGAATGTTTTATATCAAAACCTAAGTGCATAGCAATAAAAACATAGATATAGGGCAGAAATGGGAAACAGCATTGAGTTTATCTAGATTTCTTAAAAGTAAGTTAGTCTAGTCTTGAAGGAATGGAATTTCCATCATTTCTTTCATCCCTCTTGTGCTATAAACAATTAAATGGAGTATCAAAATGTGCTGGGTCTTTCTGATCACGGTTCCCAACAGACCTAGGCCAGGCAAGAAGGAGCAAGCACCTTCTTGATTTGCTTTGTTTATTTCCCAAAAGGAGCTTTGTATTCCAGGACTGGTCCTTCAGACACACTGGGCCACTGTTAGTAATAGACAATGGCTGTGATGGACACTCAAAGTCTGAGCATTCTTTACACTTTGTATCTTTGTTGCTGGCATTTGTTAGGCTTCTTAAATTGATGGCTTAGCATTTTTTATCAGTTTTTAATAGATAGCTCACCTCCTTCTCTCTTGCCTCTCCTGGAAATCCAATTAAATACATTTAAACATTCTTACCCTTTCCTGTCCCTGACTCTCTTTTCCATGATTTTTATAGTTTGTCTTTCTGTGCTTTCATTTGGATAGTTTGTTCTGATCCATCTTCCAGTTCACTTAGTTCCCTTCATGTAGATCTAATGCCCTGTTAAACCCATCTACTGAATTTTAAACTTGTTATTGTTGTTTCATATCTATAAGCTCTAGTGGATTCTTTTTAAAATCTGCTAGGTCTACTCTTTTTTTATAGTTTCCTGTTTCCTCAGCTATTTATTAATCTTATATTTTATTTTTTAAAGCTTCTAAGTTTTATGGTTTCTGACCTTTTGAATATATGAAATATATGAAGGTCAGTTTCTGCTATCTGCTGCTTTTGCTTATACTTGTGACCTTATTCATGTGATTTTATTATTTTTTTTACTGAGTGCTACTTACTGATTTTGAAAAAATTACTTAGATGCCTGTGATGAAGATGCCTTCTTTCAAAGAGGATTTGCACTTGTTTATGCCATGTGCCTAGAAGCAATTCAGCTTCAGGAATTCCTTAAACTAAACTCACTTTCTGAAGTTTCTTGGACCAGTCAGGTGATACGAATTTGAGCTTCCGGTCTGCAGGTCAGTTGATAATTACAATTTATCAGAGATGAGCTTTTACCCTGGTCTCCTCAGTGCCAAGAAATGCTTCCTTATTGGTCTCAAAGATGGAGAAAGATTGACTTCTGTTTCACAGTTGTCTTCAGTGTGTGGCCTTTTAGAGATTCAACATAGTGGGCTCAAGGACTTCTAGCAGATTCACCATTTGACATGGGTTCTGGGTTTTGAATTCTGACAGATTAATTTCCTTTTTCAATGGACATGGCTGAATTTACTGGTGGTGTACTAAATCTTGGAAATTTTCCTTGAAATGAAAGCACTTTTTATTTTTTCTGCTATATCAGATCGATACTTATACAGATTAGATAACAGGAAACTTAAGAATTAATAACCCAACTTTAGAGATTTTAAGACTAGAGACACAAAGTATGAATCAGTTAGGAATGCTTTCAACTGTAAGTAGTAGAAACCTGACAAACAGGGGCTTATTTTTCTTGCATAACAACAAATGTAGAGGTAGAAAATCAATGATGTTGGGTCACCTGCTTAATAGCATGTTTTGGGGTTGGAGGAAAGTCCAGGCTTCCTCTGTCTTCTCCTCGAGCATGTCAAGTATGCCCTCATGCTTATCGTCTTAAAGTCATAAAATGGCCAACCACAACTCTAGACACCACATCCATGTTTAAGGCAGGTGGGGGAACAATAAGACCATCAGCCATATTGTCTCCTTCATCAGGAAGGCTAAAGATTTCCCAAAAGCCTCTCAGTATACTTACCAATGTGGTTCATTGAGCATGACATGGTCACATGACTTGACCTATGAGGAACGTTGAGAAATCAAGTATCTAGCAAAATGAAGCAAGATAGTCATAATTATATTAGACTAATCTTGGTCCGTAGAAGAATTGATGCATTATGGTGTTGGAGAATATTGAAAGTACCATGGACTGCCAAAAGAACAAAAGAAGTACAAGCCAGAGTGCTCCTTGGAGGCCAGGATAGTCAGACTTTGTCTCTCATACTTTGGACATATTGTCAGGAGGGACCAGTCACTAGAGAAGGATATCATGTTTGGTAAAGTGGAGGGTCAGAGAAAAAGAGAAAGACCCCCAGTGAGATGGATTGGCACAATGGCAACTACAGTGGGCTCAAATGTAGCAACAATTGTGAGGTTGGCCCAAGACTGGGCAGTGTTTCATTCTGTTGTGCATAGGGTCACTGTGAGTCATTATCCACTCAAGGGCACCTAACAACAAAATCTTGGTCCACTCCTTGAACTGGGCACATTCCCTGTATGAATAAAATTATGCTTATATTAGAAAGGGAGAAGAGAAAATTTTCTACAGGTAGACAATCCAGAGATTGTCATGCCAGGTGTTGGTTATATCTACTGCCCACTTTTCAGTGAAGTGGAACAAAGTCAACCCCTCTGTGTCTGTCTTCTTGGAGACCCCCAGAAAGCGGGCTTACAAGCTGTAAAACAGTTTTCCTGATAATAAAACACATCCAAAACATGCCTGAGAAAGATATTCTTGGAAAATGCTCTTTCATATGCAAATAAAGATGGGGAAGTCCAGAAGATGTTGTTAAGTCAGAGAAAGCTTGCAGTTTCCAGTCCAGACCTCTGGATGATGAAACCCATCAAATTTTGCTCTATCAGTGCCAGAAAGAGGTGTATACAGTGATACTGGAATCAGAGCCGCTTCCACCCTAATCATGATCCCTTTGGCAAGTCACACCCACAACACTGTCTCTCTTAGCAAAAGCATCAGATAGGGCAAGGGTCCAAATGGGCACACCTGCTGTACTTTGAAGGTGAGATCTGATAGGCATCAGTTGTTGTCTTACCCTCCTGGGTAGATAAACTACTTTGCCTGTCTTTTTCAATATTTATTGGGCTTATCCTTGGAGACCTAAATCTGGAAGCCCAGTAGGCAAATTCACAACTCATGTCCTACTGTTTCCATATTCTCCACATGGGCAAAAACTCCTGGCCATCAGTCTTTGGGTGTGATGAATGACACACAGGGCTTCTCTAGATGGGTTAGTGGAGGGGATGGGTAGGAAAGCAGAAATCCATCTTTGCAGGGACATCTTGGGGAGGAGGAAGGAAATTTTGTCTATGCCAGCCATAATGACTTTTCTCATATGCCTTGTATGTATAGCTCCTTCACCTAAAATATTTCCTTTCAGATACAACTGGATTTAGATAGATTAGACTGGTAACTGCAAGATCAGCAATTCGAATCCACCAACTGTTCCACAGGAGAAAGATGAGGCTTTCTGCTTCCGTAAAGATTTCCAGCCTAGGAAACCCCATCCAGAGTCACTATGAGTTGGAACCTACTCAACCATGTGCAGCAGAGGTACATAGTCTTCAGATCTGTTTTTTTTTTTTTTTTTCAATGTTTTATTGTGAATTATGTGATAGTTTACATGGGAGAATATTACTTTTACATTCATCCTATCGTATATTGTTACATTGCCATAGTTACACAGATCTCAGTTTTAACATCAGGTCCTCAAAGTATCTCCTGACTAGGTGGGTGCTCCAACGATTTGTACCTAGAGCACCTATTACTCCCCTCCATGACAATCTTCACTCTTGAAATGACTTCTTTCCTACCCTGTTTTCCCAGTAGATGTGAGCCTGCTTGAAGACCAGAACTACATCTGTTTTCTTTCCTCCAGTATTATCTGTGCCTGGCATATATACATGATGGGCTCTGAACACAAATGTGTTGAATGAAAGAAACAAAAAACCCATCCAAATTCTTTAATGGAAAACTAGCTAATGGCATGTGAAAATGCTTATGACTCAACCTTAAGCTAAACAAATAAATTAATTAAATGGTGGTGGTGTGCCGTCAACTCAGTTCTAACTCATAGCGACGCTGTATAGGGTTTCTGAGGCTAGAGATGTTTATGGGAACAGAAAGTCTCATCTTTCTCTCTTGGGGCTGCTGGTAGATTCAAACTGCTGCCCTTTCCGTTAGCAGTCTAACATGTAACTCACTATGAATAAAATGAGGGGCGCACAGCATGATACAAGGTTAGGAAAAATGCCCATAGGAAAATACTGGAAGGAAGACAGAAATGTAACAAAAATGTTAACCATATTGTTTCTGAATTGTGTGACTATAAATGATCTTGTTTGTGCATCTTCTGTAATTTCCAGATTCTCTGTAATGAACCTTTTTTTGTTTTGTTTTATTTTTTGCCTTCATAATAAAAAAGGTGTTACTAGTCCCTTCAACAGAAAGAAACAACTATAGGGAGAATGTAAGAGGCTTTTATATTTCCATTTGGGAAGCATTTACTCATGATGAGAGTTATTCTGGGAAAGAGAAAGCATCTGGTCAATGAGGATGTTGGAGGAGAGACCAAGAGTTGCCATGAAGAGTGATAGTGAAGGGCATGTGAGCCTTGATAGGTCACGGTCTGCGATGACCTCTATCAACCCCTGAGCAGAGATTCTATACAGCAGGACCCACCTGCACACCACATGGCCCACACTCCTTGTGACTGGCTCCCTATTAGGGTCTGCCAATGGAGTCCTGGTGTGGTGCTGTGGGTTAATGCACTAGGTTGCAATGTCAGTTTGAACCGCAAGGCTGGAGGTTCAAGCTCACCAACCACTCCTCAGAAACCTTATACAGGGTTGCTGTGAGTCGGTACCGACTTGACTGCACTGAATAACAGCAACAATGGAAGTCACTAGAGAGATTGGAAGAGGAGAGGGAGGGAGAAAGGACTTCCCTTCTGTCTCCACACCTGCCAGTGATGTTCCAGCAGTATTTGACACCAGCCACCCAGGTGCCTTTGCAAGGACCCACAGAAGGTGGGTATGTAACACCACAGGCTGTCCTAAGAGCCCTGTTTCTGGTGAGTGCACATCTCCCTTTGGCTCATCAATCTTCTATTGATCATCAATCTTCAACACCTCTATAGCCAATTCCTGAATGAAATGTTCTCTAGAATCCCCAGTGTGCTTTCTCTTTTCTTTACTGGCCCCAATAGACCCTTAGAAGGAGATCTCTTCAGTGCAGGTTTGAGAGAAGATGGTTATGGTTTAGGCAGGTGAAGGGAAGGACAATGGATGTGAGTAGGTCCTTTGTGAAATTTTGGAAGAGAAGTGAAAGCCAGAGGCTGGATGATGTGGGTGTGGAATAGGATCAACAGAGATTTTTTTGGTGGGGGAGGGTTAGTCATATTTTTATCTGAGCAGGGAATGCCTGAAACATGCTTGCAGATTTGGGGGATGGGGTCAGTGGAGGAGAATAGATGGGGCACGGTGATGTAGGAGACAGAATGGGTGGGAAGGGATGGTGAATAGATGGCCTTGAGATGGTAGTAAGGAGGTGAAGAGGGAAATGGAAGAGATGTGTTTGGAGGTGGGGAGATCATAACTAACAGCATCAATTTTTGCAGAGAAGTAGGAGGGGCCATTTCCAAATAGTGAGGTGATGGAAAGAGCTTAGAGGACTCCAAAGGCTTGTTTGGGATAATTAGGTCAGAAACATGGCCTCCAACATCTCTGTGGGCCAAGTGTGGTCAGACTTCACACCACTGTGGATGGACTTTCATGCCCCTGGTGCGGCCTAGAGATGGATTGTAGGGTTGACAAAAGAGTAGTTTTTCTGTGCAGATGGAACAGAGGATGGGGTGAAGGGAATAGAGAAGGCTGCAAGAATAATGGGGCTCAGGTTGGGAAGATTAAAAAGATCCAACAGGAAGGGCTGAGAGACTAGTGTACACTGGGGTGTCAAAGAGTGGGGGAACTATGTGGGATCTGATATGAGGAGTTGTAGATGAGAGGCCTCTCAGATGAGAGGCCAGGAGTGGAGGCTGTGTCTTAGAATGTGTGTTAGGCAGATGAGCACCAAGAGAGACACCCAGGGTTCTGTGGGGAGAGGTGATACAAGACAGTGAGTTCCACAGTTTCCCAGAAGCTGGCCCTGAGTCTTGTCACTCTTCTTATACATTTGTTCATTTCTCTGCCAGTCACCTCCTTCTTCTCTCGGCCAACCCTACGTGTTCCAAGAAGTAAAGTAATAATGTCCCATTCCCAGTCCCTCTCTTCTGTGCCATGTTGACTGGAGATGAACAACAAGTGATGCAGCAGGTAGGGCTGGGCCAGGCGAGAGCTGAGGGTCTTGGATGAGAGTCTCCAATGGGGGTCCCAGGTGAGCTCCCCCAAATCCAAGCAAGCATGTTTGGATGGGTCTGTGTGGGACAGTCTTTGTCCTTCCTTCACAAATTGTCACCTTGATGAACAAATGTGTAATAAGGTGGCCAGTCAACTAGTTCCCCTCAACTCACTGGCTTCTCTGAATTTTGTAAGGTTACCCACTGCTGACAACAATAGCTCTGCTCTGTGAATGGCCTACGTGTGTCAGCCTGAGCTTCACACCAATCCCAGGAAATAAGTAATTATTACAAATTAAAGCTAAAACTAGGGCTCAGAGAAGCAGAGTGACATGCCTAGAGTCACATGGAGAATCAGCAAAGGGGACAGGATTGGAGATGAGGACAGTGTAAGGCAAAGTGCCCTGTTCCATATGGTCTCCACAGGAGCCCTGTCAGTTCCCACTAGCAGGGCACCTGAGGCCCATTCTGTCACTTATATTGGTCTGATAGCTGCTGATAGAACTGACTCGAACTTGTGTCTCTCCATGGATCCAGAGAGCCAGTCTGTCCAAGCTTCTCCCTAAAAGAGAGAGAAGCAGACTCCCCAGAGCATCTGCAATAATAAAGATGAGTGTTTACACAGTGCCTTTCCATTGAAGTACGTATCACACTTGATCTCATTAGGTCCTCATGATGATGGTTATCCATGTCATAAATGAGGAAATGGAGCCTTAGAAAGGTCAACCACCTTTCCCAAGACTGGGAGAGATTGAGGAACATGCAACACAGGAAGGTCTTCTGATTCCTATCCTCGTTTCCTTCCATCCTATCCCAATAACAAGTACCCACATCTTAAACCTTCTGGGTGCTGCTTGGTCTCCGGGAAGGGTTGTTTTCCGGCATAATGAGTTCCCATAGTTTCAGCTGGAGCCAGTCTTTGGCCAGCCCATGACCATACTGTCCCCTGACATGCCCAGGGTCCTATCCCAGTGAGGACCTCTCATGTCCATCCAGAGGAAATTGCACAGTAGTGACAAACAGTAGACCTGCTGGCACCATCCAAGACACAGAGGACCGGCTCAGGGGAGTTGGGCTTTCTTCCTTCTTGTGGCAGCACCTCCGGCGCCTAGGTTCCCAATTTAGCTGTTAAAGCCAAATTTCAGCCCCAAGTAAAAATGTGTCTGAGTTATAAACCTTTGAAGATACGGGTTCATAATGAAAATGCCGAGAGAAGCCAATTAGCGTGGCATGAACAGTAATCACTATAATAAGGGTAATTGAGTTGGATTTATTATAGCTGACGGTGGATTTTTTTTTTCCTTAAGTAGAGAAAGAAAATAATTTACTGATATTAAAACATGATTTAAGTTTCCATCAAACCCCTGGGAAATGTCTCGGTTTTCTGGAACTTCATGTCAAATGCGCGGCTGGTAGAAAACAAGAGGACAAAGCCACTGTTAGTGGCTTGTCTTTCTAAGGTGGGAGCTTTTCTCTTTGGAAGCAAAATTAAACAAGTTCAGGAGAATTTGGAGGCAGTGGGGCTCAGTGGGAAGAGCAGGAACTGGGGAATCCAAGTTTCTTCTTTACTAACTGTGTGACTTAGACACGTTACTCAGCCTCATCTTCATCTTTGATCTTCATTATAGAGATGGCCTTCATCTTCATCTCTAGAGTGGAGACAATACACTACAAGGTTGTTGGGGAAATTAACTTGAATTATATTACATTAAATTGCTTAACATGCCTGGCAAATAGTAGACACTCAATAAATGTTAGCAACCTTCCATAGTAGGGAGCTACCTACGAAGAGAGCTCAGGTCTACAGGGACTCCAGGCACCAGATAGCTTACTCTGTCTAAAAATGTGCACATAAAATAGATGAATTCATGATTTTACTCTTGAGTCATGTTTATTGACACAGGAAAGTTTATAGTCTGTTGTTGTTGATGAGTGCTGTGGAGTCTATAATGTTTGAATCTATAATGTTACATTAAAAAAAGAAACAGGATACAAAACAGCACATGGTGTAATTGCAATCCTGGCTATTTTGCAAAGCTGCATTTATATGCTGAACATTACATTTATGCACTGAAAAGAATCTAGAAGAAAGTAGGCCACAAAATATCTGCTGTGATTATTCAGGTTTGCGATTTTGAGTGATTTTTATCCACTTCATTATACTATCTCTATACTTCTCATGAGCATAGATGACTTTCATAGTCATAAAAAAGCAGTGCATATCATAAATGTACTTTACTTTCTAAGTGGTACTATCAAGTGTGATGGAGTCCTGGAGGTGGGAGGAGCTTGCTTCTTCACCTCAGGCTGACCTTGGGATTTGGAGAAATCCCTGGGTACATAATTCCTCTGGTGCCAGTTGGAAAATGAACAGCATCTCTGGTCACAGGAGGCCATGGGCATGGAAAGCATGTGGGATGCCAGGTTCTAAACTGCAGGCTTTGCTGCCTATAAGCCAACTGAAATGCTAAATTGGACCTTTTTCCAACAGAGAATTATCCTTAGAGATCTCTTCGTTTTTCCAGATTACTTTGGAGGAAGCGTTCCAGAGACCTGTGTCTGCCCTCTGCCCTCTGTGCATTTGTTTCTTCCGTAAGACCACAGGAACAGACCCATTCAGGAATGGTACAAATGAGTTCACTGTGAAGCCCAAAAACCCAGTGGTGGATGGTGCCCAGAGAGGGATAGTAAGGCCAAGAACAAGGAACTGAGAAGGTCTGGGCTCTGACTCCAGCTCCGAGCCTCAGTCTCCCCATCTGTATAATGAAATAATTTGACTAGTGCAGCAATCTGTATAATGAAATAATTTGACTAGTAGGATTCAGCCTAGTCTGCCCCTCAAAGCCTCTAAATTCATACCACAGGCTTATTGGCCCTGGGTTACTCTTAGGAGTCCACTTGCCTCCCTTTCATTAGAGGAGGGAATTGTTTGCTACTGCTCCTAAACTGTCCATCCATTTCTTGACTAACCTTTCTCAGTGAATAACAGAATGTGTTTCTGTCCACACCTAATTCTCTAGCCTTTCTGTCTGTGAACTCTCCACATGTGTTATGGGCTTGGCTTCCCCCAACTGAGTCTCCCCCAGGATGCAGGGAAACTCGGGCATCATGGGGAGTGCTGAGATATCTGATTGTAGGGGTGGAGGAGTAAGTGGAGAGCAAGATGGGTGATGGACTCCTAGTGTGGGTCTGTAGGATAAGCACTGGACTTCAAACCACAAGGTCAGCAATTCAAACCCACAAACTGCTACTCAGAAACCCTGTACAGAGGGTCGCGATGAGTCAGAATTGACTTGACAGCACTTACCAACAAGAAGAAGGGTGACAGGTCACAGAGAACTGGAATGACAGGTGAGACAGAGCCCCCAGCATCTTTGTGAGAATTAGAACACCTCCTTGGGACCCTCTGACCCTCAGCATAGTGAACAGACAATACGGTAGTACCAATTAGAAATGGTCTCCTCTTCTGGACGGAGCCCTACATTGGGGTAAAAGCCTGTAGTTCAGCTCAGTCCCTCTGCTGGTGCCCTTGTGCTGTGCTCACCCTGTCCACCTGGCACCAGAAATTGTTCTGGGTTTGACATACCCTCCCAAGCACTGACTCTGGTTTTAAAAAGGGAACAGTATGGGCAAAACTGTGCTTTAAGAAATGAACTGTGGGTCATGAGCCCCGGAGTAGGGCAAGGAGTCAAAAATGTATTTGGCAGTCCAAAAGAAAGGGCACATAATAGCTTTGCATTTGTGAATAAGTTCCTAAGCCTTTCTGATCTTCAGTACAATATAGAAATAATACCACCTTCCTTAATGATTTGTAGTAAAATGTAAGAAATAATCTCTCACACAAGTCATGAACAACCACCTTCTTCCCTCCTCTCTCTCTTCTCTACTCTCTCCCTCCTCTCTTCTCTTCTGCAGACATATGTCTCTAAGGAGCAGATTTCCTGTCTCCCTCCTCTCTTCCTGAAGATTCCCTGATCCCAAGTGTCCTCGGCTGAATTCCTTTCTTCTCTGCCCTGTTCTTCCACGACCAGACCCGCAGGACTGCCGCCAGCTCCTCCCTCTCCCTCTGCCCGACCCCAGCTCGCCGCCTTCTTTGTATAATGCTTCCATTATGCTGCCTCTTACCTGTGTTCATCTTTTCATCACACACGGCACAGCCAGGAGCCATCCCCTTGCTGGCTCCCTCCCTTACTGCACCTCCTGCCCTTTAATTTACTCAAGACGTTCCAGCCAGAATCATTTTCTCCTATAATCACACTGGCAGCCTCCCTCACAGACGCAGAGCCCCAGATCGGTCCTCCTGGCTTTCTCTTCCCCTCCCCTGGCCCCATCACTCTTGGACGGACTCTCCCCTTTCTCCTGCTTCCCTCTCTAGCTCCCTGTCTCCTAGCTTTCCCCTTGACTCTGTTGCCCTGGACACCATGGGCTATCATCTCTGTTCATCTAGGTCTCCTCCAAACTCTCAAGTTCTGATCCCTGATGTCTCCATTTTCCTTCATGACCCTGCCCCATCAGAAACTGATTTGCCAAGAAGCTAATGAAGCCAGCCATTTTGTGCTCATAATTGTTTGGGATTTTCCCCTTAAATGTTAATAAATGCCATTGAGTTGGTTCTGACTCATGTTGTTGTTGTTAAGTACTGTGGAGTCGGTTCCGACTCATAGCGACCCTGCACAGGGTTTCCAAGGCTGCAAATCTTAACGGGAGCAGAAAGCCTCATCTTTCTCCTGCGAAACAGCTGTTAGTTTCGAACCTCCGACGTAGAAGTTAGCAGTCCGATTTGTAACCACTATGCTACAAGAGCTCCTTGGTTCTGACTCATAGTGACCCTGAATAGGGTTTCTGAGGAACGGCCAAATAAGCTTCAGGACCCACAAAACTCTGATCTCCCTTGTCTCCTATGTGTGATACAAAGCATCATTTGGGGACATCAATGACCAATATTTCAAGTAGCCTGTGGTATCCCCACCTT
The DNA here is from genome assembly GCF_000296735.1 of Chrysochloris asiatica. Taxonomy (NCBI): domain Eukaryota; kingdom Metazoa; phylum Chordata; class Mammalia; order Afrosoricida; family Chrysochloridae; genus Chrysochloris; species Chrysochloris asiatica. The sequence goes on along the minus strand of NW_006408649.1, from coordinate 9,005,154 downwards.
ATGGATCAAGACCTGAAGTCCAGAGAGATTCAGAGAACCAAGTCAATTCTAAAATAAAACCTCTATTTTTTCCACTATATCTTTCTCTCTCTTTTCTCTTTCTCAAAAGGCAAATTGTGGGTTTGGGTGGGAAGGGTGGGTCCAAAGAAGGTCGTTGTGGATTGAGTTGTGTCCTCCCAAGACATCTGTTCAAGTCCTAAACCCTGGTACCTGTGAGTGTGACTTTGGAAACAGGGTCTTTACAGATGTAATCAAATTCAGATCAAATTATACTGGGTTGGAGTAGGCCCTAATCCAGGAATTGATGTCCCTATAAAAACAAAGAAACTTGGACACAAAGGCACACACAGGGAGAATGTTGTGGGAAGACACAAGCAGAGGTTGGAGTAGCTCAGTAGCAACAAGCACTCTTACTGTTGCCTTCTTGTGCTGTAGCGCTGGACAGCTAAAACCCTGTGTCCTCGTACTCCTCTGATGCTGGGGTCCCTCCCAGTTTTCACACCTGTGGAAATGGAAGATAGAAATTAACATTTGAAGGTAGTAGCCACATGTAGGAAGGCAGTCCTTTGGGGTGGGTGAGCTTAGGTCTAGGGCATTTGAGTACAAGATTTTGCTGCCTGATCCTTGGGGCCATGGGTGCTGGGTGGCAGGGGTGGCAGCCTGGTTGCTTCCCTAGAACAGCCCAATTTTGTGACTGAGCATTTCTCCTGGATGTACTGTTCCATGTTGTGTAGCATCCAAACTTGGTTCCCACATACTGGGTAAGCTAGTTAATATCCTGTAATACATCTCTTTTTACACCAGTAAGAAGGGGCAGTGCTACTGAAACAAAGATCCTTATGATACAAAAATTCCAAGAAATGTTGTTAACTGCCATCAAGTTGGTTCTGACCCATAGATAGCCTGTATAGGGTTCTGACCCATAGGGACCCTGTATAGGAGTGAAAGGTGAATTTTAACTGCTGATCTTTCAGTTCAAACGGGCCTTGCAATTGAATGCTTATCCTACAGTGCCACATCAGGACTCCTGTTTACAGAAATACTCACAAATAAATATATAGTGAAGCAAACAAGCTTCTCAGGGGAAGACAATGAAAAGATTGAAGATGACTTCTGTGGGGTCGTAGAGAGCAAAGTAAAGGAGAAAGAGCTGAGGGAACAATGATTTATGGGTAAGTTTGTGTCATGGCCTTTGTATTTGTCTCTTAGGGCTACTGTTATAAAGCACAACAAACTGAGTCTTCAAACAACAGAAATGTATTCTCTCATAGCTCCAAAGTCTCCCAGTCTTAAATCATGGCTTCCGCAGGGCCATGCTCTCTCCGCAGGTTCTAGTGGAGGACCTTCCTTGCCACGTTTAGCTTCTGATGGTTCTCAGATTACAGCGACACCACTCCAATCTCTAACTCTGTAGTCATATGATTTTCTCCTTGTGTGTGTGTGTCTACACCACTATAAATAATCAGGGAAAGAGACAGAAAGGAACAAAAAAATAAAAAAGCATGTATACATACTCACATGATAGAGAAGGAAGAGAATATAGATTGTTATAGTCGACATTTCTGCAACTGATCAGGAGGCCACAGTATGTGTTTATAACATTCTTCCTCCAATACCTAGTCCAGGGTCCCTCTGCTTAATTCACCAAACTTTCATTCCTGAGGAGTCTGAGGCCTTAGTGTTCCTTTGTGTTTGGGGTTGCTGTGATTTTGCATTAACTTTCAGCACTAGACATGGCAATGCTAAGAGGCATCTAGAGATCTCCCTGGGTTCCAGACAGTCTTCCTTTTTTTCCTGTGTTTAGCAGCAACTCTATTTCACTCTTTTTATAGCTCTGGTAGCGTAGTGGTTACGAATCGGGCTGCGAACCTTAAGGTCAGCGGTTCGTAACTACCAGCTGCTCCGCGGGAGAAAGATCAGGCTTTCTACTCCCGTAAAGATTTACACCCTCGGAAACCCTGTACAGGGTCACTATGGGTCGAAACCGACTCGACGGCACTTAACAACAACAACATTGTGAATTGAGTGATAATTTACATGAGAGAACATTAGCTTTACATTCATCCTATCGTATTTCATTTCATTTCAATGATTACAATCCCCTCCCTGCATCATCATTCAACAGCGTTTGCTTCCATTCCCTCTGTGTGTTGTTGTTGTTTTTTTTGATGTACACCGAAGCACTCAGGCATATATAACCATTTAAACAACACAAGCCTGCCCCCCAGCCGCCAGCACACAGCCCTCTTTCTACCTGAGTCCAGAGTCCCCAGTCACTCCATTTCTCTGCGCCATCTTCCCTGCCTCCATCTCTGGCATTTCTGTTTCTCTGGATAGGGTCCCCCACTCCATTTTTCTCCCTTGATGGTCCCAGGATCCTTTGCTCCTGGACTGCAAGATCAACCACAACCTTCCTTTTATTACAAAACATCTACCTTTACATTTGCAGCATTCACAGTCAGTCTGATAACAACTATTCACTATTGAATCACAAGAGTCTTATCCCTATCTCCTTTCAGCCATCCTGGTCCAGATAGGTTGGAAACCACTCAGTGGAGATTTACCTCCCCCCCTCCCACCCCTGCATACACACCCTCTGAAACTAGGCTCCCTCTTGAAACCTTGTATCTATCTATTACACTCTTAATAATCTGTGTAATCTCCCAGCCTGTGACATTTCATCCTGTTTTTTTTTTTTAATCTCTTCATTCTGAGTCTTAAGGAGCTCAAAACGACCAAGTGGAAGCCTTCACTTCCAGTCCAGTAGAACCATTGTTGTGTCAGCTGGTGGATACAGTTCCCTCCTGGGAGACTAAGAGAGCCGAACCAAAGACATGCGCACAAAAAGCAAACATTATGTAAGACACAGTGAAGTATATTATTCCCAATTTTACCTCATTGATTCCCCATGTTTTGTGGTTATGGAAGAAATGGATCACCTTTGAGCATATCTTGCATCATATAGGCAGCACCCCAATCTTGGTAGTTAAAATCTTCTGAGTGGCCTTGTAACTGAGTCTTTAATAGGCCATTCCACCAGTAAACGAGGCCAGTTGCTTTCAAATAGAGTACATGACAAAATCAGTGAATCCCACACTTGTCAGTTCATTGCCCCTTTCTTTCTTGTTTTTGTGTAAAGCGAGTTCTTTGATCAGAAATATTGTGTGGGACAATACGATGATTTATAAAGCTTTCACTAAGCCTCAGACTTCTTTGCTTATCAACCCTTTAATCTTGCTCTTTTCAAGTCCCTAGTCACCAGTGAAGCCATTACTCATAAACCAGCATGGATCTGTACTTTCAACTATCTACCCTGTTAACAAGGCTCCCAAATTGTCCTGTTCACCATTCTACTACTGAAAAGAAAACAAGACTCAACATTTCCCTCCTCAGTCAACCAGTCATAGGAATTCCTCAATAGGATACAGCAGCAGACTTAATGAGACATGGGGAGGCAGCTGGAGTTGGTATAAATCAGGTTAAATCACCTACTCATTCAATGGACTTGTGACTTCAGAACCTTCTACAACCTGATTGCATATATAAGCCATCCCTCTTGATGACTGATGTTAACTACTCCTATACACATCTAATTGTATGGCTTGATGGATCAGACAATACTTAGTTCAAGATGGGTGGCTCATTTTGCATAGTTACTTAATGTCTCCCATGACAGACATTCAGACTGGGAGCTATTTTTCAAATTGTTTTGTTAAATGCCATTGAGTCAGTTCCAACTCATAACAACTCTGTATAGGATCTCAGAGGAACAGTTGGTTGGTTTGAACTGCCAGCTTTTCCAGTGCTTACCCTACAGCATCACACCAGGACGTTACTTCTCAAATATTGTTGTTAAGCACTGTCAAGTTGGTTCTGACTCGCAGCGACTCTGTATAGGGTTTCTGAGGAGCAGCTAGTGGATTTGAACCACTGACCCTGTGATGCACAGTCTAGTACTGATCCTACAGCACCATACCAGAAGTCCTCCATCTCTCAAATAGGGAATAATTCTTTACTGATGAGAGCATAACTTAGCTCCAAAACTCTCAACAAGCATTCACTCATCAGGGCTTGCCCTGGGGCACTGTAGTACTCTGGTCAGACTTGGACACTTAGACCACTGACTCTACTAGGTAGGTCATCAGAGCCAAATGACTCAATTCTTTGGTGAGAAGCTTGACAACCTAAAAAGCCTTCTCTTGATCTTCTCACAAAATGGAACACCTTCTGGTTGTAGTTATTCAAAAAATGGAACAGAGTAGCACATCAAAATGTAGTATTTGCCATATCTAAAATCCATAGGGACTCACCAAGCTTTGTGACTTTGTAGTACCAGAGAGTAAAGCCTAGCTAATTGTCTCTGATTTTGGAGGAGATCTCCCAACATTAATCTCACACACAAGAAAAAATTTTCTGAAAATAATTTAAAAATGATTGCCAGAAATTCAAATCAGATTCAGGAGCAGACATGGAATGAGAGCTATCACTGTTGATGTCAGATAGATTTTGGCTGAAAGCAGAGAGTACCAGAAAGATGTTTGCCAGTGTTTCATTGACTACACAAAGACATTCTACTGTCATAACAAACTATGGATAACATCATAAAGAATGGGAATTCCAGAACCTTGCAGGTACTCATGTGGAACCTGTACATAGACCAAAGGACAGTCATTTGAACAGAACCAGGGGATGGCATGATTTAAAATCAGGAAAGGTGTGTGAGAGGCTGTGTTCTTTCACCATACTTAGTCAATCTCTATACTGAGAAAAATCAGCTGAGAAGTTGGATTATTTGAAGAAGAATGTGACATCAGGATTGGAGGAAGTCTTATTAATAACCTGTAATATGCAGATGATACAACATTGCTAGCTGAAAATAAAGAGGATTTGAAGAACTTAACTGATGAAGATCAAAGAATACAGCCTTCAGTATGAATTACACTTCAGTGTAAAAGTAAACAAAAATCCTCTCAATTAGGCCAATAAACAAAATCACTATATATAACAAAATATTGTCAAGGATTTCATTTTAGTTGGGTCCACAGTCAATGCACATGGAAGCAGCAGTCAAAAAACCAAATGACTTATTGCATTGGGTAAATCTGCTGCAAAAGATCTCCTTAAAGTGTTAAGGAGCAAAGATGTTAATTTAAAGACTAAAGTGTGCATGACCCAAACCATGATATTTTTAATCACCTCATGCCTCTATAAAGCTGGAAAATTAATAAATAATACTGGACAGAACTGATGCATTTATGTTATGGTGTTGGTGAATATTCAAAGCATCATGATCTGCCAGAAGAATCAGCCTATCTGCCTTAGAAGTAAAACCAGAATGTTCCTTAGATGTGAGAATAGTGAGGTTTCATCTCAAGTACTTTGACAACTTATTAGGATGGGCCAGTCCCTGGAGAAGGACATCAAGCTTGGTAAAGCAGAGGGTCAATGAAAAAGAGGAAGACCTCCAATGAGATAAATTAGCACAGTGGCTATAACAATGGGCTCAGATATAGGAGCAATTGTGAGGATGACACAGGACTAGGCAGTATTTTGATTGTGGATCTTCAAAAAATGAAATCCTTGACAATTTCAATATTTTGTCTGCCTATCATGATGTTGTTTAATGGTACAGTTGTGAGGATTTTCATTTTCTTTATGTTGAAGTGTAATCCATTACTGGAGACTATATTCTTCAGTAAACCACCACTCATCTGTCAGTTTGTCATACTGTGGTGGCTTGCTAATTGCTATGATTGTGGAAGCTAGGCCATGGGTATTTTGAATACCAGAGGGTCACCCATGGTAGACAAGTTTCAGCTGAGCTTCTAGATGAAAACAGATTAGGAAGAACAGACAGACTAAGTCAGAATGTTTAGTCACTGGAAATCTTATGAACAGAAGTGGAATACTGTCAGCACCAGAATATTGAATATTGAAACATGACGAAGAGCACCAGAATATTGTCAGATATGTGCCGGAAGATGAGCCCATCAGGTTGGAAGGAAGGCACTCAAAACATGACTGTGGAAGGACTGCCTCCTCAGAGTAGAGCTGACCGTGTGACGTGAGTGGAATAAAGCCCTCGGGACCGTCATCAGCTGATGGGGCACAACTCAAAATGAAGAGAAACAGCTGTAAACATTCATTAACACTCAGAACATGGAATGCATGAAGTATGATTCTAGGAAAATTTGAAATTGTAAAAAAATGAAACGGAACACATAAACATCAATATCCCAGGCATTAATGAGCTGAAATGAACTAGTACTGACCATTTTGAATCTGTCAATCACAAGGCTTACTATGCTGGGAATGACAAATTAAAGAGGAATGGTGCTGCATTCATCATCAAAAAGAACATAACAAGATCTGTCTTAAAGTACGATGCTGTCTGTGATAGGATAATATCCAAAAGGAAGACCAGTTAATACCACTATTTATGCACCAACCACTAAAGCCAGTGATAATGAAATTGAAGAATTCTACCAAATTCTTCAGTCTGAAATTGATCAAGCATACAATCAAGACGTGTTGATCATTATTGGATATTCAAATGCAAAGGTTGGAAACTAGAGGAAATATCAGTAGTTAAAAAAATAAGTCCTTGGTGATAGAAATGATGTTGGAAATCACTTGATACTATTTTGCAAGACCATGACTTCTTCCTTGCAAATATATTTTTAAAACAACATAAAAGATGATTGTACACATGGACCTTACAGATGGAATACACAAAAATCAAATTAACTACATCTGTATAAAGAGACACTGGAAAAGCTCCATATCATCAGTCAAAACAAAGACAGGGGCAGACTGTGGAACACATCAACAGTTCATTTCCAAGTTCAGGCTGAAGTTAAAGAAAATGAAAACACATCCACGATAGCCAAAATATGACCTTGGATGTATCACACCTGAATTTAGATTATCATCTGAAGAGCAGATTTGAAGCATTAGACACAAAGACCAAAGATCAGAGGAGTTGTGTGATGATGTCAAGAACATCACACAGGATGAAAGCAAAAGATCATTAAGAAGAGAAGAAAGAAATAAAAGACCAAAATGGATGTCAGAAGACACTCTGAAACGTGCTCTCCAGCCTAGAGATGCTAGAGCAAATGGAAGAAATAAGGAGCCAAAAGAGCTGAATAGAAAATCTCAAAGAGCAGCTCAAGAACACAAGGTCAAATAAAAGAAGTGTACAAAAACCTGGAGTTATAAAAGCAAAGGGAAGAAGATGCTCAGCATTTCTCCATCTGAGGGAACAGAAATAAAAATTCAGGCCTCGACTTGAAATAGAGAAGAATTCTATTGGAAACATATTGAATGACACAGAAAACATCAAACAAGATAGAAGAAATGCACAGAGTCACTGTACCAAAGAAAAGTAATCGATGTTCTACCATTTCAACAGGTAGCATATGATCAAAAGCCAAAGATACTGAAGGAAGAAGTCCAAGGTGCATTGAAGGCATTGGCAAGAACAAAGTTCTGGGAATTGATGAAATAAAAATTGAGCTCTTTCAACAAACTGATGCAGCATTGGAGGTTCTCACTTGTCTATGACAAATTTGGAAGACAGCTACCTGACCAACTGACTTTGTGCTCATTCCAAAGAGAGGTGACCCAACAGAATGCAGAAACCATATGACAATATCATTAATATTGCATGCAAGTAAAATTTTGCTGAAGATAATACAAAAATGGCAGTAACCATACATTGACAGACAACTTCCAGATGTTTAAGCTGGATTCAGAAGAGGACATGGTAAAAGGAATATCATTGCTGATGTCAGTTGGATCTTGTCTGAAAGCAGAGAATACCAGAAAGATGTTTACCTGTGCTTTATTGACTACACAAAAGCTTTCGATTCTGTGGCTCATGACAAGCTATGGACAACTGAATGAGTATTCTGAAACACTTCACTGAGCTCATGAGGAACCTGTGCATAGAACAAAAGAAAGTTGTTCAAACAAAACAAGGGACCAATGAATGGTTTAAGATTAGGAATTGTGTGCAACAGGCTTGTATTCTTTCACCATACTTATTCAATCTGTATGTTGAGCAATAATCCAAGAGGCTGGATTATATGAAGAAAAACATGGCATCAGCATTGGAGAAAGATTCATTAACAACTTACAATATGAAGATAAAATAATTTTGCTAGCTGAAAGTGAAGAGGACTTCAAATACTTACTGAGGAAGATCAAAGACCACAGCCTTCTGTATGGGTTGCATCTCAATGTAAGGAAAATAAAAATCCTCAC
>NW_006408649.1:8994566-8996036 GCF_000296735.1 Chrysochloris asiatica | reverse complement strand
TATAGGTCAAGTTCATCAAATTGTATCAGATTACTCTTTTTTTCCTCTTCTTTCTTCTTCTAGTTGAGCTCTGATCATCCAGTCACTGAAGCTAGGTCAAGTGGATATTACCTGCAAGTGTGGGTGTTCTTATTCATATGCCCTCTCTCCTTATCAGCTGGATGCTTCACTCTCCACTCTAGTCCTCTGTGGCTATGCCACTGACTCTGGGCCCAAGAGTCCCCAGGTCTTGCCACACTGCTGGGCAATCGAGTCTCCACCCAGGTTCACAGGAGTCTATTGAATGTAGTAGGGTTTATCTCACAACTTCATTGCTGTTTTTCCCTCACTTCCCCTTATTGGTGACCAACGTGGTCACCAATCAGAGCGTGTATTCCCATTGAGTCTTAGTCTTGGAAGGGGGTTTGCTTTGAGAGAACCCGACCATTTGCCTTAATGTCTCCAGAGTGAGCAACATGCTTGTTCTTGTAGTAATCAAGAAACAATCCTATATTGTTTTGTATTTTTCCTGTCAGTCTTTCTTTCAAGAAGTATCTTCTGTTCTTTTAGCTGCTCCACGCTGGTCTCCTTTTCCTTTCAAGTGGAAATTTCCCACCTCAGAAGATTCTGGATGTGTTTCAGGATTCCTATATGGCAAGACCTCTTTTAAAGTGCTAAAAAGCAAAGATGTCAGTTTTATGACTAAAGTACACCTGACCCAAACCATGCTATTTTCAATAACCTCATATGTATGTGAAAGGCTGACAAAGAATAAGGAAGACCATAGGAGAATTGGTGCATTTGAGTTATGGTTTTGGAGGAGAATATTAAAAGTGCTATGGACTGCCAAAAGAACGAAGAGATCTGTGTTGGAAGATGTATAGGCAGAATGGACATTGAAAGCCACGATGGCCAAACTTCGTCTCTCATACTTCAGACATATTATCAGAAGGGACCAGACACTGGAGAAGGATATCGTGTTTGGTAGAGTGGAAGGTCAGAGAAAAAGAGGAAGACCCCCAATGCACAGTGGTGGCAGCACTAGTCTCAGGTATAGCAATGATTGTGAGGTTGGCCCAGGACAGGGCAATGTTTCATTCCATTGTGCATGGGGTATCTATGAAGCAGTACCTACTCAATGGCACCTAACAACAACAACAAACTACATGAGGGGAATGTGTAGCTCTGTAGGATAAGCACTGGACTGAGAATCACAAGGTTGGCAGTTTGAGTCTACCAATTACTCACTCCTCAGGAGAAAGATGAGGCTTTCAGTTCCTGAAAAGGTTTATAACCTCAGAAATCCTGTAGAGGGTCCCTATGAGTTGGAACCTACTTGACAGCACTTATCAACAACAACAACAGACTATATGAGGAGTCCTGTTGTGGCACTGTAGGATAAGCAGCTGACTGATAACCACAAAATATATGGTTCAAACCCACCAGGCACTTCTCAGAAACCCTATTCAGGATCACTGTGAATTGGAACAA
>NW_006408649.1:8974503-8989264 GCF_000296735.1 Chrysochloris asiatica | reverse complement strand
ATTCATAACCACTACGCTGCCAGAGCTCCTTTTGTAGCCAGTATTTATCAATACTTTTTGCTTGCAAGTTTGATCAATTTCAGACTGAAGAAGTTGTTATCATCATGACTGGCTTTAGTAGTTGGTGAGAAAATTTGAATAACAATAGTATTAACTGGTCTTTCTTGTAGACATATGGATATTATCCTATCACAGACAGTGTTGTACTTCAAGACACATCTTCATGTGTTCTTTTTTGATAATGAATGCAATGATGTTCCTTTTTAATTTGTCATTCCTGGCTTAGTAAACCATTTGATTGTCAGATTTAAAATGGCCAATACCATTCCATTTCAACTCACTAATGCTTAAGATAGTGATGTTTATGTGTTCCATTTCATTTTTTACAGTTTCCAAGTTTCCCAGATTCATACTTCATGCAGCCCATGTTCTGATTATTAATGGATGTTTACAGCTTCATTTTGAGTTTTGCCCTATCAGCAAATTAAATTCCTAAAGGATTTACTCCATTTGCATCACCAGATCAGCTCTATTTTGAGGAGTTAGCTCTTCCCCAGTCTTATTTGGAATGCTTTCCAAGCTGAGGGTCTCATCTTCTGGCACTATATCTGACAATATTCTGGTGCTTTACACCAGGTTTTATATTCAATATTTTGGTGCTAATAGTGTTCCACTGATGTTCATAAGGTTTTCAATGACTAAATATTCAGAATTAGTCAGTTTCTTCTTCTTCCTAGTCTGTCTTCTTCTGAAGTGCATTTGAAACCTATCCACTGAGGGTGACCTGGTGTTTACAATATCCATGGCATACCTTCCAGAATCACAGCAACATTCAAGCCAACAAACTGACAGACAAGCGGTGGTTTCAAAGTAGAGTTGACCCTAGATGACATAAATGGAGAAAAATTTTTGGGACCTTCAATTGCTGATGGGGCACAACTCAAAATGATAAGAAACAGCTGCAAGCATCCATTAGTAATCAGAATTTGCCATGTTATTGTTGTTGTTGTTGTTAAGTGCTGTTGAGTCGGGTTCTGACCCATAGCAACTCTGTATAGGGTGTCCAAGGAGCAGCTGGTGAGCTTGAACTGCCAACCTTGAGGTTCAAACCAACTTTGCAATCCAACGCATTAACCCACTTCATCACACCAAGACTCCCATGTACTATGTACCAGAACTAGGAAGTTCTGAATCTAGGAAAGAAGTGTGAATCTAGGAAAATTAGAGATTGTAAAAAATGAAATGGAACACATAAAGATTGATATCTTAAGCATTATTGAGCTGAAATGAACTTGTTGGTAATGATCATTTTGAGTCAGCCAATTATATGGTTTACTATGCCAGAAATAACAAATTCAAGTTCAAGAGAGTCATATCCATTGTAAAAAGAACATATCAACAACTATCTAAAGTACAATGTCATCTGTAATAGGATAGTATTCATGCACCTCCAAAGAAGACCAGTTAATACACTATCATGCAAATTGACACACCAACCTCTAATATCACTGATGAAGAATTTGAAGAACTCTTCCAACTTCAGTCTGAAATTGATCAAACATGAAATCTAGCTCCATTGATAACTACTAGAGATTGGGATGTGAAAGTTGGCAAGAAAGATGAAAAGTCAGTAGTTAGAAAATATGGCCTTGGTGATAGAAATGATGCTAGAGATCCCGTGGTAGAATTTTGCAAGACCAATGACTTATTCATTGCAAATACCTATTTTTCAATAACATAAATGGTGACTGTCCACGTGGACCCCACCACATGGAAAACACAAGAATCAAATTTACTGTATCTGTATATGAAGTCCTGGTAGGATGCTGTGGGTTAATGCCCGGGGACTGCAAGATCAGCTTCAACCTCAAGGTCAGCAGTTCAAGCTTACCCACTTCTTCTCAGAAACCCTATACATGGTTGCTATGAGTCAAAACCAATTCAATGGCACATAACAACAACAATGGGAATAAACAATGGAGAAGCTCAATATCTTTAGCCAAAACAAGGCAAGAGCAGACCACTAAACACTAACTTGTCCTTAGAACCAGTGTTTAATAATCCCCCTCCACCCAAAAGTCTTGGTTTTTCTCTTTCCCCACTTGATAGTTACCACTATTAAGGACCATGGATCCCTTGGGAAGCATTTAAGAGGAAGGTTTTCAGTACTTACTCTTAATATCATCTTGGTTGTTGTTGTTAAGTGCCATCGAGTCGATTCCGACCCATAGCGACCCTGTACAGGGTTTCCGAGAGGGTAAATCATTACGGGAGTAGAAAGCCTCATCTTTCTCCCGCAGAGTAGCTGGTAGTTTCGAACCACTGACCTTAAGGTTCGCAGCCCGATTCGTAACCACTATGCTACCAGAGATCATCCTGGAGAACTTTTTAATTCCACAGGTCAAGAGATTCTAAATTTTGGGGATTGGGTGAAGCATCATGACTCTCCATCATGATAATTCAAGCTAGGTCTTCACTTGCCGGTTTGAAATTTTTCCAGTTATACAGAACAAGGAGGACTGTAGTGGCTGTTCAACTCTCTAGGCCACAAAAAACAAAAACCCACTGAATCAATTCCGACACATAGTGATCATGTAGGGTTTTAGAGACTTTAAATCTTTTGGGGAACAGAAAGCTTCATCTTTCTCCAAGCTTCATCTTGGAGAAGCTAGTGGATTTGAACTGCTGACCTTGTGATTAGCCGTCCACTGCTTATCCTACAATGCCATCATCAGTTAGCCAGTTCCAATGACTCTAGCAGGTCACCTCTTTCTGATCGCCACCTTACATCACCTGGCTATCTGATAGCTGCCACTTGGGAGCCCACCATTCATTCCCTTTGAAGTCAGAACACCCATTTCTAGGCAGCTATCCTACTGCCATCGTGACTCACAGAGTACAGTCAGCATACCTTTCTTTACTGGTACTGGGGCTCTCTTCGCATGTGCTCTCACCAAAGTAGTGTCAACACCGTGTAAAGAGAATGTTCTCTGGGCCTCTCCTGGAGTAGACTTAGGGGTAGGGGTGTACGTAGCACATAAATTTATCCCATCACCTATTCTCCCAAATTATTTGGATTTTTTCCTTTACAGTGTTGTTGTTAGTTGCCGCTGAGTTGGTTCAGACCCATAATGAACCTGTGTACAACACATGTTGGCCACCCTCATAATTGCTGCTTTGTTTGAATCCATTGCTGCCACCACTGTCCCAATCCATTTCATTTGAGGGTCTTCCTCTTTTATGCTGACCCTCCACTTTACCAAGCATGATATCCTTCTCCAGGGACGGGCCACTCCTGATAATATGTTCGAAACATGGGAAATAAAGTCTGGCCATCTTAACTTCTAAGGAGCATTCTAGTTGTACCTTTTCCAACACAGATTTGTTTGTTGTTCTGGCAGTCCATAACTCAAATGCATCAATTCTTCTAGTGATTTTCTTATTCATTGTCTAATTTTCAAATGTATATGAGGCTATTGAAAATACCATGGCTTGGGTCAGGCACACTTTAGTCCTCAAACTGATATCTTTGCACTTGAACACTTTAAGAGGTCTTGTGCAGACTGCTGCTTTCATGAGTGTTGATAGTGGATCCAAACAAAATGAAGTCTTTGCCAACTTCAATCTTTTCTCCATTTATATGGATGTTGCTTATTGGTCCAGTGGCGAGGATTTTGTTTTCTTTACACTGAAATACAACCCATACCGAAGGCTGTGGTCTTTGATCTTTATCAGTAAGTATTTCAAGTCCTCTTCACTTTCAGCAAGCAAGGTTGTTATCATCTGTATATTGCCGCTTGTTAATGAGCCTTTCTCCAATCCTGATATCTCATTTTTCTTCATAGAATCCATCTTCTTGGATTATTTGCTTAGCATACAGATTGAATAAGTATGGTGAAAGAATCCAACCATGCAGTGTTCTGTTCAAACCACTGCCTCTTGGTCTATTTACAGGTTCTTCATGAGCACAATTAAGTGTTCCAGAATACTCAGTGTTGTACATAGCTTCTCTACATTGTTGTTGTTAAGTGCCATCAAGTTGGTTCCAATTTACAGTAACCCTGTATAGCGTTTCCAAGGAGTAGCTGGTGAGCTCGAACTGCTGACCTTGCAGTTCAAACTGACATTTCAGTCCAGTGTATTAGCACACAGCACCATGCCAGGACTCCCTTTCCTTACATTAATGCAAGGAATTTCTGAAAGCTTAACTTCCTTGATCAAATGTAGGTTTCAGTGTGTCAATTGAGCAAAAGATGATTCCCAGCTCTTTGAGATAGTCCACCAACTCCAGAACTTTCTTAAGTGCAATAATATTAATAAAATCAGATTTCTTTCTTCTTGGTCTCTGCCTTTAGTATCTAGTGTGGCTCTAATGGAAAACACACAAGTGGGTGGTTTTAAAAACCAGACATTTATTTTCTCACTGTTGACGAGGCTAAGAGTACAAATTCTGGGTTGCCAGTTCTAGGGAAAGGCTTTCTCTCTCTGTTGGCTCTGGGGAAGGTCCTTGTCTCTTTGCAGCTTCTGGTTCTTTGGGATCTCACATAGTATGACATCTATCTCTCCCCATCTCTACTTACTTGCTTTCTTGCTTAATCTGCTATTTTATATCTTAATAGAGATTGATTTAAAACACACCCTATACTAATCTTGTCTTATTAACATAGCAAAGAAAAGCCATTCCCAATTGAGACTATAAATCCTGGTGTGGCACTGTAGAATAAGCACTGGACTGCTACCCACAAGGTTGCCAGTTCAAACCCACCAGCAGCTCCTCGGAAACTCTGTTGTTGTTGTTGTTGTTGTTGTCAAGTGCTATTGAGTTGGTTTTTGACTCATAGCAACACTGTATAGGGTTTCTGAGGAGCAGGGTCAATATACATCAGAACTAACTCTATGGCACTTAACATCAACATGGGGGTTATGAGGACACAATTCTACTGTAGCAGTCTAACACTCTCAGATTAATTCTTATATATATTACCCAAGTTGACAAAATAAACTAGAAAAATACTGTTTTCTGGTGGGGACGGACATATAAATCTTCTATTTCCAAGCCAGGTTTGTACTTCTGCATCATGTGGCATTATAGGTCTAAAGGCAATGGGTGGCAGGGTGGGGGCCCCATGTTGGGGTAAGGTAACAATCTTAGGTGAGGTATACATAGGGTCTGCAAGTAAGAGAGTAACAGAGCTGTCAGACAGGAGGCAAGAAACTCCTGTAGTTTGCAAGGGAAGCTGAATGGACTTGAGCGTTTGAGAAACTGAGTACTGTCTATGTCCCCGAAAGCCCGCAGTACATCCCCTTTTCCCATTGATGCCATAGCTTTTATATAAAAGATCTGCAG
This sequence comes from Chrysochloris asiatica, assembly GCF_000296735.1. Classification (NCBI taxonomy): domain Eukaryota; kingdom Metazoa; phylum Chordata; class Mammalia; order Afrosoricida; family Chrysochloridae; genus Chrysochloris; species Chrysochloris asiatica. The sequence continues at coordinate 8,983,917 of NW_006408649.1, read as the reverse complement.
GGGCTATGAATTCACCCTATGCTAAAATTCAGCAACCCATAAAATTAGACTCTGCTCTGGTCTTAGATTTCTTTAGCCTGGAAGTTATAAGAGATAAGATCTCTGGTTCTGTTAAGAGGCCTTGAGCATAGATTTTAAAGCCCTGAACCTGTTATTTCCTTTCTTTAAACTCTACAGTATAATTAGAAGCAACCAGCCTACACCACTCATACCCTTCAAAATGGTTTACCCCAGCAGCCACTCAGTCTACCGAACTCTGGGCTTCAATAGACTATTCATTCCAGGTGACTGTAAGCCATAATTTAAGTCACCATTTCTCCATTGTGTGCCATGGACTACTTCCATCTTCTAGTGCTAACTGGATTTACACTGCCTGGAAACCGAATAGTAAGGATAACCAATGCCAGATCCTATTTTCTTGGGGTCTGTTGCCTGTAGCCATTTCTGCTGCAAAAAGTACAGATCAGGGTTAATTACAGACAGGGAGTTCCTGGGTGGTGCAAAACATTAACGTGCTCAAAAACTGGACCTTCAAATCCATCAAGCAGTGCCTTGGAAAAAATGCTTGACAATCTCCTTCCCAAAAAGCAGCCCCAGAAAACCCTATGAGACACAGTTCTACTCTCATATACATAGGGTTTCCATGAGTCAGATTCAATTTGATGGCAAATAGTTTTTAATTGCAGATAACAGAATCAGTTCTAACTAGGGGGATTAGGATTCTGGCTAAGTTTCTTAGAGGAAAGGGGAGCCAAGCTGGCTGACACTAACTAGGAGTAACACACTTGGGGGAAGCACTTAAGAACTTTAAGAGGAAACCCCACTGCTGGCATTGCCATCTTTAATGCTGGGCAAGGGACCTTAGCCTTAGCTCTAACCGCAATCTGCCCTATATGACCAAACACCTTAGCCCCAAGATTCAACTCCCTGTAGATGGTTGCCACCTCACATTACTCACTTCTGCCTTCCAAGTCTCAGTCCAGTGGCAAAGCTGAGGTGTAGACAGAAACCATCTTGATGCAGAAAGGCAGTACCCCTGCGTGAGGCAGGCTGAGACAGCTATGGACATTCATGAGACAGAGACCATTGCTAGTTGTGGAATTGTAGTACATGCTTCTTGGGGGGTGAGAGTGTGAGCCAGGAAATTAGGAAGAGGCAGAATTTAGACCCACAGTAATGAGCACAGGCTGGAAAAAGAAGAATGAGGTAACTGAGGAGCAGGCCAGGAGAAGGGCAGTGCAGCAGCTAGGTTCCCCTGTGGCTCCCTTCATTGCTGTGTGCACCTAGACATCCCAAGTCATCTGAGTCAGTTTCCTCCTCATCCTCTGTCTATTGCAATTCTGTAGGTCCTTCAGTCTCCAAAACCCTCCTACTCCTTCACTGTGTCCTGGTCAGTATCTTCCACCATCAGAGACTGTCTCCGGGATAGTCATGCCTAGTGGGAGGATTAGCCCCTGGCCCAAAGCTTGGCACGCAGTATGCGAAGCATGTAAATTCCCTTTTGGGCCCCAGACCTCACCCCTTGCATCTGGCCTCCCTGGGCCATCCCAGGCTTTCAGTCCTACATCTCTCACTCTCCTCAGCTCTTCCCTGTGCTCCTTTCTAGGGACTCAGAGCCTTTAGTCAAGTAACCAGACATTTGCCCTCTGTAAGCCCTTCTCTCAACTGCCTGGGATACTCTTTCCCTTCTGTTTTGCAATCAGCTCCAAAAATGTTTGTCCTGAATCAAGTTAAGGCACAGTAAAGAAAGCACAGTCTCTGAAACTGGACAGACTGGGCATCAAAATCTGGCTCTGTCTTTACTTGCTGGCTGGGCCACCTTAGGCAAATTATTTAACCTCTCTGAACATCACTAGCACCATCTGTAAAAGTAAGGAGAAGAATGCCTAATAATAAGGATTGTTGTGAAGAAGAATTAAAACAGCACATATGAAGTGCTTCTCATAATGCCAGACACATGGTTGTTCCTGTTAGGTGCTGTCAGGTCAGTTCCAGCTCACAGTGACCTTATGTACAACAGAATGAAACATTGCCCAGTCCTGCACGAACCTCACAACTGCTGCTACACTTGAAGCCATTGCTGCTGCCACTGTGCCAATCCATCTCATTGGGGTCTTCCTTTTTTTCACTGACCCTCCACTTTACCAAGCATGTCCTTATCCAAAGACTTGTCCCTCCTGATAATATATCCAAAGGGTGAGAAAAGTCTCACCATCCTGGCTTCTAAGGAGGATTCTAGTTGTACTTCTTCCAACACAGATTGTTTCTTCTTCCGGCAGTCCATGGTGCTTTTAAGATTCTTCTCTAACACCATAATTCAAATGCATCAAGTATTCTATGGTCTTCCTTATTCATTTCATATGAATAATTTGTTGTGTTGCTGTTAAGTGCTGTTGAATCAGTTCCGACTCATAGCGACCTTGTATAGTATTTCCGAGAAGCAGCTTGTGGGTATAAACTGCTGACTCAGTGGTTCGCAGTCCAGTGCTGATCCTGGAGTCCATGTGCATATGAGGCTATTGAAAACACCAAGACACATGATAGTAGTAGTAATAATAGCCAAGCACATATGGATATCTTGCTGCCGTTTGTATAGGTGTGGAGCTGTTGGATAATGCACTTGACCACCAGGTTGGTTTGAATTGCAAGGTCAGCAGTTCATATTCACCAGCTACTCCTTGGAAAGCCTATACAGGGTCGCTGTTAGTCAGAATCAACTCAACAGCACTTAACAATAACATTTTATATGTGATGTAGTGTGGTGCTGTATGATAAGCACTGGATTGCAAACCACAAGGTCAGCAGTTCAAGCCCACCAGCTGCTTCTTGGAAACGCTATACAGGGTCGCTATGAATTGGAACAGACCCAATAGCACTTAACAACAACAACGTTGTATAGATGAAGAAACTGCAACTTAAGTAGCTTCTCCAAGATGAAGGCTGGATTCTAATGCAGGCCCCAGAACTGCTATACATAACTATATAATCCCCACTTTGTAACTTACTTCTCTTCCCACATTTTAGGGGAACTCTCCAATCATAACCTTCCCTGGCCCTTGTTATTCCCTTCCTGGCCCAGTCCTTGCTCCTCTGTGGAGACCCTAGAAAGAGTGCTCACATAGTCATCACCTCAGATCCCTCCTGTCCCAGACTACTATGTGGTCAGCTCTGGACCAGTAATCACCAAGGGCAAATTCAACTGGATTCTTGCCAAACTTCCAGTGTCTGTTGACCAATATGGTTTTGGACCCACTCCAAAGCTTAGCTCAGCTCAAACCCCAGGGACTCCACTGTGAAAAGGAACAGTACATTCCCTGCTGCTAGCCTAAGGTTGCGCCCACACTTTAATGCCTCTGATGTGCTCAGCAGTCAGGGAAGACTGTCAAGGAAGGGGATACAGTCCCAACTTACAAATGTGGAACCCAAGACCCAGACTTCTTCAGGAAGTGTCTAGGTCACACAGCTAATAAGAAACCAAGAACCCTGTCCTGCCAGGCTTTGGTCAGCTGACAGTCTGCCGCTCCAGGCCCACTGCAAGCACTGGTATTACTGGACATGTTTCACCAGAACACTAGTTCTCAACTGATCTTCATGCTGGAACCACTCAAGAGCAATTTCTCTGACCCATTAAATCAGAGTCTCTGAGGGTGTGTCCCTGCATGGATATTTTGTCTGTAAGTCTCCCTAGATGATTCTAATGTGTAGCCATGGCTGAGGACAGTACCTTGCCTAATGGAAAGAGAGAGTGTGTAATTAGGCTTACCTGAAATCACCCATAAGTGTGACAATTTAAGAACAACTTGTACCTTCGAGACCACCTTTAAAAGATCTGCAATACCTGAAGGCCCCCAATCACTGAAACCTGAGTTCAGCTGAGGATGCAAAGCTCCATCGGCTCAGCAGCATTAGGAACAGCTGAGCAAGATGAGGCACATAACGTAGTCGGGGCTTCTGACAAAGACAAAAGAGCAGAAGTATTTACACAAGAGAGAACAACGGGGAAAAAAAAAAAAAAAAGGAAACAGCATTCCGATAAAGTGTGTCTGCTTAAACATCAGTCATGGGAGATGTATTTCTTTATTTCTGGAACACTTCTCCTTTCAAAATCTTCATTCTGTTCTTCACTAGGGATGTTCTGGGGGACAGTTTTCTTCTTGTGCAGTTGTGCTGGCAGCAGGACCTTCTTCTCACATAATTAGTGCACATCACACCCAGCAGTAGATCTCCCTGGTCTTTGCTGCTTGCCCAGGCCCTTACCTGACGGCTTGGTTAAAGTAATCATCTCCTCCAGGTCCCACAAAATGAGCACTCCCAGACATCCTGGTGTGGTGCTATGGGATAAAGCACTGAACTGCAAGGTCAATTTGAACCGCAATGTTGACGGTTCAAACTCACCAACCGCTCCTCGGGAGCCCTAGATAGAGTCACTATGAGTCAGAACCAACTCGACAGCACTTAACAGAGGCTAGTCCTTGCAGCTGCCATTCTCAAAGAGAAAACATGGCCTCCTTGGTTGTTCCAGACCCTAGAGCTGCCCTGCGTTGTCCAGGGGCATTTACTCAATAAGCAAGGTAAGCATGAGCTTACTTGTATGTATTTATTAATCTGTAGTGAACTATTTCACCTCTGAGATATGGTAAAAAAATGCATAGGATTGTTTGCTGCAGATTAGTAAGTAAGCCTGTGCTTACTGGATACTCATCCCTGTCAGGAATTGTAAATTTGAAGAGAAGCTTTGGTTCTATAGGAATCGAACCAATCTATGGGATTGGGAGAGAGACAAACATCAGTCATACCTAAAAGCAGAATCTTTGATATGGTGAAAAAATGTGAAATGGTTCAATACAGATTAGTAAGTAAGCACAAGGAAGCCCAGGCTTACCTTATTATTGGGTAATCTGGCACTGAAGTCTGTGCTGATGTCACCATAGCCTGTGCTGAGGTCACTGTCCCTGGGTCCTTCCTGCCCACTCCCACTCTTTCTGTCTGAGATGGAAGAGTACCCCTCACCCAGCCGCAGCAACCAAATGCAATGAATTGTGTTTAAGTGCTTAGTGGAAACCTGCCATTCTTCTGCAAAGACCCTTATGAGCGGGGTCTGAAATGGCCCTGGCCCTAGAGGGAAGCCAGGTGCTCTGTTCTCTGTCAGGCATCCTCTGGCAGCACCCAATTCCCTTTGTAATCATTCACCCACTGCTCTCTGGACTCCTATGAACTCTATTACCTGCATGTGAACCACCACCACCTAGAAGATGGGGGCTCAGTGAGATCACGTGTGTGGAAGCATCTTACGAGGAGACAAACGGGGGGTGAGCTTACCAGGTCTTCTAGGTTCAGAGGTTCCTTTCTTCAAAAAATATTCCCAACACGGAAGACAAAGGTAGAACTTGGGTCCAACCTGACATAACATGCAGTTCCTATTCACCTCTGGCTCTACATTTTAACCTAGGACACACCTAAGTTTAACTCTTGGCTTTCAACTTGATCATTATGTGACTTCAAAAGGTCACACACTCCCCTCTCGGAGTCTCATTTACCTCATTGATAAAATTGTGATAGTAATCTCTCCCTTAGAGGGTTTTTGCAAAGAGTAGATGAGGCTATGCATATAGAACACATTACAAAAAAGTAGACGCGTCAGAACATAGACATTTCCATGAGTCTTGGCTTCTTTAAAGCAGGACTTCGAGCAAGTTTATTTCAGTTGGACTCACTGCTGAGAATTTTCATTTCCTGGTCTGATGCTGTAGAATAAGCCAGGGCTGTGGTTCAAACCCACCAGCTGTGCCTCGTAAATCCTATAGAGCCTGAACTGACTCAATGGCACTTTGCAACAACAAGACCCCAGATAAGCTGAATTTTAAACAAGGTCCCCCAGGTGAATCTTATAGACCCCTAGGTGGTCTTAAAATGTAGATTCTGATCCAGTGTGTTTACAAATTCTCAGGGAAGGGTGGAACCGAAATGAAGAGTTTGAAAAGCTTTGCTTTAAAGTAGACACTTTGGGAGCTGGGCCTTGATTCCAAGGATACTCTGTGGCTCTTTGCTGGCTTTCGACAGATTGATTTTAGAGTTGTCTGTAAAACCATCAATCAATTTTCTTGAATATCTGCAGCCTTGGCTAATGTGTATGCTTATTAAAGGTGGTTTTAATGTTTGAAACTCCAAACATGTCTCAGAGCCAAGTATGAGTCAAAGGATACAAGGTTGGCCAAACATGGGAGTCCTGCATAAATCACACTCTGGGGATCCTAAGGGTGCTGAGTATAATGATCTCAAGGGTCAAAGACTGCTTCTTAAAGAAATCACTGAAGAGGAAAATGTTCTTGGCAAAACTTCCGCTGTTTGCCTAAGTGCCCAGGATGAGTGTATTCATCTGGTTAGGAGAAACTGCCTCTCCCAGCGCAGTGAGAGCTTCTTCAGGACTGAGCCTGGGTCCAATTCTTCCCAGGAATCCTTGTTGAGTGAGTGAGTGAACTCTCTGGAGATCCCAGGGATAATTCTTTTTACTGGAAAGGGAAATCTGTATGTGGTTTTCACTGTGCATAAGGATATTTCATTGATGTCAGGACGGAGCATAGATGGAGACAGTCCTGGGAGCTAGGGATGTTCTTCATGGAAGGACACCTTGTCTGTTCCCATTGCAGCTGCAATGACCAGGACTGGAAAACCACAAGAGTATCACTCAACAAAAATGAAAGCATATATCCACACAAAAAAATTGTACACTAATGTTCACAGCAGCGTTAGTCACTATAGTCCCAAAGTAGAAACAACCTAAATGTCCATCAGTTGATGAATAGATAAATAAAATGTGATATCTCCATAAAATGGAATATTAATTTGATCATAAAAAGGAATGAGATACTGAGAGATGCTACAACCTGGATGAACCTTCAAAACACTAAGTTAAAGAAGCCAGTCACAAAAGGCCACCTATTTTGTGATTCCATTTTTATGGAATGTGTAAAATAAGCAAGACCATCAAAGCAGAAAGCAGATTAGTGGTTGCCTAGAGCTGGAAAGTTTGTGGGGAAATGGAGTGTGGTTGCTAATGAACATGGGGCTTCTTTTTAGGGAGATGAAAATGTTTTAAAATGGAAAGTGCTGATGATTGAACAACTCTTGTAAATATACTAAAAACCATCTAATTGTACATACTTTTAAATGGGCAAATTCTATGTTATCTGAATTATATCACAGTGAGGCTTCTAAGAAATAAAAACACAAGTGTGGCCAATCTATTTCCTTCAAGCTGACGTCAGGATCTGTGGTATGACCTTCCAAGTGTCCTTGTGGGCCTGAACTTCCATTGGCTTATAATTTGCTATTTAAATCTCTCTTTCTCTGGCAAGGTCAACAAGTGAACCTCACTCATATCTCATGACAGAGCCAAGCACTGCACATGGCAATGGGGAGAAGGTTTGGAAATGAACCTGTCCGAGAAAAGGGTGAATGGTCAGCAGTAGGCAAAGGTCACCCTATCTGTATCAGATTCAGTGACTCCAGCCCAGACCAAGATCCAGGAGAGAAGGAAAACTGATTTGGTTTATATGGCAAGGCTTCAAAAAATTTGTACAAAATTCAACTATCTTTTAATTGCATTTTCCACAAACTTTTTGAATGTCCCTCATATGTTTATTTATACATCAAGGCTGTACTTGGTTCTGGGGATATAAAATATGTACATATAAAATATTTTAAATGATTAGATTCATCTCCAGAGTCTCACAGCCTAATGGGAAAGACATAGCAGGGTCATTATAAAGCCTGGTGAGCAAGACGAGGGCAGGGAAGCACAGGGCATTCTGGGAGTCTAGAGGAGAGACACTAAAAGCATCTTCTTTGTGCCTGGATTGTCTCACAAGAGAGAGGAATCCCTGGATTAGGAGCCAGAGAACAGGATGTTGGTTCCAGTACTAGCCTACCAGGGGATCTTGGGTCAGTCATGTCTTCTCCCTGGGTCTTGGTTTTCCATCAATAAAAATTTGACCCAACATAATCTACAAAATGATGGTGTTGGGTCCAATTTTTATTCCTCAACCTCAGTCATGCTCACACACTCACTGGTTTGCCATATCCTGTATTAAATATAGTCTTGAAATCAAGTCCCTTCTAAAATTCTTTTTACTTAAACAGCCTATCTTTATTTGCAAAATAAATTTTACATCAGTCCCTGGTATCAAAATGCCTTGATAATGAAAACAAACCCAAATCATTAAATCGAGGTTGTTTTCTGAGATTGTAGCTGTTGTTGTTAAGTGCTATTGAGTCAATTCTGACTCATAGCAACCCTGTATAAGGTTTTCAAGGAGCTGCTGGTTGGTTTGAACTGCCGACCTTGTGGTTAGCAGTGATTTTGAGGCATTAAGACATAGCAACTCTAAATAGGGCTTTCTCTTTATATAACCAGGATTGAATAAGAATCATAAAGAGAATATAATAACTTTCTCAATGGATGACTACATGTTAGTCTATACTGAATCCAGAGATCACAGAAAGCTTCCCTTGTACCACCAGTTGTCCGAACCACACCCATACTCTTTGGGAAATGATCCATCAGGTCTTCTCCCACCAAGATCCTGTAGGCTGTGAGCTCTGATGGTAAAGTCACCATTGTAATCAGAAGCGCTAGGTATAAGAGAGTGAATCATGGGAAGGGAACCCCTCAGCTTTCCCCAGGACATCTCCATGCAAACAAAGGGCCTAAGGACTGTGAACTGTAGGGATGAGTGAGGTAGACAAACAGAGAGCAGAGGGAAGAGCTGGAAGCTGGCCCCATGCCTGCATAGTTTAGCAACTTGGGTTAAATGCTCCACAGGAGTTTATGGGAAATCCAGATGGCATAGCAGGAAAAAAGTTCAGTGGGCCACCGTGACCATCTCATTTTGCTACATATGACTGTTTTGGCATCTTTTCTTTCAGTAAAGCCACACGTTAGTTCTTTCAAGTTTTTTGCTTAATGTTGTGAAGTAAAATAGTAAACATTTTGTTACAGACCAAGTGTTTGACAAATGCTAGAAATGACATTAAAAAAAAAAAAAAGATTCTCAATGAGCTTGAGTTTTACCATATTAAACTCCAAGAGTTCTGATAGCTTAGTGGTTACAAGTCAGGTCGCTAACCTCAGTCTGAAGCTCAAAAGTACCAGTGGTTCCACAGAAAAAAATGAGACTTTTTGCTCCCGTAATGATTTACAATGCTGGAAACCCTATATAAGGTTCCTATGAGTCAGAACCGACTCTACGGCACATAACCATCAACTACCACCATATTAAACTCAACAGTTTCAAAAATCAAGGTTAAGACTTCAAATGCATTTTATTTATTTATTTATTTATTAAATGTTTTATTGTGAATTATGTGATAGTTTACATGGGAGAACATTAGTTTTACATTCATCCTATCCTATAT
>NW_006408649.1:8971187-8972616 GCF_000296735.1 Chrysochloris asiatica | reverse complement strand
CTTTTTCTTAGTCTTTTACAGTAGTGGTCCTATGCAGTATTTTTTCTTTTTGTGACTGACAAAATGCATTTTAAATGACATATTTTATAGTTTGAAAAATCAATATTTCCCAAAGACATCCTACTTCGGTGAGTAGTAAGTGGTATCTTGAAAGCTCATAAGTGGTCACCTAAATGTAACTGTTGGTCTTTGTCTTCCTCATCCAGAGCAAAGAAGAGTGAAAAAAATCAAAGACGCATTGTAACAATTATTGGTGGTTCAAGCTCACAAGCCACTCCTTGGAAACCCTCTACAGGGTCACTATATTTCAGAACCGACTAGATGACACTCAACAACGACAATGGACTATGCAAACCTAAGCTTCCACAACCCTGAGACCAGAAGAACTAAATGGTACCCAACTACAGCTATTGACCAATCTGAAAAAGATCACATTAGAAGGTTCTGGACAGAGTGGCAGAAATTGTGAAACAAAACCCCAAATCACAAAAAAAAGACAAAAAAAAGCCCAAGTTTATTAGTTGGATATAGACTGGTGGAGACTATGACCCTTAGTCACCCTTAACTCTGGAACTGAACTATTATTTCAGGGAAACAATAGACAGGTCTATGTGTCAGGGGAACAATAACATTAGGGAAGTTCCATCACCCTAGAAAGGTCAACTATTTGAGATCAAAAGGTCAGCATTTACCTAAAGACACAATTCAAAAAGATTAGGAAAGAATGAGACATGGAAATGAGAACTACAGGGAGGAAGTGGGATAAGTAATGTTACATTGCAGGGATTGAAATCAATGACATGAAATAAAATGTGTCTTAATTGTTTAATAGAAAACAGATTTGCTCTGTTAACCTTCATCCAATTCACAATAAAAAGTTAAAAACAAAACACACACACACAAAACCTAGCAGAACAGACACAGAGACACACAGAGGAGGAAGATATAAGCCACCAGATATAAGTAAAAGAGCTAAGGATTGCTGACATGGACTAACAGTTAAAATATACAAAGAAAGCCAAGCCATGAATTCCGACTTCAAATCCTCTGAACTGTGAGAAAAGAAATCTCTCTTCTTCTTTAAAGCCATCCACTTGTGATATTTCTGCTACGACCTCACTAGGTAAAGAAAACAATCTCCTTCACACATGTGCTCAGAAGATTTTAACAACAACAAATACCCACACAACTAACCATCAGACATACACAACACGCACAACCCCTGGGTGCCTGCAGCTTAGAGCATGTGCTCCGTAAAGATGTAGAGTGGAATGGAGACTCTCTTTGCCTACTATTTATTTCCTACTGTTTATTATCAGAAAAATGGCAAGCTTTTTCTGAATGTTTAAAACAGTTTCATCTGTAACATTAGTTTGATATGCTTATTTCTATGAATGCCCATAGAATACTCTATGTTGTAAGAGTTGTG
>NW_006408649.1:8967667-8969742 GCF_000296735.1 Chrysochloris asiatica | reverse complement strand
GCACTCTCTTCATAATCATTGCTGTGCTTAAGTTTACTGTAATAACTAACCACTGAGTGTTCTGAGTGCTGCTCAACCTAGGGGACCCATTTCCCAGTACGGTATCAGATACCATTCTGTTGTGATCCATAGTTTCCACTGGCTAGTATTTGGAAACAGATCACCAGATCTTTCTTCCTAGTTTGATTTAGTCTGAAAACTGCTCATCATGAGTGACCCTGCAGGTATTTGAAATGCCAGTAGCATCGCTTACAGCATTATAGGAACAGGACAACAAACTGACCCGTGGGTGGTGGGAAACTATGTTGTTGCTATTCAATGCCATGGAGTTGGTTCCAATTCATAGTGGTCCTGTATAGAATTTCTGAGGAGCAGCTGGTGGGTTTGAACCACCAACCTTGCAGTTCAAACCATCCTTGCAGTCCAATGCATTATCCCACAGCACCATAGTGACATGAAAATCCAGATATGAAAAATTTGAGTCTACCAGCTTCTATTAAAAAAAGATTGTTTCTTTTACTAAAAGATTCAAAGACAATGTCCTAGGGTTGTGATTCTTAACCCCTATGTATATCCACATGAGGAATGCTGGAGTTTGGAATGTTTCACAAATATTTCCAGGATCTTGAAATCCGTGTGGGCTCAAAGCATTGTTTGTAAACTGACTAGATAATTTATCTGGCTCATACATGGCATGGATGTCTGGTTTTCAACTGTAAGTAAATACTCCTACTATTGTGGTAAATAAAACCTAAGGTTGCTAAAGAGTACACTGAAAGTCATTGTCGCCTTTTACCATTAAGTATTTTTAAAATTAAAGGAGATTAAATGCATGTATGAGAGGTTCTATGATTTTAACATTAAAAAGATAATTCATTCTATGAATGTTGCTAGGGCAACTCTACATGCAAAAGAGTGAAGTGAGACTCATACTTCACACCATATGTAAAAAATCAACTTAAAATGAATCCATTACCTCCATATAACAGATAAAACCATAAAAATCTTATAAGAAAAAAATAGGGTTAAAACTCATGATCTTCTTTTAGGCAATGGATTTTTAGATGGATGTACCTCCAAGACTACAAGCAACAAAAGACAAAAAAGATAAACTGGACTTCATCAACATTAAAAGTTTTGTGCATCAAGGGATATTATTAATAAAGTGAAAAAACAACCAACAAAATGGAGAAATATTCAGAAACCACATATCAGAGAAGAGTTTAATAGCCAGAGTATATAAAGAACTCTTGAATTCAACAACAAAAAAGACTAACAACCAAATTTTTTAATGGGCAAAGGCCTTGAGTAAGCATTTCTTCAAAGAGAGGGCTTCACAAAGTTTCTGGGAAAATGGAATTAAAAGGTAACAGAATTTTCACAAACTTTCTGAAGCTCCTCATACAATAAATGGCCAAGAAGCACTTGAAAATATGCTTATTGTCATTATTGATGTTATGTGCAGTCAAATCAGTTCCAGCTTATACAGAGAGCCTGCACAGGGTTTCCAAGGAGCAGTTGGTTGGTTTGAACCACCGACCATGAGGTTAGCAGTTTAGTGCTTATCGTACAGCACCACAGCAGAGCTCAATGTCATTGTCCTGTGTTATTAAGTGTCTTCGAGTCAGTTCCAACTCATAGTTACCCCATAGAGGGTTTCTGAGGAGCGGCTTGTAGGTTTGAACCACCAACCCTGGGGTTAGCAGTCTGCAGCCATACCAGGCCTCCTCAATGTCATTTAGTTGTGGTGGGACTAATATCTAAAATTTATAGAATAGTTTATCCTGGTGCAGCAGTGCAGGATAAATGCACTGGACTGAAAGATCAGTTTGAACCACAAGGTCTATGGTTCAAACCCACCAGCCACTCCTCAGAAACCCTAAACAGGGTCACTATGAGTCAAAACGCCACCACTAATCTGTCAGTTTGTCATACTGTGGTGGCTTGTGAGTTGCTGTGATTCTGAAAGCTATGCCACTGGTATTTTAAATACCAGCAGGTTATTTGTCCATGGTGGACAGATTTCAGATGACCTTCCAGACGAAGTCAGACTAGGAAGAAACAGTGACAAACTA
>NW_006408649.1:8965471-8967117 GCF_000296735.1 Chrysochloris asiatica | reverse complement strand
GAAATCTTCACAATCTTTAGCCATTAGAGAAATGCAAAACACAACAACAATAAGACATTGTCTCACACTAGCATTAATGACAAAGTTCAATAAAACAGAAAAAAGATGCTGGCGAGCGTGTGGAGAGATTGGGATCCTCCTGCATTGTTGGTGGGACTATAAAATGATTCAACCACTAGAAAACAGTATGGCGTTTCCTCAGAAAGCCGGAAATAGAAATACCATATGACCCAGCAATCCCTCTACTTGGTATATTTCCACTAGAAATGCGAACCAAGACTCGAGTAGATATATGCACACTGATGTTTATCACAGCACTATTCACAATAGCAAAAAGATGGAGCCAGTCTAAGTGTCTACCAATGGAAGATTGGCTAAATGAACTTTGGTACATACACATAATGGAATACTGTACAACACTGAAGAATAAAGATGAATCTGTGAAATACCTCATAACATGGATAAACCTGAAGGACAGTATGCTGAGTGAAATAAGTCAATCACAAAAGGACAAATATTGTATGAGACCACTATTTAAAAACTCAAGAAAAGGTTTTCATTCTAAAAGAAACATTATTTGATGGTTACCTTATTTGATGGCTACCAGTGGTGGAAGGGAAGGGAGAGTACTTTACCGGCTAGACAATAGGCACATCGGGTGATGGTGAAGACAATATGAAAGAAGACGGAGGGGGAAAAAAGAAGGGGGAGGCTGGCAGATAAATGATGAAGAAAGGTGAAGACAAAGGGAGGTATGCAAGGTCTAAAGGGAGTAGAGGTAAATGGGATATATATACAACCTTGGAACACTAGTGTTCTGTGTGTAGATACATAGATAGAGATACAGTCTGAACGGATCTGGGAGGAAAAGTGTTATATATATCTATTTGCATATCCCACAAATACATATGAGTTTGAAATAGGATATTCATACATGAGTAACCACAGGGAGGAAGCAGGACAACTGTTGTTGCATGGAGGGGTTTGCAATCATTGAAATGAAACAAAAGTGTGCGATTTGTTGAGTGTAAAACTGATGATCTTTTCTGTAAGCCTTCACTCAATTCACAATAAAACGTTAGGAGAAAAAGAAAAGAAAGGTCAGCAGCTGCATAGGAGAAAAGACCTGGCGATGCACTCTGGTAAAAGTTACAGCCTAGGAAAAAACAGCAATGAAACTATGCGCTAAGTCCTACCATGTTCAATAGACTCCTATGAACCACATGGAGACTTGGTTGGTCAGCAGTATGGCAAAACCTGAGGACTCCTGGGCCCAGAGACAGTGACATAGCCAGAGAGGACTAGAGTGGAGAGTGAAGCATCCAGCTGGTAAGTGAGGGTATATGCACAAGAACACCCACACTTGAAGATAATACCCACTTGACCTGGCTTCAATGGCTGGATGATCAGAACTCAATCTGAAAAAGAAAAAAGAGGGGGAGAAAAGAGTAATCTGTTACAATTTGATGAACTTGATCTACACCTATGGATGCAGTAGCTCAAAAAAAGGAACAGATCTTTACAGTGAAGATCATTCCCATCCCCTTGGTACATAGGGTAGACAGGGATGGGCAACTTGAACATTGGCTACCAAAAATAGGAGCACAGGGGGCTACAAAGGCAAGAAGTGATTGGTTTACAAACTT
>NW_006408649.1:8928695-8962803 GCF_000296735.1 Chrysochloris asiatica | reverse complement strand
CAAGATGGAGTGACACAGTAGCATCAACAATGAACTCAAACATGACAACAATTGTGAGGAGGGTTCAGTATTAGGCAATGTTTCATTCTGCTGTCACTAGGAGTCAGAACAGACTTGATGGCACCTAACAATAACAACAATGTTAAAAAGCAAGCAGAAAATAACAAATGTTAGAAGGTGGGGAATTGAAACCTTTATTGTTGGTAGGAATGCAAAGTGGTACAGTCACTGTGGAAAGCAGTGTAACAGTTCCTCAGAAATCTAAAACTAGAACTGCCATGTAACCCAGCAATTTCAATCCTAGGTACATATTCAAAAGATTTGAAAGCAAAGACTCAAAAAGAGATTTGCACATTAACAGTCATTGCAGTACTAGTCACAATAGCCAAAAAGGTGGAAGCAACCTAAATGACCATCAACAGATGAATGGATAAATAACATGTGGTATATACATATAATGAAATACTACTTAGCCAATAGAAGAAATTAAATTCTGATACATGCAGTTAGCAGTCAATGCTTAACCCACTGTGCTACCAGGACTTATTTTGAAGACATTATGCTGAATGAAGAAATCAATCGCAAAAGGATTTGTATTTACAAAAACAAAGGCAAGTGTACAGAAACCAAAAGTTCTAGTGGTTACCAGGGGCAGGGGGTGGAGGGAATGGGACAGTGATTAAGGGTAGGATTTCACAAATGATTAATGTAATTGCTGTCAATAAACTGTACACCTGTAAAAAGTTGAATTGGCAAATGTTTGATAGATATATTTACAGCAATGATAAAAAAAATTAAAAGAGTATTTGATGAGGTTGTTTATATACAAGTAAACACCTCATCAGATTTGATTCCTTGGTTTGGAGGTTTAGGGTTAGGGTTTCATAAGACATCCCAGTTAATTGGCCTAATAACATGTTTAGTGCTTCTGGTATGCCTCCTAATTCACTGAGTAGTACCTGAGGTCTTAAAAGCTTGCAAGCACCATCAAAGGCACAATTGGTCTCATTCACATGAAGCAACAGAGGAAGAAGAGTCAGGAATACGACTCAGGCCATGCCTCCAGGAGCATGGCCTCTTTGCCATGAGACCAGACAACTGGATGGTGACCGGTTACCATTACCGAATAATTTCATCAAAGATTCCATAGAAGAATCCTGATGAAATGGGGAGAAATGCAGAACAGAATTTCAAATCATCATGACTTCAGACTCTTTAGAGCCATGGAGGGTGAATGAACCCCTGAAACTATTGCCCTGGGATAATCTTAAACCTTATGCTAAAAGTATCCCCTGAAGTCAATAATAGTTTATCTTAAGTAGTAAACTGAGTAATAGTTTAGCTTAAGTAGTAAAGAATGTCTGCCTTGAGTGTTATGCTCTTTTAAGATCTAGATGGGATCAAATTGACAATAGCAATTCAAAAGCTTACTGGGCAGTGAGTTCATCCTGATGAAGGAAGAGCCCAGAAAAGGACGGTGAGAATGGTTGAACAACTTGAATATAATTGATGCCACTAAAATGTACATGTAGAAATTATTGAATTAGTAAATGTTTTACAAAGTATTCTCAACAACAACAATAAAATATAGAAAATTTAGAAACAAACCAAAAAAGTTGCCCAGACTTACAGTTGTCCATGTACTCTGCAACCTCTTCTGAGCACCAGGGCTCCAGATCTATAAGCTTTGACCAGCTGGACTGCCCTTCTGAGGGTACCAGGAACCCCTGAGACACTAATTGCACACTCTGAACAGGGTAAAGCTGATGTTGGGAAAAGCAGACCTGGGGATTAAGAAAGAAAATGAGGATTAGTTGGCTCAGAAAAGAGAAAAGCCAGGCAGGAAGGGCCAATAGCAACATATTCTGAGGCCAAGTGTCCACGTTCTCAGAAGACATGCGACAGATGTGTCTCTAAGTTCTCCACTCCTTCCCTCCAAGTCCACCCAGAGTATGTCTCAGATCTTCCACATCTCTTTCCAAATGTATTGGAAGTATGTCGTCTCTCTAGACAGATGCCAAGTCCTTTAATCTACTTCTACCTGAGGAAACCAGGTGGCATTAGGGCAGAGGCCAGTAACGTCAGTTCAGATTTTGTTCCTGCAAGAAGATCATCAGAATGAAGTGAGGGAAGAGGCACAAGAATGCCCAAACCTACAGATAGTACTCATTTGACCTAACCTCGATGGCTTGATAATCAGAACTCAACTAGAAGAAGAAGAAAAAAAATTTTTTATAAAGGAAACGAATATAAATTGCTACAATTTGATGAACTTGACCTATACTTATGGATATTGTTGTTGTTATTGTTGTTAGGTGTTATCGAGTTGGTACTGACCCATAGCGACCTTATGCACAGCAGAATGAAACACTGCCTGATCCTGGGCCAACTTCACTACTGTTGCCACGCTTGAGTCCATCGATGCTGCCACTTGGTCAATCCATCTCGTTGGGGGTATTCCTCGTTTTCTCTGACCCTCCACCTTACCAAACATGATATCCTTCTCCAGTAACTGGTCCCTCTTGACAATATGTCTGAAGTATGAGAGATGAAGTTTGGCCATCTTGGCCTCCAGGGAGCACTCCGGCTGCACTTCTTCCAAAAGGATCTATTGATTCTTTTGGCAGCCCATGGCACTTTTAGTATTCTCCTCTTGGAGAATTGTATGATTGTAGCAGTTTCTGTATTACCTTTAGTAAAACTTTACTCGCATGAGATATCAAAGAAATTATCTGATGATTTCCACGTTCTGTAGGGTCACTTCTCTTTGGAATGGACACAAATATGGATCTCTTCCAATCCGTCGGCCAGATAGTTGTCTTCCAAATTTCTTGGCAGAGAAGAGTTAGTGCCCTCTGTGCCGCCTCATTTTCTTGAAAGATTTCAATTTTGATTCCATCAATTCCTGGTGCCTTGTTCTTTGCCAATTCCTTCAATGCACCTTGGACTTTCTCCTGCAGTATCATTAGCCCTTGATCATATGCTACCTCTTGGAACAGTTGAACATTAACCATTTCCTTTTGGTACAGTGACTCTGTGTATTCCTTCCATCTTCTCTTGATGTTTTCTGCATCATTCAATAATTTGCCCAGAGAATCTTTCAATAACGAAAATCGAGGCTTGGATTTTTTCATCAGTTCCCCCAGCTTGAGAAATGCTGAGCTTGTCCTTCCTTTTGGGTTTCTGGTTCCAGATCTTTGCACATTTTGTTGTAATATTTGTACTTTATTGACTACGCAAAGGCTTTTCTTGGAATATGAGAGACAAAGTCTCGCCATCCTGACTTCTAAGGGGCACTCTGGCTGTACTTCTGCCAACACAAATTTGTTTGTTCTTCTGGTACTTCCTGGTTTAGGCTTTGCAAATTATGTAGGTGGCCCTGACTGGTATGGTGAAGGGCCTTTAGAAACTAAACCTTTAACTGAACTAAGTATATTAACTTGGAGGATATAAAAGACTCAAAAAGAAGGAAGCTGGGTTCAAATACTTGAAGTCCTGGCAGAAAAAAAGCAGATCCAGCTTAAGAAGTGCAAAACCAAGACCAATGGCTGGGAGCTACAGGGAGCAAGAGTTACCTAGATTTCAGAGTTGCACCAAGATGGTAGGGGCTTCCTCAGGAGTGGTGAACCAACAGGACACACAGTTAGAGGCTGGAGACATTTGGCAAACAGATGCAGAGGGGAGTTTCCTATGAGATGTGGGACCTGGATTTAATACCTGTAGTATCCTACCTAGACCTTGAACCTCAATTGAAAGTGAGACCACTTGGTGAACATATTGAGATGCCACTATCCTAGCACTCAGAGGGAGTGAGGACATGTCAAGTCTTCTGAACACAGAGTCACCATGCCTCATGATCGGTTTTAAAAACAGACGGTTTAATCACCCTGACATTTTGCTTTTGAAGATTGTCATCTTTCACATGCATTCTTCTCCATGTGGGAAACTGGCATGCTCCCGAGCAAGTCCTTGTTCTGAGCTGGGCTGCAGCAGCCGTGCCCTCCAGCTGTTTGGGCTGTCATTTTTTCTATTTGGCATTGTTTTGCACTGGGACTTAGATAGAAAGGCGCCTCCTGTCTGACTACTCCTAGGCTATTAAAAACAAAGCCAACTTTCTCCTTGCTTCCAAAATCAAGTCCCACTGATGGACTCGCTAATAAATAGATGGCTTAATGTCTACTTCTTGCTGCTGTTTGTTTAGCTCTATTGTGACTGGGGGTACAGAAATAAAAGAAAGGGGCTTTGCTTATCAGAATCTTTGCAGATACAAAAACAATCAAGACTGGTTGTTTGGAAATCCCTTGCCCTGGAACCTAATATTCTTTTAACTGTTAGCTTTGATCTTGTGCCTAGAATCCCTTTATTTCTTGAAAATGATAGAAGGTATTCTAGCTCAAGCAGTGTAATTGGAGCAGAAAGGCCACGGGGATAAGCCAAAGCTTGGTGGGTGGTGATTTTTAGACTGGAGGGTGGATTGTTTCTTCATTTCTCAGAATTGAGTTGGGACTGGTGTACGGTGACCAAGTTGTCCCATTTGGCCAGAACTGTCCTACTTTCAGCTCTAAAAATTTCATGTCCTGGGAAGCTCTCAGTCACCCCAGTCTTACTTATGACTTGGGAAATGAAGATTTCAAAGGAAGCAGGTGGAGGGTTATACTAAGGACAGGGGTGCCACATTCTCTCCCAATGCCTCTTCCTTACCCCACAACACATCAAGGCTCATCTGGGCAAAACCAGTCCTGAGGCACCAGCCCCACAAGCAATGATGGATGATTTGTAGAAGGAATAGTAGATGTTGCCTCCTAATCACCTCTCCAACAATCCATCCTCATCACTCAGAAAACCTTCCACTTTTAGCATCACCCATTCCTAGCACACCTCACTCCAGACAACCCTTACTGTGCTCCCTTCTACATCTTTATCTTATTTTAGTTATTTTTGGTGGCAAAATACACAACCAAACAGATATCCAGTCACAATTTCTACATGCACAGTTCAATAACATTGGTTACATTGTCACCATTCTATCTCTATCTACATTTTTCATCACTATTCATTTAGGTGCTCTGCCTCTTAAAGTTTTTATCTGTGTTTTAAAATTAAGTATTGTCAGTTTACACTCAAATAATTCATAAGAATGCTATGCTTGAAGCAAACATTTTATTATTATTATTATTATTAATTGGGCTAAACTGTTGTTTAGTTTCATCTTTATGAGATTGTTTTAGTTCAATGTTTAAAGATTTAAAAATTTAAAAGGTTTAAAAATTCCAGCATTAGATTCAAGGGTTTCCCCAGACAAGTGATCCAGGAAGGCTTGTTTCCTTATGAGGTTGAAGTTCTGTTCCATGCTTTGCCTCCTTGTATCAAGATCCATCTGTTAAGTCCCTGTGGAGCCCTGGTGTGGCGCTGTGGGCTAATGCATCAGACTGCAAAGTTGTTTGAACTGCAAGGTCAGTGGTTCAAGCTCACCACCTGATCCTTGGAAACCTATACAGGGCTACTATGGGTTGAAATTGATTCGACGGTGCTTAATGACAACAAGATCTGTTGAGTCCTTAATTTAAATGGTAGCCAGACACCATCCATTTCTTCTGATCTCATGGCAATAAAAGTAGTAGATTATGGGTTGATTAAACTTGCAGTCCATTTCCTTCTCTCCCTCCTAAGTCTCCTTCCTTCTCTGCTGTTTCACCGGCAATCCCCACCTAAGGCCTCATCCTCTCCATACCACCCCAAAATAACTGGCTTCCTGTTTTCTGTTTCTCCTTCTCACTCTATAATTCTCCAACCTGTTTCCTAAAAGATCCTCCTAAAACTCAAACAGCACCTTATCAGTCCCCTGTTTCAACACTTCATGGAGTCCCCATCACCCTCTGGGTAAAGTCAAAATCCTTGGAGCCTCATAGCATGAGGTGTATTAAGTTGGCCTCCTGCTGACCTCTCTTCCTCCCAACCAAACCTCCTTATCTTTCCTTCTGGCTTCCCTACAACCTTGTAGCTTCTTGAACTTTGTCATTCACAGGTTGTAACTCTCCTTTGACCTTCATCTCAGCCCAAACATCACCTCCTCCAGGAAGTTTATCTCTGACCCATTTCTATGACTAATGACTGATGTGAACATACCCTGTACTCCTGCGCACCCTCTACCACCCTGTAGTGGAATTATCTGTTTACTAGTTTGGAGTGATTACTGCTGTGCTTCTCAAAGACAAGGACTAAATTGTTCAGTACACAGTATAGCATCTGGAACTCAGTGATCTCTCAAGACATGTTTGTGGGATGAGTTGACAAATGAATCACTCAGCCACAAAAGTCTTCAATGACTCTTTTTACTCTAAGAAAATAAGATTTACAAATATTTACTACGTGAGTTGACACCGGTCTTCACTGGGCCCATATGTCAGAAGGTAACTCCTCACGCAAAATACAGTGTCGGGCTTACTCACACTTTGCTCCTTTAGAGCAACTGTAATGTTTCTGATCACTTGTGCTCATCTAGATTTGTGGATTGTATTATCTGATTCTTACTAAATGAACGATCATAAAATGGAAATGTAGCTTCAAAATAATCCCCCCCCCCAAAAAAAATGAGAACAATGCAGATCTAATCAGATATGACTAGAACTCAGCCAAATTTTTAAAAACCATTGAGACTATTTGAAATGTAAATTTGTACCCTCTACTGTTGGACTGGAGCCCTGGTGTGGCGCTGTGGGTTAATGTACTGGGCTGCAAAGTTGGTTTGATCTAAAAGGTCAGCAGTTTAAGTTCACCAGCTGCTCCTCGGAAAGCCTTACAGGGTCACAATGGGTCGGAATCGACTCAATGACACTAAACAACAACACTGTTGGACTGCTAACCACAAGGTCAGCAGTTCAAAGCCACCAGATGATCAGTGGTAGAAAGATGAGACTATCTGCTACTGTAAAGATTTACAATCTCTGAAACATTATATAGACAGAGTTGCTATGAATAAGAATAGACTCAATGGCAGTGGGATTTTTGTTTTGTTTTGTTTTGTTTTACTGGTAACAAGACTAAGTGTCTGTTGTACATTGTATAATAAATAGCTCAAGATAGCATGAAGCCACTTCAATTGTCAGTACATTTTTAAAATTAAACATCCAGAACCCAAGAAAAATCTCATTGCCTTTTATGAAGTTTCAAATACGATTCAACCCAGTTCTTTACAAATTCTTGCTAAACTTAACAGAAAATATTTAGAAGTTTCTTTCGAAACTATTTTAATAGAAAAGGTATAAGAACCATATTGCTATAGAGTTGGTTCCGACTCACAGTGACAATATGTGCAACAGAACAAAACATGACCTGGTCCTGTGCCATCCTTACAATCATTATTATATTTCAGTCTATTGTTGTAACCACTATATCAGTCTGTCTCATTGAGGGGCTTCCTATTTTTTGTTGACCCTCTACTTTACCAACCATGATGTCCTTCTTCAGATAGCGTGCCCAAAGTACGTGAGACAAAGTCTTGCCACCCTCACCACTAAGGAGCATTCTGGCTGTACTTCTTCCAAAACAGATTTGTTTGTTTTTCTGACAGTCCATGGTACTACAGTATTCTTTGCCAACATCATAATTCAAAGGCATCAAATATTCTTTGGTCTTTCTATTCATTGTCTAGCTTTCACATGCACATAAGGCAATTAATTGGTCAAGGTTGTTTTAGTCCTCAAAGTGACAACTTTGTTTTTGAACACTTCAAAGAGTTCTTTTGCAGCAGAATTGTCAAAGGCAGTATGTTATTCGATTTCTTGATTGATGCTTCCATGAGTGTTGATTGTGGATCTAAGTAAAATGAAATTCTGGATAACTTCTGTCTTTACTCCATTTATTATGATGTTGCTTATTTGTCCAGTTATGAGGATTTTTGTTTTCTTTATGTTGAGTTGTAATCCATGTCGAAGGCTGTCATTTTTAATCTAAATCATGTACGTGAGTCAAGTCCTCTTCACTTTCAGCCAGCAAGGTTGTGTCATTGGCATATCTCAGATTGTTAATTAATCTTTCTTCAATCCTGATGACACATTCTTCCCATCTGGTCTAGTTTCTCAGATTATTTGCTTAACGTGTAGTTCACACATAAATGGATTAGATCCAGAATGTTTGTTGTTGCTCAGTGCCATCTATTTTGATTCATTGTGGCTCTTTGTGATAGAGTAGAACTGCCCGCTGGGGCCTACTAGGTTGTAATAGTTACAGGAGCCAATCGCCAGATCTTTCTCCCTCAGAGCCACTGGCTGGATTAGAGTCAACAATCTTCCCATTAGCAGTCCAGTGCTTAATCATCATGTCACCAGGGTTCTTTTTATAAAATGATATTTCCTTTGTCAGCAAATACTATTGGGAAATGCCTAGAAAACACAAGTGAAATTTTGAACAAACAATTATTAGCACAAATTGTTCAGTGGGAAGTTTACTAGGTAATTGGATTAAACTATAGATATTGCTGATGTATCTGGAAACATCATGCTTCAATAATGAAGTACACAAAGAACTATTCTTTTTTTTTTAGTCACTAAAGGAAAGCTCTACCAGAAAAGATATATTCTCAGCCGTCAACAACCTCTTTAATGAAAACACTGCTTTACTGAAAAACTGTGTAAACTGATGGAGCTGCATCTTATGTGGAATTAAGAACAAAGAAAGAAAAGAATTTCCATTTCGGAAGAGGGAAACCTATTCTTTGTGCCACTGAGGAAGGTAAACGGTGTAAAAATGGCCTGGGGCCTCCTCTGACTTCACAAGGGGAAGGAGAATCAAACTCCTCAGCCCAAGACTGATTCTTAGGAAGCTGAAGTCAGACATGGCTTCTTACCAATTCCAACATGGACAGTTCCTTCCACAGCACTCCTTACTGCGCTGCTGACTTCTATAATCCATTGCAATGGTCACACAGAACTCTCAGACAATACTGACAATTATTGGGTTTATTACAGAAGTTCACCCGTTACAATTCAGGATCAGAAATGCTGAGGATCCAGTTTTTCTATTCATGCATGCCTCTCTTTGATCCTTGACCTCTCAGCCATGAGGCTGCTTGGCCTCTGACCAAATGCTACAAATCTCCTTTACCAATGCCCCAAAGAGAGTCCTATTCTACCATAAACCTCAGCCTAAAAGTATTCAGCTCCAGCTCTGTGGGTATCAGCAAACCTAGCTCCACTGATACTGGTAGTACTTAAACTGAAGTACTGATGTGGTACTGTAGAATCAGCACTGGACTGCTAGCCACAGGTTGGTGGTTCAAACCCACCAGGCACTCCTTGGAAACCCTATACAGAATTGCTATGAGTCGGAACCGACTTGACGGCACTTAACAACAACGTAGTCATTTAGTGGAAGGGACAAAGACTATGGATAGAAGAGACATATGAAATAAGTCACCATACTACTGAAGGTGACTGAATGCGACTAAAAAAATTTTTTTTAATCCAACCCCCAAAAAACAACTTTGTTTTCATCAAGTAGATTCCAACTTATCCCATGTGTCACAGAGTAGACCTGTGCTCCATAGCATTTTCTTACCTCTGATCTTTATGGGAGTAGATTGCCAGGACTTTCTTCCACTGCACTTCTGATGGGTTTGACTCGACAACCCTTAAATTGGTAGTTGAGTACAAACTGCTTACACCACCGAGGGACCTTAAATACAACAAGAAATGGTTCATTTCATTGAAACAAGACCTTAACAGCGTAGTAGGATCTTTTCATTATTTTGCAATGTTTTAGGTGCCATTGAGTCAGTTGTAGCTCATCACAGCCCTATGCACAATAGAATGAAACAGTGCCTATTCCTGCATCGTTATCACAATTGTTGTTTTTGTGTGAATCCACTTTCACTGCCACTATATCAAGCCATTTTGTTGAAGATCTACCTCTTTTTCACTGACTCTCCACTTTACCAAGCATGATGTCCTTCTCCAGGGAATGGTCCTTCCTAACAATGTGTCCAAAGTACAAGAGACAAAGTCGCACCATTGTTAATTCTAAGGAGTATTCTGGCTGTACTTCTATATTGAAAGTCCCATGGATTGCCAGAAGAACAAATAAATTTGTCTTGGAAGAAGACAGATATATTTGTTCTTCTGGCAGTCCATGGGACTTTCAATATTCCTTGCCAACACCATAATTCAAATGTATCGATTCTTTTACAGTCTTCCTAAATTCATTGTCCAACTTTCACATGCATATAAGGTGATTGAAGCAATTCACTAGTCCTCAAATTGACATCATTGCTCTTAACACTTTAAAAGAGGTCTTTTGCAACTGATTTGTCTAATGCAATATGTCCTTTGATTTCACAACTTCAATCTCTTCTCTATTTATCATGATTTTATTTATTGGTCCAGTTGTGAGGATTTTTGTTTCCTTTATATTGGGATGCAATCCATACTACTAAAGGCTGTAGTCGTTGATCTTCATCAGTAAATATTTTAAGTCCTCTTTGCTTCCAGCAAGCAAGGTTGCATCCTCTGCATATGGCAAGCTGTTACGAATCTTTTTCCAATCCTGATGCCATGCTCTTCTTTTTCATATAATCCAGGTTTTCAGATTATCTGCTCAGCATACAGATTGAATAAGTATGGTGAAAGTATACAACACTGATGCACACCTTTCCTGATTTTAAGCCATTTAGTATCCATTGTTCTAATGATTACCTCTTAGTCCATGTACAGTTTTCTCATGAGCATGATTAAGTGTTCTGGAATTCACATTCTTCAAATGTTACTAATAGTTTGTTATGATCCACATAATTGAGTACTTTTACATATTCAACAAAGCACAAGAAAACATCTTTCTGGTATTTTGCTTTCAGTCAAGACCCATCTTATGTCAGCAATGATCCTTGTCCCATGTCCTCTTCTAAATCTGGCTGTGTCATGCCAATGTACTGCTGCAATCATTTTTTAATTATCTTCAGCAAAATCTTACTTGTATATGATATAAATTACATTGATTATTTCCTCATTCTGATGGGTTCATCTTTCTTTGGAATGAACACAAATATGAAACTCTTCCATTCAATTGATCAGGTATCTGTCTTCTGAATTTCTTGTCATAGACAAGTAAGCACCTCTAGCACTATAACAGTTTGTTGAAACATTTCAATTTATAGCCGATCAATTTCTGGAAACTTGTTTTTCGATAATGCTTTCAGTGCAGCTTGGACTACTTCCTTCAAAACCATCAGTTCTTGAACATATGCTCCCTCTTAAAATGATCAAATTCTTTTTGTACCATGACTCTGTGTGTTCATCTTCTTTTGCTGCTTCCTGTATCATTCAATGTTTTGCCCTTGTTGTTGTTGTTGTTAAGTGCCATCGAGTCAGTTCTGAAGAACAGCTGTTGGGTTTGAACTGCAAATCTTGTGGTTCTTAGTCCAATGCTCATCTTACAGTATCACACCAGAGTTTTCCCCATAGAATCCCTCAATATTGAAACTAGAGACTTGATTCTTTTTTCTTCAGTTCTTTTACCTTGTGAAATGCTGAGTGTGTTCTTCCTTTTTTATTTTCTAACATCTGGTCTTTGTATATTTCATTATAATATTTGACTTTGTCTGCTCAAGCTGCCCTTTGAATTTTTTCACTCAACTGTTTCACTTCATCATTCCTTCCAGTTGTTTTCTAACATCCACTTTGGTCTTTTCTTTCCTGTTTGTTTTTTTTAATGACCTTTTGCTTCTTCAGGTATGATGTTCTTGATGTCATCCCACAACTCTAATGGTCTTTGACCATTAGTGTCTAATGTGTCCGATCTGCTCTGCAGATGGTCTCTAAATTCAGGTGGGATATACTCAGATAAAGTTTTGGTTGTCGTGGGTGTGTTTTCATTTTCTTCAGATTCAGTCTGAACTTGCATATGAGTAATTGATGGTCTGCTCCACAGTTTGCCCCTGGCCTTATTTTGACTGGTGATATGGAGCTTTTCCATTGTCTCCATTGTAGTCAATTTGATTCCTGTGTATTCCATCTGGTGAGGTCCATGTATATAGTAATCTTTTATGTTGTTTCAAAAAGGTATTTTCAGTGAAGAAGTCATTGGTCTTGCAAAATTCTATCCTTTGAACTCTAGTATAATTTCTGTAACCAAGGTCTAATTTTCCAGCAACAGATCCTTCCTCTTTGTTTCCAACTATGACATTCCAATCAATAGTAATTATCAATGCATCTTAATTGCATATTTGATCAATTGCATCCTGAAAAGGTTGGTTGTTGTTAAATGCCATCAAATCAGTTCTGACTCATAGTGACCCTGTATAGGGTTTCTGAAGAGTGAATTTGAACTGTCAACCTTGCAATTGAAACTGACCTTGAGATCCAGTGCATTATCCCACAGTGCCACACCAGTACTCAAAAAAAGTTGATCGCATTCTTTAATTTCTTCACTGTAAACTTTAGTAGTTGGTGTGTAAATTTGAATAGTAGTCTTATTAACTGAACTTCCTTGTAAGCATATGGATACTATCCAATCACAGATACAACGTTCAATAAGATAGATCTTGGGATGCTCTTTGTATGTGTGTGTGTGTGTGTGTGTGTGTGTATAACAGTATTTAGAGTCCTGGTGTGGCACTCTGGGCTAATGTGCTGGACTGCAAGGTCAGTTTGAACTGCAAGGTCAGCGGTTCAAACCCACCAGCTGCTCCTTGGAAACCCTATACAGGGTCCCTATGGGTCAGAACTGACTCGATGGCACTTAACAACAACAACAATAACAGTATTTATCTCTATTGTCTTTAACTCTTTTTTTTTAATTTTTTATTGTGAATTAAGTGAAAGTTTACAGGGCAGATCATCAGTTTTACATTCAATAAATCATATACTTTGTTTCATTGCAATGATTATAATCCCCTCCATGTACTATCAGTTAACAGTATCTCTCTCTATTCATTTTAGCGCCTTTTTAAAAAATATTCATGCATATATAATAATATACACCACCAAAGGGCACATCTGCAAGTCTACCTCCTGGCTACCAGCTCTCAGTCCCTCTCTTTCCATGAATCTAGAGTCCCAAGCTGCTCCCTCTGCCCATGTCCCCATCTCTACCTCCATCTCTGGTGTCACTGCTTCTCTGGATGTGGTCCTGCATTCCGCTTATGCTCTTCCCCCTTGATAGTCCTAGAGTTCTTTGTTTCTGAACTGTAAGATTAACTACTCCCCCATTTTTGTTACAAAACTTCTACCTTTACATTTGTGACAGTCGCAATTAGTCATGATATCAATTACGCACTATTGAATCACAAGAATCTTATCCCCTTGAGATGTTCTTTTTGAGGATAAACTTAGCAACATTCGTCTTGAATTTGTTATTCCTGACTTAGTAAACCATATGATCATCTGATTCAAAATGGCCAATACCAGTCCATTTCAGCTCACAAATCGATCTTTATGCATTCCATTTGTTTTGGAGATTTTAGAGTTTCCCAGCTTCGTATTTCATACACTCCAATTTCTGATTATCAATGAATATTTACTGCAGTTCCTTCTAATTTTTAGTTGCACCCATTAGCAAAGTAAGGTCCTGAAAGCCCAGCTCCATCCCCGTCAGTAAGGTCAACTATACCTTGAGGAGGTAGGTCTTCTCCAGTCGTATTTTGAGTGCCTTCCATTATAAGGGGCTCATCTTTTAACACTATGTTCAGACTGCACTGTTTTAAACAATTATCAGACAATGTTCCACTGCCACTCATAAGATTTTCAATGGCCAGCCTTTCAGAAGTGGCCTGCCTCTCCTTCTTCCTAGTCTGTCTTAGTTTGAAAGCGCTACTGAAATATGTCCACCATGGGTCACCCCACTGGGATTTTAAACACTGGTTCCAGCATCACAGCAACATAAGCCACCAGAGTATGTCAAGCTGATAGGTGACGGTGGTGGTACCATGAGATGAGGAGTGGAAAATGTGTTATTCCATGGAGATTCAATGGTGATGCTATGGCAAAACACTTAAAAGAGCCTTTCTTTGAGCTTAAAAAAACTAATAAGAAAAGCAAATGTACTAAATGATGCTTTCTCTTATGCACATGAATCTCATGGTAGTGCTCTAACAAATACGTAAATGGCCCCTCCCCACCCCAACACAAAATCTGTACCTTCAGAGAAAAAGCGACAATCAGATAATTCTAAGAAGAGAATGCATTTTAGAATAAAAAATTGGGTGATTGAATATTTAGAAAAGTACATCTGGAAATGTTACCATTGGCATGTGTTGTTTGCTTCTTTTTTCGGCGAGTAGTAATCAATGTATCAACTGAAAAACTTTCATATCTGCACATTTAAAACACTTGGACACAACAGTAACAAAATCTTGAAAACATAATTCTCAAACTTGATTAAAATTACTACACGGAAGAGTGTCAATGGATTTTGGGCACACTTATTAAAAATATAAACACCTTCTGATTAGTGTGCAAGAGTTAACAACAGGAAAGATGCAAGTTGTTCAAGAGAGTAATAATTAATAACAACAATATATTTTTTTTGCATAGTTGGTGGGTTTAAAAGAAAACCACAATTGATTTTCTCAGAGTCTTTCATTTGGGTCTTCGTATCTTGGCTGTATCTTTTCTACCTTTGTGAACCATTAAGACTTTTAGATCATTAAGCAAATTATTAAACTAAGATTTTTTTTAAAAAAAGAATGAAGCATATTCAACCACATTGCTTTCACCAACAAAATTTTATTATAGAGATGATTAGGAGCCAATGGATATCTTTGTAATATTAATGACAATAAAAGTAATCTGAAAACATTGTGAATATAAATTTATACTATGCCTTTTCCTTTCTATTTCTGTGTAAATTTTATATGTACATATCAATGCAACAGTACCCATAATCCATTGCCCTGGAGTCAGTTTCAACTCATGGCAGCCCCAACTATAATTTTCAAAATAGAAACATATGCACCATTATAAAAGGTTACTCAACAAATTTTTACTGGCCCCAACAATCTGGGTGGACTCGAACAGACAACCTTTGTCAGCAGCTGAGCACATCAGCTGTGCCCAGTGTCCTTTCAATACAAAACTTTTTTTATTTTTTTACCAGTTTGATTCTTGACATTTCTCCCTTTGGGTGAAATGCTTGTAGCAACTGAAATTCCCAAAGATTTTCTTACCAGTGATCAGTGATCCCTCATCTGGTTAACCCCATTGTTGGAAACAATTCCCATTCTCAAAAAAGTTTGTGGAGAAATGTTTTTTGGTTGTTTTTTTTTTAATTGTTCTTGCTTTGTGTTTTAATAATCTCTTTTAAATTATTCTTTTTAAATAATGAAAGTCAGTATATAATATTTGAAAACAGTATATGCAATACAAAAGTATTTAAAGAAAAATGTAAAATTTCCCCTTTTCTCAGACATTTCCTCCCAACAATCCCAGGAGAAGAAACCCAGGGCAGGAAATTATTGCTGTTAGTAGAAAAATAGCTAAGACATTTCCACCTCTAGATTACACACAAAGAAGATTTACCTTATCGCTCCCCAAGGTACTGTTCTGTTTCATTCCTATCACTTTTAACTTCCTTAGTGAGCAAGTGAGTGTTTCTTTCTGCCATGACTACCTTGGTTTTCCAGTATTCCTTCAGCATCCACAGCTCACTGAAGTGACCCCTCCCACAGAAAACACACATCTGCCTCACTGGAAGGCCTCCCTAGCCCACCTTGGGTTGTAAGCATCTGACAGCTGACCCCCCAGCCCTTCCTTCCTTGAAGGCCTTCCTCCCCTGAACTCTGTGACCCAGCACATGACCTCGGTCAAATGTTCAGTAGACGTGCAACAAATACTTCAGCAGCCAATGACGAGAACTTTCCCATCTGGAAAGATTAGCTCTAAGAAGTGATGCAATCCAAATCTAGAATCAGCATAAACTAGGTTAAAAGTAACCTTCAAAAAGGGCGTATTTTAAACCTGAAACACATAGTTGTTAGAATTTGAACCTGACCCTAAACCAAACCATTGCAGTAGAGTCTATTCCAACTCACGGGGCCCCATGTAACAGAGGAGAACTGCCCCATGGGTTTTCTTGATTGCAATCTTTATGGAAGCAGATAGACAGACCTTTCTTCTGTGGTTACATCAAGTGGTTTTAAAACACCAACCTTTAGGTTAATTGTTATTGTTGTTAAGTGCCATCATGTTCCAACTCACAGCAACCCTGTATATGGTTTCTGAGGAGCTGGTGGGTTTGAACCATTAGTTGTTAACTTTGGCATTCTGAGACATGAGTCCAAAATCATACTCTCTCAGCCCTCCAGCCTGGTGTAGCCTGCAACCAGGTTCTCCCAGCTTCTCGCTCTTCTCCCCTGGTCTGCAGCCTTTGTCCTTGTGGCCCAAGATGACTGCTACAATTTTGGTCATTATAGTGAAATTCTAGCCAGTAAAGAGGAAGATGGAGACTCCCTCAAAGGAACACTAACCTCATAAGTGGTACATAGCACCTCTGCTCCTATCCCCTTGTCCAGAACACTTAGTGACTCAAGAAAGCTGGGAAATTTAGTCTTTGTTCCAGGAGGTATGTGCCCAGTTGAAATTTGGAGTTCCTACTAGTAAAAGGGGAACAAAAGGTTAAATGTTCTTCTGGCTACTAAAAGGTTGGCAGTTCAAAGCCACCCAGAGGCACCTTGGAAGAAAAGCCTATTGATCAACTTCGGAAAAATCAGCCATTGAAAACAAAATTCTAATCTGACACATGTGGGGTCACCATGAGTAGGAATTGAGAGAAGAGGAGGAGAGGTATTTGAGCATGGGTGGGGATTGTTGACCTATATTGTTGCTCTTGTTAAGTGCTATCAAGTCAGTTTTGACTGATAATGGCCCTGTATAGGGTTTCCGGGGAGTGGCTGGTGAGTTTGAACTGCCGACCTTGCAGTTCAAACCAACCTTGAGGTCAAGCACTTATCCTATGATACCACACCAGGACTCTGTATTGTTGTGAAGTGCTGTCAAGTTGGTTTTGGCTCATAGCGACCCTGTGTAAGATTTTCAAGGAGCTGCTGGTGAGTTTGAATCTCCGAACTCGTGGTTCAAACCGACCTTGCAGTCTAGTGCTTTATCCCACAGCATCACACCAGGACTCCATATATAGCCCTCGAGATCATTTGGTCTGGCCCTGCCAAGTCAACTGCAGTTCCAGCCATCATATTGGTGGTGTTATTGTTAAATGCCATCGAGTAGGTTCCAACTCACAGTGACCCTGTATAGGGTTTCTGAGGAGCAGCTGATTGAACCACTGACCTTTCAGTTAAAACAGCTTTGCAGTCTGGCACATAAACCCACAGCGCCATACCAGGACTGCAGCCATCACATATGGACTGAGTTAATTAAATGTTTGACCAAATTGATCAGGCTAAGTTTTAAGTTGATCATTTTGTATGGCCCACAAATGATGTTATAAACTTTGACAGAAAAATGTTCCCCATCCCTGTGTATATTAAACATTTTGAAGTAGCATACAGCACAATATAGAAGAAACTTTGGTGTGTTGGAGGCCAGTTGGCTTCCAGGAGACATCAGATTATATCCATGTCCTCAACACTGCCTATTTAGGTTAGCAGGCTTGTGTGTTCTGGTTATAAAGATTTTTTAAATGGTCCTTTTATTTACATGTTTTCCAGCCTAGTATCAGATGAGCCCAGCATCCCTGTCCTATGGTTGTCATAGACAGGGACCTTCCTTCATTGAATTTCTTTGATCTGTCAATTTTTGTTTACAGTGAACTGAAATCTATTTATGACTTCTCCCTCATAATGATTCAGTGTAGGAACTGGGTCCCATCTGAGTGCCTGTGATGGCCAGGGTAGGAGAGTGGGCATGCCTGAGACACATTCCCCAGCCTGGAGTCCTTCTAAATGGATTCACAGTGGGCTGAAGACAAATGGGACACAGGTAAATAGTGATCCGGGACGTGGCAGCCTATCAAGGCAAAGAACTTGTGGAAAGACCTGGAAGGTGAGTGGGGAAGAGCACCCCAGGAGAAGTGAGTGCTGGTCCAGACCTGTAATAGGTCCAGGAGAAGGTAGGTGGGGCCTTCTCTGGAGGGTAGGGAGCATGGCATGGGCTGGGGAGAGGCTGGGCTGGAACTGACAGGGACTTTATCCTCTGGGTCACCACTGTCCAAATGCCTTTAGCAACAAAACCCATTCCCAACCGCCAAAGTACTTACACAAAAGCCCACTATGGCATCTATTGTGAGGGGAGGTGGACAGCCAGAGGGCCTCCTGCTCAGACCCCCTCCATACTCCCTAGATGCTCCTCAGATCACTCTGGGCTCTCCTAGGCAATGCTGCCCGATGCTGCCCTTTACCCTGTCAGACCCAAACAGCTCTACAGACTCTGACAGTGAGAAGGCTCAGAGCATGGAACACACCCAAAGTCACCTAGAAAGGAGGCCCCAAGTGACCAGGTGGCTGCTCATGGCCAGTGGCACACAAAACTGACTGCTCCTTCAGGGTCACACAGCTGCCACACCTGCCAGCTCTTTCCATACTTTACCCCTGAGCTTTCCTCCAAACAATTGAGAGGAAATACTCTCAGCTCCAGCTGTCCAGGATATACAGGTCCATGACCTTTTTCCAGGGAGGGAGTTACTCCCCCAGGGCTGTTGTCCTAGGGAAGGAAACCCAGCCCCTGCGATCCAGGAAGCAATAATACAGACTGACGGACTGAACCGCTGGGTAATCCTTCAGGCCATGAAAGAGGAATTGCAGGCATCCTTCTTCAAACATCAGCCAGACCCCAAGGGGGCTGCCACCTTGTTCCATCCAACATCAAACAAGATGCAGAAGATGTTAGCGTCCAGGCCCACTAAGGCTTTAAGTCTGGCTTGTTTTCCCTTTGAACACACACATCCTCCCTCACGCCCCCATCTTGGATAGTACTCAAGCTCCACTCTCACCAAGTGACCTTCATTTCCAGCTTTGATTTGTAAGACAGACCTCAATCAGCCCTGTATGATCGTTCCTGCCAGTTTCCAGAGGGACACAGGAAGGCTCACAATGTCCACCTGAGCCTGGAATGTATCACTTAAGCACTCCACTCCCCACCTAGCCCAGCCCAGAAAAATGCAGAGTCCTTCCCTCTGGGCACCTCAGAGCCCCTTTTCCAAATCAAGTGGCTTAAAGTGGAGTTGTCAAATAAGCTATGGGTTTCCCAGTTAAACACGAACTTCAATGTGCCCCACGCAATGTCTGGGACATAGTTAGACTAAAATATTATTTGTTGTTTATTTGAAATTCAAATATACTTAAGCATTCTGTTTTGTTTGCTGGTAACCCTACTTTAAATCAAATCCCACCTATGAAAACACAATAATTACCAACAGACAAACGGGGTAGATTCTGTGCTTTGTGAAAGGATTAGAAAACTCCCTTTGTAGTTTCAGAGAAAGGTTAATTTCTACACAGAAAATTGTGAAAACTTTGTTTCAATTTTGGACTGGAGAAGCAAAGGCCAGATAGAGAGAAGAAGAACATAGACTAGAATCCCTTCCTGAGTTTACACTCTGGGATGTGTGGTTTCCGGGTGGAGACAGGTGGATTATATAGCTGGTGGGTGGTGAGCACATACACACCTTCCAGCCTCAGGCCTGATGCTTTCAGTGAAATTGGACAGCTGTGGGCAAGTCTTTTATCTTCCTTGAGTTTCATGTATAAAATAAGGGCATCCCTGCTGCCCCTGCCTCACAGTATCTGGGGGTAAATGGTACATACCAAGAGCCATCCTTCCCTCATCATCTCCACAGACACAAGCTCCAGTGCCTGACACAAAGGTTAGCAGCATGAGAGTCCTTTAGCAGCTTGAGACTTTTGATGTTCTCTGAGTTCAAGCAAGAGAGAACAGAAAACTGTCAGAATCCCAGCAAGGTAGCTGGGAGAGACAACCAGGGACCTGGAAGAGAACCAGACAGTGAAGTAAGTGTTGAGAGAGGGGTTCAGGGCAGACATAAAGGAGTCCCCACAGCACTAGGGCTGGGAAAGGGTTTCCTTTAGGAAGTGAACTTTCTTTAAGAAGTTTCCTTCTTTAAGACCAGTTCTGGAACCCCAAACCCTCCGGATCTGAGACCTATAGCCAGGCTCCCCTTGTGGGGTGGCAGAAGAGGCTCAGTCAGATCCTAATGGACAGCTGTTCCACAGCATGAAAACCATGGGCTGGTCTGGCAATGTCCCTGTAGCGTTTGGGATTTTGTCTCCTGAGAGAGAAATGCTGTGAGAACTCAGTATTCCTCTTTTTTTTTTTTTTTTTACAGGTAAATTTTATTAAACATTCAAACAACAAGCTATTTAATATTTGTACAAAAATATTACAAAATTTTCAAAGAGAAAATAGACCTGAACACATTTTATAATGGAAAAACTACAAAGATGAAAGCAATGAAGTATAAGAAAAGGAATTCTGAACAGTTTTTTAGAGAAAACAGGCATACAAAATTAAAAGTAAATGGTAACAAATGAAAATTGATGATGTATAAAAAATATTATGCAAAGCAAACTGAGTTTATCCTAATAGCAGATTAAAAAATAGAAACCGAGTTGAAAGCATTCATATAATGGAACTCAGTATTCTTAAATAAATCTTCAATAAATCAAAATTGTCTATTAGGGCAAACATGCAACTGGGATTAATGTCAGGAAAATTATTCAAACATACAGTCCCAGATGGGTTTAAACATAAAGTCCCAGATGGTTTTAAAATTCACACCAAGTTGTTTTATGTCAGGGAACTGAGTGAACTTTACCACCATTGAGGTGATAAAATCACGGTGCCCATCTGATGGGCACATAGAATGTAACTCAGCAGCAATTAGACCAGGTGCAATTAGCAGGACCAGGCCATGTATATGGGAGAACAGGGTCCTGGCACTTAACCATAGTGGCCCAGGCCCTCACTTGGCCCGGCTCCTGCTAATAAAGTCAGGCTGAATGTGGGTACAGAGCTGGCATTCACTATTGGCAGCCACAGAGGCCCTGTGTGGGGTTTAAGTACTACATCTCATTCCAGGAGCCAGGGCCTTGCATTTTGGCTTGTACCTGCCTACTGAGGTAACTATTCATGACTTCCCCCACCCCACCTGAACTCTGCTTCCCGGGTTCTGTGCCATTTCAGGTGTTCCCCATCCCATCACCCCACAAAAAAAAGCTCAAAACCAACAAAATGACTATAGAGGTCAAAATCCCTGGAACCCCACTCCAAGCGGTAAATACCCATTAGATGAGGAATTGGGATGTTTGCACAATTTAAGAAATCTGTCAAGTAAGGTGGATATGACTCAGGTAGGTAATTCTACTACATCTTTCAAATGCCTCACACCTTGTGTAACAATATTGGCAGGGTTTCTTTCTCCTTTTTTTTATAACTATTATTTAGTATCCACATTCATTGCTTCCCTGAATGATGAAACTGCACAGACAGACAGCCACCAAGCATTGCAGACAAAATCCCTGGCCCCAGGGAGGCATGAGGAAGATGCTGACCAGGCAGGAGGGAGGCAGCGCTGGCATGCTGGGGAAGCTGGCGGTGTTTGTGAGGGAATACAGGAGACGTGATACCTTAGCGTGATGGACAGAGGAAGTAGGAGCCAATGTCTTCATGTGGCAACTGGAGCTGCCCCTTCCCACCTGGTCTTGGCAATCACTGAACAGGCCTGTGTACTCGGCTCACATCCCTGCAAAAAGATGGAGAGGTGAGTCATTTGAGAAGCCGAGCCCAACAGCATAGGCCTCTATGATCTTTTGGAATATATTCTTGGGAATGGAAGAAGAGGGTCCTTTTCAGAGGCTGGTTTTTGTTTCCAAGCTCTCATTTTTGGGGGCATGGTGCTGCAAAGCAGATCTTGTGCTGTTCATACACATTGAGACCAACTGCAAGTGAGCAGTACTAGAGACATGCTATTGTTAGTTGCTGCCAAGTCAGCTTGGACTCCTGGTGACCCCATGTACAACAGAGCAAAACATTGCCTGTACTATACCATCTTCATAATCATTGGTCTGCTTGACTCAACCTATGGATCACAATAGAATATTGTCTGACACAGCCCTGGAAGATGAGCCTCACAGCTTGGGAGGTACAACAATGAACTCAAGCACACCAACTAAAATTGTTGTTGTTGTTAAGTGCTATCAAGTCAGTTTTGGCTCATAGCGACCCCGAAGGGTTTCCTATATGAATTTGAACCACCAACCTTGCCCGTCCAGTGTTTTGTCCCACAACGCCATACCAGGACTCTACCAGGAATCAGGAGTTTGATTTCTGCATTTGGTGTTTATGGGGAAATTGCCCAGAACAACTAAGAAAACGCACATTCCAACGGGCTACCTCTCTAGTAGTCAAAACAGCAAGTGTTGCAGAATGTGGTCCGCTGCCTAATCCTTCAGAAATCTCAGTACTGTTCTTGAGTCAGTGAAGTGGCTTCTGTAGGCCAGGCCCTGAGTCAGTGGAACATGCTACATAAAACAGGTCTAGGGGAGACAGAGGAGAACTTAACAAACCCCCAGTTATTACATGCTTGATCCTTTCTGAACACAAGAGGAAACTACAAGGCATGGAGGGGTGATGGCTGTCCTCAGCCTCCACCTAAAATTCTGTCCACTGAAACCTGAGGTTCAGAATGAAGATCAGCAAAGCCCAATGCATTTCTATTCCGAGACAACACTTACCATGCTTAGAAATGAACTCACTTTTTAGATTTTGCTAAAAGAAGAAAGACTAACTTTTGGGTTTTCCCTCTGTAGAGAATTTGCCTTTCCAATTCAAATATATTGAATCAGAATCTATGTTTATTGTTACTAGTTTAATAAGACCCCCAGGTGAGTCTTACAAGGATCTTGTTAAACTATAGATTCTGATTCCAGATATGTGGAAAGGGTTGAATGGAATAAATTCATTTGAAGTTCTGCTAACTTTCCCCTTGTTTGTTGCCAGATGCTTTCAATTACAACTCATAGCACCCCTACGTACAACAAAACAGAACACTGCTGGGTCATCATCACAATTGTTGCTATGTTTGAACCCATTGCTGCTGCCACTGTGTTGGGAGTCTTCCTCTTTTTAGCTGACTCTCCATTTTACCAAGCATGATGGCCTTCTCCAGGAACTGGTCCCTCCCAACATGTCCAAAGTACTACAGATGAAATCTAGTTATCCTTGATTCTAAGGAACGTTCTGGCAAATTCTAAGGGGATTTGTTTGTTCTTCTGACAGTTCATGGTATTTTGAATATTTCTTGCCAACACTATAATTCAAATGCATTGATTCTTCTATGGACTTCCCTATTCACTGTCCAACTTTCACATGCACATGAGGCAATCAAAAATACCATGGCTTGGGTTAGGCAGTACCTAGTTTTCAAACTGACCTTTTTGCTCTTGAACACAACAACAACAGATTTGCTTAATCAGTATGTCTGTTGATTTCTTGACTGCTTCTTCTATGAGTGTTGTTGATTTAAGCAAAATGAAATTTTTGACAACATCAAACTTTTCTCTATCAATATTGGTCCAGTTGTGAGAATTTTTGTTTACTTTACACTGAGGTGAAATCCATACTGAAAGCTGTAGTCTTTGAACTTCCTCAGTAAGAATTTTAGTCCTCTTTACTTCTAGCAGGAAAAGTTGTGTCTTTGCATATTGTTGTTGCAGTTGTTAAGTGCCATTGATTCAGTTCCAACCCATAGTGACCCTGCATAGGGTTATCCAAGGAGTGGATGGTGAGCTTGAACCGCTGACCTTTAAGTTTATACTGACTTTGCAGTCCAGCGCACTAACGCACAGTGCCACATCAGGACTTCATCTTTGTGTATTGCAGGTCCTTAATGAGTCTTCCTCCAATACTGATATCATGTTCTGCTTCATATAATCCAGATTCTTAGATTATTTGCTCAGCATACAGACTGAATAAGTATGGTGAAAGGATACAACCTGGGCACATACTTTTCCTGATTTTAAACCATTCATTAGTCCCTTGGTCTGTTCTAACAACTGCCTCTTGGTCTATGTACAGGCTCTTCATGAATACAATTACATATTTTGGAATAACCATTATTTACAATGTTATCCATAGTTTGTTACGATCTATACAATCGAATGTCTTTTCATAGTCAATAAAACATAAGTAAACATCTTTCTGGAACTCCCTGCTTTTAGACAATACCCATCTTTCCATGTTCTGTTGTGAATTGTATTTCATCCATTCCTGGAGACTTGTTTTTCACCAATGCCTTCATTGCAGCTTGGACTTTTTCTTTCAATACCATCAGTTCTTGAGCATATGGTGCCTCCTGAAATGGTTGAATAGCGACCAGTTCTTTGGGGTATAGTTACTCTATGTATTCATCTTCTCTTGCTTCATCATCCAATATTTTTCTCCATGTTGTTGTTGTTGTTGTTATATGCCGTGGAGTCGGTTTCGACTCATAGTGACCCTGTACAGGGTTTCTCAGGTTATAAATCTTTACAGCTGGTAGTTTCGAACTGCTGACCCTGAGGTTAGCAGCCTGATTCGTACCCACTACACTACATATAGAATCCTTTAATATTGCAACTTGAGGCTTGAATTTTTTTCTTCAGTACTTTCAGCTTAAGAAATGCTGAGCATATTCTTCCTTTTTGGTTTTCAAACTCCAGGTCTTTGCACATGTTATTATAATACTTGACTTTGTCTTCTCGAGCTGACCTTTGAAATTTCCTGTTCGTCTTCATCACTTTTTCCAATTGTTTTAGCTTCTCCATATTCAAGAGCAAGTTTCAGAGTCTCTTCTGGCATCTGTTTTGGTCTTTTCTTTCTTTCCTGTCTTTTAAACAATTTTTGCTTTCTTCCTGTATGATGTTCTTGATGTCATCCCACATGTTCTTGAGATTATCTCTAAAGTCAAGTGGGATATATTCAAAGCAATATCAATTTTGGCTCTCGTGGACTTGTTTTTATTTTCTTCAGCTTCAGCTTGAACTTGCATATGAGCAATTGATAATCTGTTTTTTCTCTGACCTTGTTTTGACTGATGATATGGAACTTTTCTACCATCCCCTCTCACAGATGTAGTCAATTTTATTTTTGTGTAGTCCATCTGGTAAGGTCCACATGTATATAGTCACCTTTTATACTGTTGAAAAAAAGGTATTTGCAATGAAGTAACTGGTCTTGCAAAATTTTATCATGCTATCTCCCACATCCTTTCTATTACAAAGGCCATATTTTCCTGAACCTTCCTTTTAGTTTCCAACTTTCACATTCCAATCACCAGTAATTATCACTGCATCTTGAGTATATGTTTGATTAATTTCAGACTGAAGAAGCCAGTAGAATTCTTCGATTCCTTTATCACTAGCTCTAGTGGTTGGTGCATAAATTTAAATAATAGTTATATTAACTGGTCTACCTTGTAGGTATATAGATATTATCCTATCACATTGTTCTTCAAGATAGATCTTTAAGTGCTCTTTTTAATGTTGAATGTCTCTTGAATGAGTCATTCCCAGCATAGTAAACCATATGATTGTCTAATTCAAAATGGCCAATATCATTCCATGTTAGCTCACTAATGCCTAGGATATCCATCTTTATGTGTTCTATTTCATTGTTGACAACTCTATTCTTAGATTCATACTCTGTACATTCCAGATTCTGATTATGAATGGATGTTTGCAGCTGTATAT
The DNA here is from genome assembly GCF_000296735.1 of Chrysochloris asiatica. Lineage (NCBI taxonomy): Eukaryota > Metazoa > Chordata > Mammalia > Afrosoricida > Chrysochloridae > Chrysochloris > Chrysochloris asiatica. Next base: position 8,937,122 of record NW_006408649.1, on the reverse strand, counting down.
TTTCATTTTGAGTTGTGCCCCATCAGTAAATGAAGGTGCTGAAAGCTTTGTTCCATTCATGTCATTAGGTCAAATCTACCTTGAGAAGATAGGTCTTCCCCAGTTATATTTTGAGTGTCTTCCAACCTGAGGGGCTCATCTTCTGGCACTCTGTCTGCTACTAATAGGGTTTTTAGTGGCTAATCATTCAGAGTTAGTCCACTTCTCCTTCTTTCTACTATGTCTTAGTCTGGAAGCTCTACCGAAATGTGGGCCCACTCTGGATGACCCTGCTGGCATTTAAAATACCCATGGCAAAACTTCCAGCACCACAGCAACACACAAGTCACCAGAGCATGACAAACCAACAGAGGAATGGTCTTAGCTGGTTCAAAGATATTTCACCACCATAGTCCTTTGAGGTCTTGTTGCAATAATGACACCACTATACTAGAACCTTGCAGCCGTTTCTGTGTTACCTTTAATAAAACTTTATTCATATGGGATATCAAAGATACTGTCCAATGATTTCCACATTATGTTGGGTCACCTCTCTTTGAAATGGTCACAAATACAGATCTCTTGTAATCAGTTAGCCAGATAGTTGTCTTCCAAATTTCTTGGCAGAGATGAGTGAGTGCCTCCTGTGCCATCTTACTTTCTTGAAAGATTTCAATTTTTATTCCATCAATTCCTGGTGCCTTGTTCTTTGCCAATTCCTTCAGTGCACCTTGACTTCCTCCTTCAGTATCATTGGCTCTTGATCATATGCTACCTCTTGAAATGGTTGAACATCCCCAGTGAGATAGATTAGCCAAATGGCAGCATGGATGGACTCAAGCATGGCAACAGTAGTGAGGTTGGCCCAGGACCAGGCAGTGTTTTGTTCTGCTGTGCATAAGGTCGCTATGAGTCGGTACCGACTCGATGGCACCTAACAACAACAATTGCCCTAGTAGTTATGTGCCGTGGAGTCATCGGTTCTGACTCAAAGCGACCCTGTACAGGGTTTCCGAGGCTGTAAATCTTTACAGGAGCAGAAAGCCTCATCTTTTTCTCCTGTTGACCAGCTGGTAGTTTTGAACTGCTTGCGGTTCGCAACCCGATTCGTAACCACTACACTACCAGGAGTACTGGTGTGGCACTGTGGGTTAATGCCCCAGACTGTAAAGCTGTTTGAACTGCAAGGTTGGCAGTTCAAGCTCACCAGCTACTCCTTGGAAATCCTATACAGGGTCACTATGGGTTGGAATTGACTCGATGGCACTTAACAACAACAACATCATTGCCTTAGTAGGAGTCCTGGTGTGGTGCTGTGGGCTAATGCATCAGACTGCAAAGTCATTTGAACTGCAAGGTCAGTGGTTCAAGCTTACCAGCTGCTCTTTGGAAATTCTATACAGGGTCACTATGGGTTGGAATCAACTTGATGGCACTTAACAACAACAACAACATTGCCTTAGTAACCTTGACTCTAAGGTATGAAAAGGTAGTAGGGTCAGTCCTTGCTTATGGCCATGGGGTAGGAGACAGCTCATTCTGCCAGGAGCCAGAAAGTAGCCATGGCTGAGAGAGCCTCTCCTTGGTGCATTCAAGCCCAACAGAGTCTTCTGAAGTAATTGTTGTTGTTAAGTACCATGGAGTCAGTTCCGAGTCATGGTGACCCTGCACAGGGTTCCCGAGGCTGTAAATCTTTATGGGAGCAGAAAGCCTCATCTTTCTCCCATAGAACAGCTGGTAGTTTCAAACTGCTGACCTTGAGGTTAGCAGCCCGATTCGTAACCACTACACTACCTGAGCTCCTTTCTGAAGTAATTGGAGGGATAAAAAAAGTCATTTTCTGAGTAGCATTTGAATAGTATTATGTTGACTTAAGTGAAGCATGCAGGGATCAGATCACTGGAGAATCTACTGGCTTTAATTCATGTGTAATTAGCTTCAACAAGCAGTAATGGGGCCCATTGCAGCACATTGGGCAGGGTGTGTTGTGAAGAAGGCTTGACCTCATGTGCGGCCCTGGCCCTGTCAGCTCATCTTTAGCTGAAGAAGTCTCCAGAGCTTGTTTTGCAGAGGTCAGCCCTTAGAGGTCAGAGCTGTAAGATAGGGGTCTGCCCACCTCTCAGGACTTAGGGTTTCATTTCTCTCTTGGCCATCCCAATGTAGCCTGTTTCCACATCTGGTTAGTGCAAACACGCTTTTTCTGGAGCTTTGAATGCCTTTTCTAATTCTCCCCCACAAACCCCCATACAAGGAGCTCTGGTAGCGTAATGGTTACAAATCAGGCTGCAAACCTCAGGGACAGCCGTTGGAAACTGCCAGCTGTTCCATGGGAAAAAGATGAGGCTTTCTGCTCCTGTAAAGATTCACAGCCTCGGAAACCCTGTACAGGGTTGCTATGAGTCAGAACTGACTCCATGGCACATAACAACAACAAGCCCCCATACACTATAATTTACATATGTACAAGCAGATGAGAATTATTCTGGCAGTGAAACTGTTCAATATGATATTGTAACGGTGGACACGTGACACTCTGCGTTTGTCAAAACCCATAGGGCTATACAACACAGAGTAAACCCTAAGTAAACTGTGGACTTTGGTTCATCAATAGTAACAAATACACCACAGGAACTTCCAGCCTACAGCAGACTAGGAAGAAAGGCCTGGTAATCGACTGCCCAAAAATCAATTATTGAAAACACCATGAATCACAACATTTTGTGCATGGGGTCACCAGGAATCAGGGATCAACTCAATAACAGCTAACAACTACAGTAATAATATTATTGTTGTTAAGTGCCATCAAGTGAGTTCTGATTCACAAGGACTCTGTATAGGGTTTCCAAGGAGCGGCTGCTGAGTTTGAATTAATGAACCTTTGGTTCAAACCAACTTTAAGATCTAGTGTTTTATCTTACAATGCAAAGCCAGTTTGAACCCCAGCATTGTCGGTTCAAACTCACTAGCAGCTCCTCAGAAACTCTATATAGGGTTTCCATGAGTCGGAATCGATTGACGGCACTTAACAAACTTTGTATAAATCCCAAACTGCTCTGAAAAATAGGCTATTTAAATTTTTTTTTTTTTTAAATGAAAAGAAGCAAACAGCACAGTAATTATCTCCCACTGAAGGAAAAGGTCATTTTCACTTTCCAGTTGTGCCCAGAAAAATAGAAGCTTGTCTAGCACTTGCACCAGAGTTTGGGCCCTGGAGGTCCTTGGTTGCATTGTGGTGTTGTGACAAAAGCATGTGTGCTGGTCTTCAGGCTGCCCAAGGGCCCCTAGCCAGCCTTCCTACGGGCACTGCTGGCCTTCCGTGTGGAAAACATGGAAAAGTGAAGGGCCAGAAGGGAAATTCAAGTTGAGTCATCTGCAGGATGTGCAAATCCGTGTAAGACCTCCAAACTTGGCAGCCTTGGAGGAAGTGATTTGAGCTTTTTTTAGACTTTCATGTAACCTAGACACTCAGCTGGGACTCTGTTTCCTATGTCAAGACTTTTCCAAACAGTAGTGTTTTCAGGGATCTTCATAAACACACGTTCGGGGGAAGGAACCAGTAGGAGCAGAGCTTCTCCCGGCCGGCTGGTCGGATTCCCTTGGCTCCCAATGTGCCTCAAGTGTTTTAACAGGAAAACACAGCTGAGGACAGGAAGCCTGTTAGTCACAGAAGCAGCTTTGTGGATCTGACCTATGGAAATTACAAAAAAATGAAGTGTTAATCAAGAGGATTTGCTGAGCATCTCCACCTGTAAGGCAAGCCGCTAGAACTGCATCAACAACAGATGGAAGAATGCTGAGGCTCTGTGTGCACCTAGGCCTTAATGGTCCTGTCTCTCTCATGACCTGCAAAAATATTCACAACTCATTTGTTCATCGTCTCATACCACACTGACAAAGTTCTTGGCGTGTACGTGTAGGGCAAGGCCTGGAGACAAAGCAGTAAGGCACAGCCTCTGCCCTGCATGTGTCTGTTTCATTGTCTCTTTGTACTCTGTCATCGGATCCTCTCCCTCTTAAGGGATTTTTGGAACTAAAGATACCATTTCCTTGCCCTAACAAGGAAGGTGAGAACCAGTATACAGATGGGCCATTTGAGTGCCCTTCCACAGGGTTTGGAAGCCCCCATGGCCTGGCCCTTACCTACTGGGCACTGAGGTCCAGCACTTGGTGCTCTGAGCCTGAGAAGGCTTGGCAAATGCCCCACTAAACCCTGGGATTCCTGCACCCCAACTAACCACTTACCATTTTGCTTTTTTTTTTTTTCATGAAAATAGCAAGATTTTCTTTTAATTATTAATTTACAGGTTTAATTCCTTCTTCAAATAATCTGATTTCCAGGACAAAGATTAAATTTTATCAAGTCACATGCTTTTTGAAAAAGCTAATGTGCAGTTTATTTATCAAGAAATCAGTATTGATTCTAGTGAAAGAATTTTAGTAAATGTGTTCAAAATTTCAGTTATTTTAATGGCCAATGTAATCATAACTCTACTTCTTTTAAATCTAACTTCTCATCTATACATTTAATCCAAATATTATTAATTTAATAATATAGTATTATATATAAAACTTTCTAAAAAATTAGCCATAATATTTTAAAGTATTTTCATCTTATGTTCCTTCTAAACTTAAAAAAAAACTTTTTATTGTGAATTGAGTGACAGTTTACACACAAGATCATCAGCTTTACATTGAACAAATTTTATACTTCGTTTCATCCCAATAATTACAAGCCCCTCCTTGCAACAACAGTTGTTCTACTTCTTCCATGTGGTTCTCCATTTACATCTTATATTTCCAAATGAACAAAGAAAAATACTAGATGTACACTTACGAAACAAAAAATATATATTCATTTAAATGTCCAAAGAGCATGTTTGCAAGCCAGCCTCCTGCCCACAGGCACACAGCCTTACTTAGGTCCCAAGGGTCTAGAGCTTGCAGTTGCTCTGTCTCTCCATTGCCACTGCCTCTGCCACCATCTCTGTTGTTTCCACTTTTCTAGGTAGAGATCTCACACTCCACTCATGTTCTTCTTTCTTGATGGTCCTGCAATCTCCTGTTCTGGAAATGAAAGATTAACTACTCCCCGCTTTTAGTTACACATCTACAATTACAGTTGTGACCATCACAATTCATCCTGCTAACAGTTACTCAACAATTGAATCATAAAATCTTATCACCATCATTTCCCATCCCCTTTTCAGATCCAGCTGGAGAAGAGGAAAACTATTCAATGGGGATTCTACCTTAGCCCCTTATTCTGAAGCTAAGCACACTCATGAAAGCTTATAAACCAGCCACTTAATGCCTTTATGGTGGTGGTGGTGGTGTGCCATGGAGTCAGTTCTGACTCATAGTAGCCCTGCATAGGATTTCTGAGGCTATAAATCTCTATGGGAAAAGAAAGCCTCATCTTTCTTCCACAGAATGACTGGTAGTTTCAAACTGCTCACCTTGAGATTAGCAACCCAATTCATAACCACTATGCTACCAGAGCTCCTTATGCCTTTATAGTCACCCCACCCCCATTTTTGATAGTTGATGTCCTGCCCATCCCTATCAACACAGAACATTGAGTAAAACAGTTCCTTGATATAAAGAATCCTTCTATTCTGGTTGCAATTTTGAGCAATTGCATCTATAAGCAAAAGTCCACTTCCTTTCCATATAAAATTAGTTTGTGATCATTTTTTCACATGTCTTTAAAGAATGATGTTGTAATCTGAATTAAATTATAGCTGTAGATTGCTTTGGGTGGTATTGATATTTTCACAATGTTAAATCTTTCTATCCATGAGCATGGTATAGTCTTCCATTTTTGTAAATCTCTTTTGGATTTTTGTAGTAGTCTTTTCTCTGGTTAAATTTATTCCTAAATATTTCATCCTTTGGTTGACTATAGAAAATGGTATTGTTTTCCTAATTTCCTTTTCAGAGCTGTCTTTATTAGTATTTGAAGACTCTAACTGATTTTTGTATGTTGATCATGTACCCTGCCACTTTAGTGAATCTTCCAATGAGTTCAAATATTTTCTTGCCTAGTCTTCGGGATTTTCTATGTATAGGATCATATCATCTGCAAATAGAGAAAGTTTTATTTTTTCATTGCCAATTTGGATGCCTTTAATTTCCCTTAAAGTGGAGGGTCAGATAAAAACGGGAAGACCCCCAGTGCGATGGATTGGCACAGTGGTGGCAGCAATGGGCTCAGGCATAGCAATAATTGTAAGGTTGGCCCAGGACCCGGCAGTGTTTCATTCTGTTGTGCATAGGGTCAATGTGAGTTAGTACCTACTTGATGGCACCTAACAACAACAAGAATTTCCCTTTCTTGCCTTGTAGCTCTGGCTAACAATTCCAACACAATATTGAATAGGAGTAGTGACAAAGAGCATCCTTGTCTGGTTCCTGTTCACAAAGGGAAGGCTTTCAGTTTCTCTCCATTGAGAGTGATGTTGGCTGTTGACTTTATATGCATGCTCTTAATTATGTTGAGGAATTTTTCCTTCAATTTCCACTTAGTTGAGTGTTTTGTATCAACAATGGGTGTTCAATTTTGTAAAATTCCCTTTCTGCATCCCTGGAATAAATCCCACTTGATCCTGATGTATTATTATTATTTGGATGTGCTACTGTATTCTATTGGCTAGGATTTTGTTGAGAATTTTTGTATTTATGTTTATGGAAGATTGTTCTATAATTTCCTTTTGTTGTAATACCCTTGCCTGGTATTGGTATGAGCATTATGCTCATTTCATAATTTGTATTTGGGGAGTTTTTCATCCTTTTTATGTTTTGGAATAGTTTTAGTAAAATTGGTGTCAACTCTTCTCTGAATATTTGGTAAAATTCACCAGTAAAGCCATCTGGGCCTGGACTATTTTTTTGCTGGGAGTTTTTTAATGACCTGATCAATTTATTCTTTTGTTATAGGTCTATTCCATTTTTTTCTATTTCACTCTGTCAGTTTAGGTCAGTTGTGTTTTTCTTTTAAAAATCTATCTATTTGAGAACAAACAAGATGGCAGATTGTGTAGAAGAGCAGTGAGGAGCTCTGTCAGCAACAACACAGAATACTGGACTAAGCAGGCTCAGGGGATGGTCCCAGAACTCTGAACCACATATAAAGGAATATTTAGAAGGTTGGAAGTCTTACAAGTAGGGGAATTTGTAGCAGAATCAAGAAATCCATTGCTTTCTAATCCCAAACGCTCAGCTGCTCCCGGAGCTGCCATCTTCAGTGAGACCAAACAGGGGAAGGATCAGAGCAGCCACGGATGCCTGACAGAGCTGTGGAGATAAAGGTATTGGACACTCTTATTTTTGTATCTGTTCATTGGTCTCTTGCTGTCTGCGCACTTCCATTCTGGTTACTAGAGGGGATGCCTGAGCGAGTGTACACCTCACCCCCACCCTGGAGGGTTCTACTATGTATGCGCACAGATCTCCTTGAAATTAAAAGTGACAGTTTCCACTTAAAACCAAATAGCAGTGCAAAACAGCCACCGCCAGCCCTGAACTGTTTATCACTAGGAAAAAGGCCTGAACGGGGATTGTGGAGCAGGACAGGCAGACTAAAAAGAAAATAGACTCAAAATTAAATCCTAAGTTATGTCACAATGACAGCAGTGGCATCTTGAATTTTCTCAGGAAGAAGAGTGAAAAGGGAAGCCCATCTCCTGATCACATCTACCTGGAGGCAATCATAAAGCATAAAAAAATACCATAATACACACCCATCTAAGTATTAGGGCCACAGCTAACTCCTGAATATGCCCCAAAACAGAAACATATGACCATATCAGCACATGTCCAGAAATGAGATAAAGTGACTGAGGAAAATGAGCTGGAGGTAGACCTACACTCCACACTGGAAAGAGGGCAGGCTTTGGAAATGCCTGAGAAGGAATTCAGAAAAATGTTTATAAAATGTATCAAAACACTATACAATGGAATTGAGTAACATAAGGAAGAAGTCAGGACAGTGCTACAGGAAGAATCAAACAAGCTAGATACAGCATTGGAAATAATTCAAAACCTATAGAAAGAGATCCAAATGATTAATAATAGAATATTAGAAATGGACAATACACTGAAAGGGCAAAGGAGTAGAATTGAAGAGATAGAAGCCAAAACTAGTGAGCTAGAAGATAAATATCTCAACACTACTAAAATAGAGAGCAAGCACAAAAATGGATTAAAAAATCTGAAAAAGGTCTAAGATTCATGTTGGACAATATGAAGAGGAATAACTTAAGAATTGTCTGAATTCCAGAACAGGATGAATCACACAAGTCCATAGAGGAGATAGTTGAAGAGCTTCTGGAAGAAAATTTCCCTAACATTCTGAAAAGCAAAAAGATACGCGTTCAAGAAGCTCAATGAAACCCAGCAAGGACAGACCCTAAAAGACAATCACCAAGACATATAATAATCAAGCTCTCC
>NW_006408649.1:8901735-8928344 GCF_000296735.1 Chrysochloris asiatica | reverse complement strand
ACCCTGAACTCAATTGACATGGAGGAGTCAAGAACAGAATAAAATGATGAGAATAGAGGATCTGGAAGGTCATTCTAGGATCAAAATGATTACAATGTGAAAGAAAGTAAACACAGAGGAACAGAGATCCAAGTGGTTAGAAGGTCAGGTATATTACTGGATAAACTAGACTGTCTTAAATGGAGAAAAGAATTAATGGAATATAAGGTAACCACAACAGTGGGGTTGAGGTGGGAGGTTTAGTTTGAGTGTTGGGGAGGGCAATACAGGAAGGGGGAGGAGGCGGAAGAACAAGATAGATAGAACACTGAGACAGTTTTGTACGGCCTAAGCGGGACAGAGGTAAATAGTGATGCATACTCAACCTTGGAACAACAGGGTTCTGTAATACAGGGATCTAGGTATAGCTTGAAGAGGGGAAATAATACTAAAATCCTTGACTGTCTTATGAATATTAGTTTCCCTTGCCTACTGTTGTAAAATAGACACTTGAGTGGGATAGAAAGGAATGTTGGGAAACATGATTAGAGAAAACTTGTAAGCCCGTCTTCAGCCTATAACTGATTGGAATACCTAAAAGGGGTTCTAGAACTTTCCCAGTGAAATAGGCCTCATGCAAAGCCTTTACAAGAGTATAGGACCTTAAGTGGAATCCTGAGTCCCATCCAGAACCTTCTGAGGTAGGACATTCCCATTAGAAAGGACAAGCAGACCAGCTTGGTATAGCTAGAGCAACAGAAGATACATCTTCAAAGAAAGAGCATCAGGAAAACCCAAAACAAAAATATCAGGATACTGGCTACTACAAAAATAAGAAAGCTGTTCGCCGGGAAGCCATCAAGGCAAGCAATCAAGTTCCTTCAGGACAAACTCCCCTTAAGACTGAAATTCAAAGGGAATACATAAACAGGCATGTAAGCTTGCTGGCAACTACATTGGTCTACTGTTGAGTGGGAGATGGGGAAAGGTAGCAATGAAGAAATGGGCTGAGTTCAACCACAGTCCATTGACTCCCATTGACCCGGAGATGAGGGAGAGAAGAGAAGGGCTGGTTGGTCCAAAGTGTGGTGAGACCTGGGGACACTTGAGCCCATGGACAAGAACATAGCCACAGAGAGCTATAGTTGAGAGTGAAGCATGCAGCTGATATGAAGTGAGGGGAGATGCACAAAAACACTGAAACTTGCAGACAATACTCATTTGACCTAGCCTTGCTGGCTTGATAATCAGAACTCGACTAGAGGAAGATGAAAAAAAAAATTTTTTTTTTTTTTGGATAAAGGAATCAAGGGTAAATTGCTACAATTTGATGAACCTGACCTATACTCATTAAAGTGTTGTTGTTGTGGTTATGCGCTGTGGAATCGGTTCTGATGTGACCCTGTACAGGGTTCCCAAGGTTGTAAATCTTTACGGGAACAGAAAGCCTCATTTTTCTCCTGCAGAACAGCTTGTAGTTTCGAACTGCTGACCCTGAGGTTAGCAGCCTGGTTCGTAACCACTACGCTACCAGAGCTCCTTATACTCATGGAGGTAGTAGTAACTCTAAATACCAACAGAGAGGGATGGAGTCTTCATATTCAAGTACCAATACTATCCCCTCTGTACACAGGGTAGAAAGGGACAGGCAACTTAGACATTGGTTACCTGAAATGAGGGCACAATAAAGGCTTACAAGGTTTCACAATGGAGTTAGTTTAAGAGTGGAGGGGGATGAAAGAGTCCCCACTGAATAGTTTTCATCTTGTCTTGATGGGTCTGGTGAAAAGAGATGGAGATAAGATTCGTATGATTCAATAGTGAATAATCCTTATCATGACTAATTGCAATTGTCGCAATTGTAAAGGTAGAAGTTTTGTAACAAAAACAGGGGAGTGATTAACTTTATAATCCAGAAACAGAGGACCCTAGGACCATCAAGGGAGAAGAGCACAAGCAGAATGTGTGACCTTATCCAGAGAAGCAGAGACACCAGAGATGGAGGCAGAGATGGGGACATGGAGAGAGGGAGTGGCTGAGGCTTCTAAATTCATGGGAACAGAGGAACTAAGAGCTGAGGAGGCAGACTTGCAGAATGTGCCCTTTTGAGATGTAAATTATTATATATGCCTGAGTGGTTTTTTGTTTTAAGAAAAGTTAATTGAATAGAGAGAAATACTGTTAACTAATGGTACATGGAGGGGATTATAATCATTGTAATGAAACAAGGTGCATGATTTGTTGAGTGTAAAACTGATGATCTGCCCTGTAAATTTTCACTCAATCCACAATAAAAACCTTAAAAAAACAAAAAAAAGGGTTGGGAAGGAGGGTGGAATGGAAATAAGAACCACAGGGAGGAAGTGGGATAACTGTTGTTACATGAAGGGGAGTGCAGTCATTGAGATGAAATGAAGTATATGATTTATTGAATGTAAAACTGATGGTGATCTGCTCTGTATACCTTCACTCAATTCACAATAAAAAAAAAATCTATCCATTTATTCCAAATTTTCGAGTTTATTGAATACAAGTCTTCAAAGTAATCTGTTACTATCCATTTTGTTTCCGTTGGTTCTATTGTGATGTCACCCATGTTGTTTCCTAAGCTTGTTATTTGCATCTTCTTCTTTTCTTATGTTAGATTTTCCAAGGGTTTTTCCAGTTTTAGTAATCCTTTCAAAGAACCAGCGTCTTGTCTTGTTGATTCTATTGTTTTTCTGTTTTCTAATCCATTTTTTTCTGCTCTAATCTTTATCATTTCTTTTATTCTGGTGACTGTAGATTTACTTTGCTGGTCTTTTTCTAATCGTTGGAGGTGTTGTGTTAATGTGTTGATTTTGGTTTTTCTTCTGTTTGGATGTGTGCATTTATTTCTATAAATTGCCTTCTAGACACTGCTTTTGCTGTGGCCCTAAGATTTTGGTTTGTTATGTTTTCATTTTCATTTGTTTCTAGGAATTTTTAAATTTCGTTATTTATTTGTTTTATTACCCATTGACTTTAAACAGGATGTTATTCACTTTCCATGTATTTAATTTTGTTTTCTTGATCTTCTTGATTTCTAATTTTATAGCTCTTCTCCAGTTGCATTTTGAGTGTCTTCTAACCTGAAGGGCTTATCTTCTGGCATTATATCTGGCATTTTCCTGTGCTAATTTCATTTTGTGTGTGTGTGCTTTTTCTTTCAAGTTTCTTCATAGCTTTAATGTTTGTAAAATCTTCATGGCTATCCCTTTTCTTGATTTGTAGAGTTATCTATTTCTTTCTTCAATTTTATTAGAGTTTGATTTATATATTTTGAGGCTCTTTCTTTGGGAGCATAGATATTTATTATGGTTATATCCTCTTTTTAGATCCTTTAATCATAAGACAATGTCCTTCCTTGTCTCTTATGCTGGTTTTTGCCTAAAACTCTATGTTATCAGAAATTAATTTTGCCATTCCTGCTCATTTTTGATTGCCATTAGCTTGATAATTTCCCCCCATTGTTTAACTTTTAATCTATGTTTGCTTTGAGTATAAGGTGTGTCTCTTGTAGACAGCGTATTGAAGAATCTTGTTTTCTCATCTATTCTACTGCTGTCTCTTGTCTGGAGCATTTAATTTATTGACATTCAGGGTAATTATCAATGGGTATGAATTGATTGCATTCATTTTGCTGTGTTTTTGTGTGTGTGTGTGTGATGTTGTTGGCTTCTTTGTTCCACATTTTTTCTTATGCTAATTTCATGTTGTGTATGTGTGCTTTTTCTTTTTCAATTTCTTCATAGTTTTAATGTTCACAAAATCTTCATGGTTATTCCTTTTCTTGATTTGATGAGAAGGTGTATTTCATTTCTTTGAGGTTATCCTGTGACTTATTAACTTCTTTCCCAAATTAAAGCAGTTTGCTTTGTCTTGAAATCTACTTGACTTCTTTGCCATTTGGTATTTTATAACTATGCTCTCCCTTCTTTTTGCTCATTAGTCGTCTTCATTATAAATTGATATCTCAGATTCCCTTTCTTCAGTCTTGTAGTTTCATTTTACTTTGGATACTTCTATGTCTAGATTAATTCTGGGTGGTGCTGCCATGTATGTCAATCTACAGTTGTTGTCTGCTGGGTTTGCTTCTCAGTCTAAAGGACTCTTTTCAGTATTCTTTTGTAAAGTTGGCTTGGTTTTTACAAATTCCTTAATTTCTGTTTTATCTGGAAATTTTCTAATTTTGTCATCATATTTGAGGGACAGTTTTTCTAAGTATATGATTCTTGGTTAGTAGTTGTTTTCTTTCAGAGTTTTGTATGTCTCTCCATTGCAACCTTCTTGCCTGCATAATTTCTACTGAGTGATCAGAACTTATCTTTTTAGTTTTCCTCTGTAGGCAACATTTCACTTTTCCCAAGCTGCTTTCAGGATTCTTTCCTTGTCTTTGATTTTTGAGAATTTGATTATGATATGTCTTGGTGATTTTCCTTTGGGATCTATACTGCCTGGGGTTCGTTCATCTTCTTGAATACCTATCCTCTCATCTTACACAATGTTGGGAAAACTTTTTTCCAGAAGCTCTTCAACTATCTTTTCTGTGGTTTTCTTTGTCTATTCCTGTTCTGGAATTCCAATCACCCATAGGTTATGCCACTTCATGTGGAATTCCACATGAATCATAGGCTTTCTTCAGATTTTTTCATTCTTTTTTCTGATTGTTCTTCTATCTTACTAGTATTGAGAAATGTATCTTCAGGCTTGTAATTCTGTCTGACTTCCATTGAATCCATTCTACCTCTTTGCCTTTTCACTGTATTGTCAATTTCTGACATCTTGATATTGATCTTCTGGATTTGTGTTTGCAGGCTTTGTATTGTCTACAATGCTGTATCAATTTTGCTTGATTGTTCCTATAGTGCTTTTCTGAATTCTTCCTTGTTTTCCTTGACCTTTTTGTGAAACGTTTGGATGTACCTTAACTATTCTTTTTCATGTCATTCCAGTACCTCTTCTTCCTCAAAACCATTTTCTAACTCTGCCTCTTGGTCATTTGTTTGAGCTAGTCTGTCTTGTTTCTTCATATGAACAGAAATGTTGCTTCTTTTGTCTCTGAGAGTCACAGCTAGGTTTCTGCAACCTGAGTATGTTTTCTAATCTCTAAAAAAACCTTTCATGAACTGTCAAGATGGCTGTGGCAGGTCCCATCAGCTGCTGCTGCTCAGCAGTCACCTCTTCTCTTGTTGCATCTGTTGAGCTCTCTCCCAATAAGCACTTGATCCACTTGTCTGTCCCTTTCTCTGAAGCTCAGAATCCCAAGACCATCCTCTCTATCTCATCTGTTTTTCCATATCCTTGCAGCAGAGAGCCTGCACAGCCTTTCTGCCAAGTCCACCATCTTTCTTCCAATCTTCGCTGTGTTTATTTTTGTTTTTTAATAGTTGTTATTTTTTCAGAGTAGTTTTAGATTTACAGGAAAAAAATGAGATGATAATACAGAAAGTTGACATATACCCAGCACTCAATTTCCTTTATTATTAATATCCTTCATTATTGTGGTGCTGCATGAAATCCTGAAATCTAAAGTCATTTGATCTGCAGAGGGATGTGGCCAGCAATCAGAACCCCAACTCCATCTTGAGCCTTGGCTTAAGTTCGGATGTCATCTTGTGTACTTTAGACACTGCGGACAGTTGAGTTACTATAATGATCAAGATAAATCCTGGAAAGTAGGGAGAGGCAACTTTGCAGAGTATAGTTGAAAATGTAACAATCCACTCCTCTAGCTAGCCCAGAGAGGGGCAGTCTCCCTCTCAGGGGCTTGTCTGGGCATGACCTTATGGAAATCGGAGTACCAGGGTCACATGGCTATGAGCTATTCCCCAACCAAGGTGGTCAGAGGGCCCTAGAATCCATCCCGGAAAAGTTTCTAATCTACAGTAGTGTACATATCCCAAGCATGGCTCCTTTCTCACTTTCATTGTGAAACTGTGATGAATTGATCTGTCACCAATCATAACTTTCTGATGGATTTCTTTGGTTTTCTATCTTCCATGAGCAGCTACATGTCTGGGAATCCAGTGGACATCATTATAGCCTCATGCTAGTGGTCTCCCTCATCCAGATGATCTGTCTCTGTTTCTGTCTTGTCTTTGTCCTGTTTAATACTTAATAAAGGGTTCTCTATAATATCTATATGAATTCTGGGTCTTTTTCCCCCTTAAAACAGTGCACTAATAGAATTGATAAACCAATTTGGTACATTATTATTATCTTAAGCCCATATTTTATTCAGATTTCCTTAGCTTTTACCTAATGCCCTTTTTCTGGCTCAGGATACCACATACCATATAGTATGATTGATTGATTGTTCCTATAGCGCTTTTCTGAATTCTGCCTTGTTTTCCTTGACATTTCTGTGAAACATTTGGATGTACCTCATCTATTCTTTTTCATGAAGTTCCAGTGCCTCTTCTTCCTCAAAAGCATTTTCTAACTCTGCCTCTTGGTCGTTTGTTTGAGCTAGTCTGTCTTGTTTCTTTGTATGAACAGAAGATATATTGAAGTCCTAACTCTGGTACCTGTGCATGTGACCTTTTTTGGAAACACAATTGTTGAAGATGTTATCAGTTAATACAAGATTATACCTAGATTACGATAGGTCCTAATCCAATATAAATTGTTGTTAAGTACCATAGAGTTGATTCTGACTCATAGCAATCCTGTGTAGGGTTTCCAAGGAGTGGCTGGTGGGAGTGAACTGCCGACCTTGTGGTTCAAGCCTACCTAGAAGTCCAGTGCTTTATCCTACAGCACCACACCAGGACTTCAGTCCAATATGAGTAAGCTTTCTAAAATGAGGAAGGCAGACACAGAGGGAAGATGACAATGTCCAGACAGAGGCAGAGATTGTAGCGGTCCAAGCATAAGCCAAGGACTGGGGGCTACCAGAAGTTAGGAAAATGGCATGAAACATTCTCCTTGGAACTCTCAGAAGGAATCAAGATGGCGGATGCCCTGATTTGGACTTCTAGACCTCAAAACTGTAAGACAAAAGATTTCTGTTGTTGTACACCATCAGTTTGTTATGGCAGCCCTAAGAAGCTCTGATAGTGTAGTGGTTATGAATTGGGCTGCTAATCTCATGGTCAGCAGTTCGAAACTACCAGCTGTTCCGTGGGAGAAATATGAGGTTTTCTGCTCCTGTAAAGATTTACAGCCTTGGAAACCCTATGCAGGGTCGCTATGAATCGGAACCGACTCCACAGCACATAACAACAATAAGAAGCTAATACAGTCCTCTTAGTCACCACAGTTTCTTACAGCTTTTTGCTTCTATTAGACTGAGAGTTCCTTAAAGGTAAAAAAATAAGTTCCTTCCCTCCTCCTCTCCCATAGGCTGACCAGAAGAATTTGTATCCATTGTAGGTATTCAACAGGTGACTGAGGGATTGGGTTTGAACCATTAGCTCATGTGCGTCTCTCTCCCAGAAAATGTCAAAACAGCAACCAACAACTGTATCAGGCCAAACTACCTCTGGAGGGAAGGGACTCTGGGGGGCAGTTTCATGTTCTTTGTTACATTTTTGTAATGTTTAAGTTTTTGTTGTTGTTGTTGTACTTTCCTTTATTGTGTTTAGCAGACATTGAGTTTTTTTGGGTGTTTTGTTTTTTCACAAATTGATGGTTTGTGGCAAGTCTGTGTTGAGCAAGTCTATCGGTGCCATTTTCCCAACAGTATGCACTTACTTAGTGTTTGGTAATTCTCACAATATTTCCAGTATCTTCATAATGCTATAGCACACTTAATAGGCTACTAAACCGAAACCAAACCCATTGCATTGAGTTGATTCTTGCTCACAGTGACCTTATGTAGGGTTTCCTAGACTATAAATATTTATGGGAACAGTCTCATCTTTCTCACACAGAATGGGTTTGAACCACCGACTTTGTGTAAGCAGTCTAGTTCTGATCCCACAGCACCAACAGGACTCCTTTAATAGACTACAGTATCATGTAAGCATAACTTTTATATGCACTTGGAAATCAAAATAACCATGTGACTTGTCTTTATTGTGATGATTTATATTTGTTTTATTGCCAGGGTGTAGAATTGAACCTGCAATATCTCCAAGGTTTGCCTATATTGAAGTACTAACTCCTGTGGCTTTGTAGAAATAGGGTTTCCTTTGCAGATTTACGACATACTGTAGTGTGGGTTCTAATCGTAATCCCTTCCATGTAGTGTTTTATAAAAGAGGACACAGAAATAAGGTCACACACTGGCAAGACACTTTTGCAAAAGGCAGCAAAGGAATGCCGGGGATTGCTGACAATTGCTATAAGCTAGGAGTGGCATAGTTCCCCTCTTGGGAGGGGATCAACAGTCAAGTCCCTGATTTGGATTTCTAGCCACCAGAACTGTGATAAAATTCATTTTTGTTCTTTAAAGCTCCCCGCTTTGTGGCATTTTGCTATGTCAGCCTTAGAACCAAGACATTCCCACTTAACTTTCCTTGAGTTGAGTGTCTGCTTCTCATGCTGACTCTACATTTCAGCACAGCTGGCTTTTCTTCCAATACATGCTGAAGAGTGCTCTGCAATGACATCATGACTTGGCCATTATGATGTAATGAGGAAGCCTGATTACTCTCTGGCTAAGGCCATACCACCCTGAATGTGCCAGATCTCTCTGATCTTGGAAGCTAAGCAAGGTTGGGCCTGATTAGTACTTAGATGGGAGACTGCCTGGGAACCCCAGGTGTTGTAAGCTTTTGAGTCCTAGTGTGCACGATAGGATAAGCACTGACTACTAGCCAAGCATAAGGTTAACAGTTCAAACCCACCAGCCACTCCTTGGACACCCTATACAAGGTTGCTGAGTCAGAATCGACAGCACGTAACAACTAGGCTTCCCTTTTAGGAGCTTTATCAATTGCCTTGTGGATAATTAGAATCTTCTATCATTTAAGTGATGGAGTCAACACTTAGAATTTGACTTTAAAACTTCAATTTTTCAACGACTCCTTCCTTTAAATTACTTAGGCTGTGTCTCATTACTCCATTATGGATTCAACAGAGGTCTTTAAGGTTGCCCTTGGTTAAAAGGAAATGGGCTTTAAAAGGTGATGGGGATAAGAGACTCCTATGATTCAATAGTGAATAATTGGTATCATGACTAACTGTGACTGTCACAACTAGAAGTTTTGTAACAAAAAGGGGAGAGTTGTTAATCCTACAGTCCAGAAACAGAGGACTTTAGGACCATCAAGGGAGAAGAGCATGAGCAGAATGTGGAACCCTATCCAAAGCAACAGGAACACTAGAGTCAGAGATGGAGGCAGAGATGAGGAAGCAGAGAGAAAGCAGCTGAGGACTCCAAACCCATGGAAAGAGAAAGACAGTGCAGCCAGGATGCAGGCCTATGGAATGCGCCCCCTGGTTGTTTAAATGATTGTATTTTCCAGAGTGTTTTTGTGTACACCCTTTTCCTCCCCCCAGATAAAGCAAATACTGTTGAATGATGGTGCATGGAGGAGACTATAACCACAGCAATGAAATGATGAGTGTAAAACCGATGTTCTCCCATGCAAACCATCACCCAATTCACAATAAAAACCTAAAAAGAAAAAGTCAGTGGTGGGGGAGAGGGGAGGGAGAGACAATGGAAGTTTAAAAAAAAGGCAATGGGCTTTGCTCTTTCCTCCAGTGCTTAAAGATCAAAATGTAATTTACATGGCTCCTTTAAGGGAAAAAAGTGCCGGTTTAAAGGAAACTAAACCTTGTCTTTTACCCAAACTGATCTCATTCTGTTAATTGGACCAGCAGCTGGTGCTGGGTACAATGGAGCCAAAGAGCTGGATCCTAGAACTTTCCCACACCCAAAATGGTGGTATGGATTCTGTTGGGAACACCTCCATTTCTTCTTTCCACCCAAATTATGCATAGCTAGAGGGCTATGTAAAACAGAGGTAAGTCTTTTAAGTAAAATGAAGAAATTGAAGAGAATGGCACCTGAGGTCTCTGACCACGCTTAGAGCAAAACAAAGAAACCTTCTTAATATCTTATACTTTTGTTTCATATTTCAACTTTACTTAAAACATAAGACTTTTTGCACCCAGAAGGGGGGCAGTTGCATGAGGGAGCTAAAGTGAAGCCCCATACAAGTTGGTTTGGGGTTCAGTGCTCAGAGCACAGAAAGACCTGATGAGAAGTGTGGTTGGGGTGGGGGAGGGTTTCACAAAGCAAACTTTTACTCCTTCCCATGTGAGGAAGACCATAGAAGAATTGCTACTTTTGAGTTATGGTGTTGGAGGAGAATATTGAACATGCCATGGGCTGCCAAAAGAACAAATAGATCCATTTTGGAAGTGCTCCTTGGAGGCTAAGATGGCCAAGATTCATCTCTCATACTTTGGACATATTGTCAGGAGGGACCAGTCACTGGAAAAGGATATCATGTTGGTGAGGTGGAAGGTCAGAGAAAAAGAGGAAAACCCCCACCCCAACGAGATGGACTGGCCAAGTAGCAGCATCAATGGACTCAAACATGGCAACAGTAGTGAGGTTAGCCCAGGATCAGACAGTGTTTCGTTCTGTTGTGCCTAAGGTAGACGGCACCTAACAACAACAACATGTGAGCTAGTCAATGGGTGAATTATTCAATCTTTTCCATGACTTCACTCTTTATCAGCGTCACCAAAAAACTGTCAAAGTTGAGGACACAGAACACATTTCTATCAGTCCATTTTGTTTCTCTTCAAACCTGGGAGCTCCTTGCTCATCTGTAGAATCAGGAACTGCTGCTCTTCTCCCTTCTAGAAGACTTTCAAGAAGGTACTAACAAGGTGTGAAGTGGTGGAGAGCATCCCTCTGCAGCTGGACTTGCACTCGGAGGGGCACCTGGGGCAGTTCTCCAGGAAGGAAGCAGCTCACAGAGGCCAGCTCCAGCCCCAGGACATCAGCACTCTCTTGCTGGTGTCCCGGCTATGGCTGTGGGGCGTCTGGATCCGGCCACACACATACACTGCCTCCATCGGGTGGTGCAGAGTAGGCCCAGCACCTCCAACTGAAGAGTGAGCATGGGATCGGGCCTGTTTAAGCTTTTTAATTAGAAAAAATAAAGCAAACATTAAGAAATAAAGCTGTGAGTTGGGGCCTGACAGTTGTTTATGATGTGCTTTCACAAACTTTACTTCAATGAGTTCTCTCAACACTGAGAGTTAAGTATATTGTTACTGAAGCACAAATGACTAAAGCCACCTCATTTTATAAAGAGAAAGGTCATTAGAGGTAACCGTGGGCCATAGTTTCATTTAGGTTAATCAGTAGTTAACCCTGACCCCGAGGCCTATTTTGTGAGTTGCACTTTTAGTTGGTTTTTACTTATAGTGACCCTGTATAGGGTTTCTGAGGAGCAGCTAGTGGGTTTGAACCACCCACATTTAGGTTAGTCATCCAGTGCTTATCCTACAGTGCCACACAAGGACTCCAAGGCCTATTATAGAAATAAAAGAGTTCCTAAAATTCCTCGGAAGAATCAGCAAAATCAAGCACAACAAACAGAACAATAAAGAAGTTCTTAAAAGTCTTCAGAGCTCCACCCATGCCCCAAATCCCTATAAATCCTCTTTCACCTTTCTCTTCGAAGAGGCAGTCTTTGGAGGGCAAGTAGTCCCTCTGCCTCCTATGTATCGAAATACGTTAAACCTTGCTTGCTTTACCCCTCTCTCTAAGCATGAACCGTCAAGTTCTGTCTCTGAGTATGAGCCTTCTGCTAAAAGGCAGAAGAGGCTGTGCTCTAAGATGTGACCTGACCTACCTAAGACAACACAGCTAGTACAGATGGTTCTAATTGGCTGGCTTCTTCCTGTTCCCAAACCAAAAGAGCAAGCGTTTCAGTGCCATTTGTTATAAATGCAATCCACTTTCCAATGGCCTGATCTTATTCCAAAGGACCCCAGACCACACATAAAGAGAATTGATTATGCGGGTCTCTGGAGAAAGATGAGACCACGTGAAAATCAAATAAAAGGAATCCATTCCAATCCTACTTTTCTGACACCAAACTGTGAGCATCCATTTCAACCTGTCCCTAACTTCTTCAATTCCTGTTGCAACTGCAGATGCAGCACTTCTTCCTCTGACCTAAGCCACAGGATTGGTCAGATCTCAAGTTAAAGGGCACAGTCTTCCAGATGGCCTTGTCTGCCCAAAGCTTCAGACCCACTGCAAGTTCAGAACTTCCCACAACTCCCTCACTTCTGACCTGCTGGCTACCAATTTGAGGGTTCCCTCTACTCATGCATGATACCAGTCATAAGCTTCCTCACTCTGACCTGCTGGCTCCCACTACTCTGTTGGGTTAGAGTAGGGGTGGAGAATATATCTGGTCATTTGGTGTGGCCCTGCCAAGGCAACTGCAGCTGCAGCCATCACATTAGGGGTGAGTTAAATGTTTGACCAATTATTGTCACTGTTGTTGTTCAGTGCCATCGAGTCAGTTCCAACTCACAGCTCCTTCCAAGGAGCAGCTGGTGGGTTTGAACTGCTGACCAAATGTAGCAGAATAATTTTTAAGCTGATAATTTTGTATGGCCTGCGAATGATGTAATAAATATCCAATGACCCTTGGCAGAAAAAAATGTTCCCCACCCTTGTGTTAGATAAATTGCTTGAATGACTCACAAGACTCTCAGAAAATGCTGTATTTAAGATTATAGTTTTATTATAGATGAAAGAATACCAATGAATAGACATATAGGGTAAGGTCTGCAAGAATTCCCATCGTGGAGCTTTCATATCCCCCTGTGTATCTAGATCTATCACAATCCAGGAAACCAGGAGCCAAGTGCCTAGAGACCACTGCAAGGTTGGTGGTTCAAATCCACGAGCTGTTCCTCAGAAACCCTATACAGAGTCACTGGGCATCAAAACTGACTCAACAGCACTTAACAACAACATTGCATGATGTTCTGAAGAAGGACATAATGCTTGTTGGAGGGTTAGAGAAAAAGAGGAAGGCCCCCAACGAGATGGATTGGTACAGTAGCAGCAACAATGAACTCAAACATCATAATTGTGAGGATGGCACAGAACTGGGTAGAGTGTTTTGTCCCGTTGTTCATAGGGTCTCCATGAATTGGAACTGACTGGATGGACCTAACAAAAGCATTACATAGGCACGCTTGATTAAATCAGTTTCCAGTCCAGTCCCAGCCCCCTCCCCTGATATTTGACTGGTATCATGTTGTGGGTCTTCTGACCTGGCCAGTCCCCACTCAAGAAACCAAGAGACACCATATTAGCATAAACCCTTAGGTGTGATGTATGGCCCTCTTTAAAGCCACTTCAATTAGTGGGGAAATTCCAATGCTTTAAAGGTTATCTCTCAGTAGAGGAGACAAAGACCAAATTCTTTGACTAAAGTTCCTGTACATCCCACAATGGGCCTTCAACTCTTTGGATACCTTCTGGCTGTGTCATTTAACAAAGGGAAGATGGGGTATCAAACCATCTCAGGTTTCTGATCTGTGTCACTCTCTGTGCCAGATCTCTATGCCTGATGTTTAGAGGATCTGTGCAAATAGCCTGAAGTCATCACAGCTGGTCACTTATGCTACTGGATCTGTTGTCAGATCTCCTGGATCCTAATCCCATGATCCATTCTGCTACCTCCAGTGAATTCTGCCTCCTGGTGCTCATGATACCATTTCATAGAGGCTAAAATGCAACAATTGTGAGGTTGGTGCAAGCCTGGGCAGTGTTTCGTTCTGCTGTGCATTAAGTTCTCTATGAGTTGGTACCGACTCCATGACACCTAACAACAACAAAGCATAGGCCACAGGGAGAAGGCAGTGAACACAGGTGAGGGGAGTAAGCCTAATGGGTGATGGATCACTGGAAACCCTGGCCCATCCAACGGAGGTGCCACCTCTCTGCTTCAGCCCCTGTAGGTCCACAACTGCCGTATCATCCACCTTTTCAAGAAAAGGTAGAATCTCCATTTTTATGGGCTATACCCCAATTTAAAAATGTTAGAAACTTAATTAAACTAAAAATAGCACATGGGTCAAGCCAAGCAGGTCTGTTTGGTCAGTTTAACCTCCTCCCTGGAGGATACAATGAGGCCAGCTCTAACTCTGAGCATCTTGCTCTAACTCTGAGCATCAGGGAGGATCCTGCTGGCACAATGATAATATGACATAGTGGAGACGGTAAGTAGACCACCTCAGCAATGTGTGCTAAACAGGTGAGTCCTGAGAGGCCTGAGAAGTGGATCTTAGGTCAGCCGACCCAGGTCTGATTAGGAACAGAGCTCTGGATCTTCCAAGAATATATGCAACATATAGTGTGACCCTTACACTCCCAACACACATTTTAGGGAGACTGATGGCAACACTTCAAGAGGAAAGGACCCCAGGCAGCCAACAAACATATGAAGAAATGTTCACGATCATTAGCTATTAGAGAGATGCAAATCACAACAATAATGAAATATTATCTCACACCAGCAATAACAGCGAAGTTCAAAACTGCAGAGGACAATAATTGCTGGCAAGGATGTGGAGAGACTGGGACCCTCCTACATTGCTGGTAGGAATGCAAAATGGTCCAACCACTCTGGAAAACAGTATGGCGCTTCCTCAGATAGTTGGAAATAGAAATACCATATGATCCAGCAATCCCTCCACTTGGTACATATCCACAAGAAATATGGGCCATAACACGAGTAGATATATGCACACCAATGTTCATAGCAGCACTATTCAGAATAGCAAAAAGCTGAAGACAGCCTAAATACCCATCAATGGAACAATGGATAAACAAACTGTGGTACATACACACAAAGGCATATTATGCTACCTTGAAGAATAACAAGGAGGCTGTAAGCCACCACATAACATAGATGAACCTTGAGGACATTATGCTGAGTGAAATTAGTCAGTCACAAAAGGACAAATATTGCATAAGACCATTATTGTAAAAGCTTAAGAAAAGATACCCATACTAAAAAGGAAGAAAAAAAATAATTCTTTGTTATCAATGGAGGTGGGGTGGGAGGGTTTGGGGGAGGTGGAGGGAGGTGACCGTAAAGCTCAGGGTAGGGGGAAGACACATCACAGTTTGGGTGTTGGAGAGAGCAATACACAAGAAGGGGAAGAAGGTGGAAGAACAAGGTAGATAGGAGAACACTGAGACAGGTTTGCATGGGCTAAATGGTACAGACGTAAAAAGTGATGCATGCTCAACATTCGAACAACAGGTCTCTGGGATACAGAGATCTCGGCATAGTGTGAAGAGGGGGAAATAATACTAAGATGCTTGACTGTCTTATGAATCTTGGTTTCCCTTTCCTACTATTGTAAACTAGACACTTTAGAAAGGAATGTTGGGAAATATGATTACAGAAAGCTTGTAAGCCCATCCCATCTTCAGTTCATAACTCATTGGAATACCTAAAAGGGGTTCTACAACTTGCCCAGTGAAATAGACCTCTTGCGGAGCCTTTGCAGGCTTGCAGAATGTGCCCTCTGGTTTTTCAAAAGATTATATAATCCTGAGTGTTTTGTGTACATCCCCCCCCCAAAAAAACCCCACAGGGAATAGAAGCAAACAATATTGAATGATAAAAAACAAAAACATAGAGTTAAGGGTAGATAGGGCTCTGCTAGACAGGGAAATTCAGAGACGTCTTCTTTAAGAAAATGATGTTTAAGTTAGGGTTTGAGTAAAGGAAGGTAGCCTGTCCTGTGGAGATTTGAGGAAAAACCTTTTAAGCGGAAGAAATAGCAATACGAAAGGCTCAGAGATAGGACTTATTTCATTTGAGATTAGTGATCAGAAACATGAGGTGGGACTATGTTTCTGGGTTTCCCTTCAGCTATCCATGTACAGCCACTAGTATTTGGCATTGAATAGTTGGAGAGTTGGGTTTAATTAGCGTTCTGATCACAGGAGAAGGAGAGGGGCAAGGGAGTTGAGGTTATATGCGGATGAGTAGTTGGTGTCAAATGGAAAGACAGATAGTGAAGAAGTGTCAGGGTCTGTCGGTTGGAGATCTCAACAAGGTTGAGGAAGTTTTAGAGTGAGGGTTTCTAAAGAAAGATTCTTAACTGGTTTAAACTGGTTCCATCAGGGCCAAAGAAGTAAAAGTAGGATGGAATGGAATTTGCAAAATGTGAGTGCCTGTTTCAATCAGAATTGAAATAATTACAGGTTGAAGACCTGGAATGGGAAACTCGGATGAGATGTAGTGAGCTCTTTTAGAAGCCTGATACAGAGACTGCAATACAAGTATGCATCATTTAACATTCATGACACGTTCTGTCAAACAGAAAGTGATGTGATTTGCATGTTGTATGTGATTTGCATATTTACATAATATATATGTTTGTATATATTTGAGGCACATAAAAAAAAAGAGGAACGGACCCATGACATCACTCCTTGCCCCTTCCTTTGTGCCTTGCCCTGGGCCCCATCTACAGACTCCTCCATCTCTAGTCCCAGGACCAACTTTGACCCAAAACAAAGGCTTCTAAGTTGCATCTGTCTTATATTCTAGACTCAGTAATTACAAGTCACCATCTGTGTACTCTGCTCCTATCTCATACCTGAGATTAGATAACTGGATTTCTATTGCAATTCCTGTTCTAGTAGCTAGGAGAGATCCTTGGATGTCTCAAGAGTTTGGGCCCACCTTCTCTTGCCATTTGCCCTGTGAAATCACAGCTTGATGACTTCTACAATGCAAACTCTATTCACCCATGATTCTCTGACAATTGTGAAAAGGATTGAAAACTGCAGCTAGAGCAGCTCATTGTAAATTATGAGTCCTAGGATGACAAACCTCACTTTAAAAATAGAGTTCCAGTCATTCTTGTTATTAAGTGTCATTGAGTTGGTACCAACTCATAGCAACCCTGTATAGGGTTTCCAAGGAGCAGCTGGTGGGTTTGAAACACCAACCTTGTAGTTCAAAGTGACCTTTCAGTCCAGTGCTTATCCTATAGAGCCATAACAGTTATTCTAGCTTCCCCAGAATGTTGCTCCAATGAGCTGTCACTAGGGTACAGACTCAATAATACATTTGAGGTATGGAAGTGCAGCCAGAGTGCTCCTTGGAGGCCAGAATGGCCAAACTTTGCCTCTCATACTTCGGACATATTGTCTGGAGAGACCAGTCACTGGAGAAGGATATCATGTTTGGTAGGGTGGAGGGTCAGAAAAAAAGAGAAAGACTCCAGCAAGATGGATTGGCAAAGTGGCAGCATCAATGGGCTCAAGCGTAGCAACGATAGTGAGGTTGGCCCAGGATTGCGCAGTGTTTTGTTCTACTGTGCATAAGTTCACTATGAGTCGGTACCAGCTCGATGGCACCTGACAACAACAAAAATTGGTGAAGAATAAAGAACAAACAAATCTATCTCGGAAGAAGTACAGCCAGGAAGCTCCTTAGAGGCAAGAATGACGAGACATATTGTTAACAGGGACTAGTTCATGGAGAAAGGTATCATGCTTAGTAAAGTGGAGAGTCTGCGAAAAAGAGGAAG
Organism: Chrysochloris asiatica; assembly: GCF_000296735.1. Classification (NCBI taxonomy): domain Eukaryota; kingdom Metazoa; phylum Chordata; class Mammalia; order Afrosoricida; family Chrysochloridae; genus Chrysochloris; species Chrysochloris asiatica. The sequence continues at coordinate 8,910,842 of NW_006408649.1, read as the reverse complement.
ACCCTCAACAAGATGATTGACATCATGGTAGTAGCAATTGGCTTGAAAATAACAAATGTGAGGTTCTATTGTGTATAGGGTGTTTATGAGTCAGAACCAACTTAATGACACCTAACAACATTACAATTAGAGGAGTCCTGCGGTGACACAAACAGTTAAGCACTGGGCTGTTAACCAAAAGGTCTGAATGCACTAGAGGTTGAAAGAAAGGACTGGTGACCTGCTTCTGAAAGGTCACAGTCTTGAAAACCCTATGGAGCACAGTTCTACTCTGACACACATGGGTCTCCATGAGTTGGAATTGACTCAACAACAATTTACTATCAGAAAGAGACATTGGAAAAGCTCCATCTCATCAGTCAAAACAAGGCCAGGGGCAGACTGTGGAACAGACCATCAATTGCTCATATGCAAATTCAAACTGAAGCTGAAGAAAATAAAAACAATGTTAGCCAAAATATGACCTTGAATATATCCCACCTGAATTTAGAGATCATCTGAAGAACAGATTTAATACATGAAACACTAAAGACCAGAGAACAGAAAAGTTGTGGGATGACAGCAAGAACATCATACAGTTAGAAAGCAAAATGTCATTGAGAAGACAAGAAGGAAGGAAAAGGTCAAAATGGACATCAGAAGAGATGCTGAAACTTGTTCTCCAGCATAGAGATGCTAAAGCAAATGGAAGAAATGAAGAGGTAGAAGAGCTGAACAGAAAATTTCAAAGATCAGATAGAGAACATAAAGCCCAATATTACAACAAAATGTGCAAAGATCTGGAATCAGAAAACCAAAAAGGAAGAACATGCTCAGCATTTCTCAAGCTAGGGGAACTGAGGAAAAAATTCAAGCCTCAACTTTCATTATTCCAGGATTCTCTGGACACATTATTGAAAGATGCAGAAAGCATCAAAAGAAGATGGAAGGACCCGGGCTTGATGGTGCATAGGGTAGATGTTCAGTGAAGTTCGCTGTTGGCAATACCATGGAGTACCGGGCAAGGCGGGTTCAGGGCAGAGCTCCAGGACTCCGGACCACCTATTTAGGAATATTTGTAGGGCTTGAAGGCTTGTGCTCGTGGAACTTGTAGCGGAGGTGGGAAATTGTGTACTTTTGAATCTGCCAGGCTCGGCAGCCTGGAGGTGACAACTTGGGCGAGACCAAATGGCAAGACCAAGCAGGGGAGCACACCCACCACGGAACAATGCTGTGGGAACCTCTGAGCAAAGGTAATCAACACACTTTGTCAGTTTTGCATTGTTCTGTTTCCGCACCTCCATTCTGGTGAATAGAGGGGTTGCCTGAACCAGAGGACATCCCCCACTCCCACCACTAGTGGGTTCTTCTGCCACGTATGCACACAGATACTCTCAGCCCAAGAGCAGCCCTGAACTGTTGTTGTTTTTTTTAAAAGGGAAAAGGCCAGGAGAAGGGGTGTGGAGAAGGAAAGAGAGTTCAAAAACAAAACCGGATGAAAATGAAATTAAATCCTGAGGTATAGCATAACAACCAACAGTGGCATTTTGAAGTCTATCAGATGGCTTTGAAGGCAAGAAGCTAAAAGAAGACATTAAAGTCATACTCATATTAGGCTACAGATTTTTTTTTCCTTTCTACTTCTCTCCCTCCTCTCCCCTTTCTGGGATTATAGACTACAGTATCCAATCTAGTTTTTTGTTGCTATTGTTGTTTTGTTGGGGTTTTTTTCCCTGTTTTTTTGCTGTTGCTGTTTTGCTGTTTTATGCTCCCCCTTTTACCTTTGGGGGACTCTTTCTCTCCCTCTATTATCCAAGAAGAGACAGCAACTGCTGCCATATAGTCAAGCTACAATCACACTCTATAAAATGGAGACAGGGAGCAGCTGAGGATTGAGGACTCCGGACTCATGGAAAGAGAGGCACTGGGTACTGGTGGCCAGGAAGCAAGCTTACAGAATGTGCTCTTTGGTTATTTAAATTATTATATATTCCTGAGTGTTTCTGTGTACAGCACTCCTCCCCAAAAAATGGGAATGGAAGCAAATACTGTTGAATTATGATGCACAGAGGAGATTGTAATCATTGCAATGAAATGATGGTGTAAGCTACCACATAACATAGTAATCATGTAAACTATCACTCAATTCCAATAAAAACTTTTTTAAAAAAAAGAAGATGGAAGGAATACAGAGTCACTGTACCAAAAGGAAATGGTTAATGTTCAACCATTTCAAGAAGTAGTATATGATCAAGAGCCAATGATACTGAAAGAAGAAGTCCAAGGTGCATTGAAGGAATTGGTAAAGAACAAGGCATAAAATGGAATAAATATTGAAATCTTTCAAGAAAGTGAGGTAGCACAGGAGGCACTCACTCATCTCTGCAATAAATCTGGAAGACAACTATCTGGCCAACTGATTGGAAGAGATCCGTATTTGTGTCCATTCCAAAGAGAGGTAACCCAAAGGAATGCGGAAACCATCGGACAATCTCTTTGATATCTCATGCGAATAAAGTTTTCTAAAAGTAATACAGAAACATCTACAAGCATACATTGACAGAGAACTTTCAGAGGTTCAAGCTGGACTCAGAAGAGATCATGGAATGAGGAATATCAGAAAGATGTTTACTCGTGCTTTATTGACTATGCAAAGACTTCTGATTGTGTGGATCATGACAAGTTATGGACAACATTGCGAAGTATGAGTATTCTGGAACACTTAATTGTGCTCATGAGAAATCTGTACCTGGACCAAGAGGCAGTTGTTGGAACAGAACATGGGAACACTGAATGGTTTAAAATTAAGAAACGTGTGTGACAGGGTTGTATTCTTTCACCATACTTATTCAACCTGTATGCTGAGCAAATCATCCGAGAAGCTGGGTTCTGTGAAGAAAAACGTGGCATCAGGATTGGAGGAAGACTCATTAACAACCTGCGATATGCAGATGATACAACCTTGCTTGCTGAAAGTGAAGAAAACGAAATATTTACAGATGAAGATGAAAGACCACATCCTTCGGTATGGATTGCATCTCAATGTAAAGAAAACAAAAATCCTCACCACTGGACCAGTAAACAACATTCTAATCAATGGAGAAAAGATTGAAGTTGTCAAGGACTTCATTTTTCTTGTATCAACTATCAACACTCATGGGAGCAGCAGTCAAGAAATCAAACGATGCATTGCATTAGGCAAATCTGCTGCACAGGACCTTTTTAAAGTGTTGAAGAGAAAAGATGTCATCTTGAAGACTAAGGTGCACCTGACCCAAGCCATGGTATTTTCAATAACCTCATATACATGCTAAAGCATGAATAAGGAAGACTGTAGAAGAATTGATGCTTTTGAGTTATGGTGTTGGAGGAGAATACTGAAAGTGCCATGGGCTGCCAAAAGAACCAACAGATTTGTGTTGGAAGAAGTGTAGCCAGAGTGCTCCTTGGAGGCCAGAATGGCCAAACTTCGTCTCTCATACTTCGGACATATTGTCAGGAGGGACCAGTCGCTGGAAAAGGATATCATGTTTGGTAAGGTGGAAGGTCAGAGAAAAAGAGGAAGACCTCCAGCAAGATGGATTGGCAAAATGACATCATCAATGGGATCAAGTGTGGCAATGGTAGTGAGGTTGGCCCACGATTGGGCAGTATTTCGTTCTGCTGTACATAAGTCGCTATGAGTCGTACCACTGATGGCACCTAACAACAACAACAATATAGTAAGGCACTATATTTAGTTCTTTTATATATATCATTTCTTTTTTATCATTGCTTTCATTCATTCAACAAATACTGTGTGAGTACCAACTCTATACCAACATCTGCCAACACCTAGCATATGTGATATACACAAAGCTGTAGGCTAAACAATGACCCAATGTAGCTCAGAATTCTAATCATACCCTAGAGATAGGAATTATTAGCTTTGTGTTTCAGATAAGGAAATGATATCTGAGAAAGTTAAGTGACGTGTACATACCACATAGTTGAGAAGGGCTGAAGCTGGAATGCAAGCACAAGTTTTCTGGCTCCAAGTCTAGTGTTCTCTCAATACAAGAAGCTGGCAAACTCCTTCTGTAAAGGACCAGATGGTAAATAATTTAGTCTTTACTGATCATGAGACTGTTTGTCATGACTACTCAATTCTGATGTTTTAATGAAAAACCAGTCATAGATAATATGTAAGTGAGTGAACGTGACATAGTCCAGTAAAACTTTATTTACAGGAACATTTGGGGTCCATTCCATTTAAAAAAATGGTCAAAAAACTTAAGTAGACAATTTCTCCAAAGAAGATATCTAAATGAACAAACAGCACCTGAAAAGATGTTCAACATTACATTAGTCATTGTTGTTTTTATTGTTATTAGTCTCCAGTGAGTCAATTCTGAGTCAGCAACCTTATGTGCTAGAAGTGGAACTGCTCCATAGATCTGAATAGAAGCAAATCACCAGGACTTTTCTTCCATAGTACTCCTGGGTGGGTTTAGGCTAACAGTAGAATACAAACCCTTCTCTTCAGTCATTGAACTCACTGTCCTCAAGTCGATTCCAACTCACAGAGACTCTGTATAGGGTTTCTGAGGCTATAAATCTTTATGGGAGCAGAAAGTCTTATTTTTCTCCTGCAGAGTGACTGGCTGGTTTGAACTGCTGACCCTGTGGCTATCAGTCCGTTGTTTATCCTAAAGTACATTAGAGCTCCTTGGGAAATGCAAATCAAAACCATGATAAGTTATCACCGATACCCACTAGGATGGGTATTATTAGAAAGATTGCTACTAACAAGCATTGGTGAGGATGTGGCAGAATTGAAGCCCTCACCCATTGTTGGTGGGAATGTAAAATGGTACAACCACTGTGGGAAACAGTGTGGTGGCTTTGCAAAGAGTTAAATATAGACTCAGCAATTTTCCTACACACTTGAAAGCAGGGACTCAAACATATTTGTAAACCAATATTCACTGCAGCATTATTCACCACCAAAAGGTGGAAACATCTCAAATGTCCATTAGCATGAATGAATAAACACAATGTGGTATATACATACAATGGAATATTATTCAACCATAAAAAGAAATGAAGTCCTGATACAACATGGATGAGCCTCGAAAACTTTATTCTGAATGAGATAAATCAGATACAAACGTACAAATGCTGTATGATCCCTGTCCTATGAAATTTCTGGAATAGACAAATGTACAGAGACAAATATGTATGGAGTCCTGGTGTGGTGCTATAGGGTAAGCACTGGATTGCAAAGTCAGTTTGAACCGCAAGGTCTGTGGCTCAAACTCATCAGCTGCTCCTCAGAAACACTATACAGGGTCGCCATGCATCAGGACTGACTCCATGGCACTAAACAACAAAAACATAAAGCCAAAAGGTTATAAGTAGTTACCAGAGCTAAAGGTAGAGAGGTATGGGAGCTATTCCTGAAGGGTTGCTCAGTTTCTGGTTGTGGTGATATATATAACTTGTGCAGGTGGTGGAAGTAGCAGTCAAGAAATCAAATTACTTATTACATTGGGCAGATCTTCAAAATGTTCAAATCTTTAAACTGTTCAAAAGCAAAGATGTCATGCTAAGGGCTAAGGTGTACCTGACCCAAGACATGGGGTTTTCACTTGCCTCATTTGCATGTGAGAGATGGGCAATGAATAAGGAAGACTATAGAAGAATTGATGTATTTAAATTATGATGTTGGAAAAGGATATTAAAAGTAACATGGACTGCCAGAAGTATAACCAAATTTGTCTTGGAATAAGTACAGTCAGAATTTTCCTGAGAAGGGAGGATGGTGAGCCTTTGTTTCACATATTTTAGAGGGACCAAACTCTGGAACTGCACATTATTCTTGGTAAAGTAGAGAGTCAGCAATGAAGAAAAACCCTCAATGAGATGAACTGACACAGAGAAGACTCAGCAAAAGACTCAAAAATGGCAGCAATTGTGAGGCAGGCACAAGACTGGACAGTGTTTAGTTCTCTTGTACATAAGGGTAGCTATGATTCAGAGCTGACACAGTGGCACTTAACAACAGTCTATATAACAGCTGCCTCACCTCTGTGTCATGAAAACTGTTGTTCTCCCCATTTTGTAGATGGAAATAGAGGTGGGAGGTGGAGTGACTGGTCTCTGAACAAACCCAGGGCTTGGACACCAAGTATTTCTTTCCAAAGTTCTTTCTGGGGAATTCTGCTTCTCAGTAGCCCTACTGATTTCTGGCATCTGACTTCTGACAGGAAGGGAAATAGAGACTCTCTGCAAGAGTGGGCAAGGAGAGATCTTCAAGCCTGTGCACCTCTTCTTTCCTTGATGCACTGGCTTCTCCTCAGCTGTCCCTAAAGAGACAAGACATGCTCAGCCAAACCTGAGCATCCCACTCTTCCCCCACACAAGGAAGGACACAAGAGCCCCCATATGAGGCTCAACCTCCAGCATGACTTCCAAGAAAGTATGAGAAATTTTACTGAGATCTCTCTTCCTGGGTCATCCCAGGACACAGCTTTGCTTCTTGTGAAAATGACAAAGCTTGTACATGTACGGTTGTTGATATTAAGTGCCATCAAAGTGGTTCCAACTCACAGTGATCTTATATTAGGTTTCCGAAGAGGGGCTGGTGGGTTTGAACCACTGACCTTGCAGTTAGCAGTCCAGTGATTATGCTACAGAGCCACACTCTATTCTAAGTTACATGCAATTATGAATCCTGAATCCTGGTTATTCTGAGCTAATATTCTTATCTTTCACCCCCCTTCTGCACCCCTTCACTGCACTTACCAAGCACATGTTGAATGCAGACCCTGGACTGGGGACCAGGGACAGATGGTAAGTAGAATGGGCATGACTTTCCTGGGGAGGGCTTGGTTCTGTGACATCCAAACCCCCTAAGGCAGATGTTGCTTGCTGAGAGTGAAGAGGACTTGAAACATTTACTTATGAAGATCAAAGAGCACAGCCTTCGATATGGATTACATCTCAATGTTAAGAAAACAAAAATCCTCACCACTGGACTAATAAACAACATTCTTATCAATGGAGAAAAGATTGAAGTTGTCAAGGACTTCATTCTTCTTGGATCAACTATCAACACTCGCGGAAGCAGCAGTCAAGAGATCAGACGACGTATTGCATTGGGCAAATCTGCTGCACAGGAACTTTTTAAAGTATTGAAGAGCAGAGATGTCAGCTTGAGGACTAAGGTGCACCTGACCCAGGCCATGGTGTTTTCAGTTGCCTCATATGGATGTGAAAGCTGGACAGTGAATAAGGAAGATCGTAGAAGAATTGATGCCTTTGAGTTGTGGTGTTGGAGGAGAATACTGAAAGTGCCATGGACTGCCAAAAGAACCAATAGATCTGCTTTGGAAGAAGTGCAGCCAGAGTGCTCCTTGGAGGCCAGGATGGCTAAGCTTCGTCTCTCATATTTTGGACATATTGTCCAGAGGAAACAGTCGCTGGAGAAGGATGTCATGCTGGGTAAGGTGGAGGGTCAGAGAAAAAGAGGAAGACCCCTAACGAGATGGATTGGCCAGGTGGCATCATTGATGGACTCAAGTGTGGCAGCGGTAGTGAGGTTGGCCCAGGATTGGACATTGTTTCGTTCTGCTGTGCATGGGGTCGCTATGAGTTGGTTCCGACTCAATGGCACCTGACAACAACAACAACAACAAAGGCAGATGTATCTTAACAAGAGTTACCTTTCAGGGGATAGAAAGGAATTTCGGGAAATATAATTATAGAAATCTTGTAAGACCATCTTCAGCCTATAACTCATTGAAATACCTAAAAGGGGTTCTACAACTTGCCCAGTGAAATAGGCCTCTTGCAGAGAGCCTTTGCAGAGTATAGGACCTTAGGTGGAATCCTGAGCCCCATCCAAAACCTTCTGAGGTGGGACATTCCCACTTGAAAGGACAAGCAGACCAGTCTGGAGCAGCTAGAGGAACAGAAGATACTTCTTGAAAGAAAGACCACAAGAAAAACCCAAAACAAAAATGGTACTATGATTGGCTACTACATGAATAAGCAAGTTGGTTACCGAGATGTGGGGGCTGGGGAGAGGGGAGGGAGGGGAAGGTGGAGCACAGGGCAAGGAATAGACACAGGAGAGTATGAGTGCTAGGGAGGGGGGCAATACACAAGAAGAGGGAGAGGAATAGAAGAAAAAGGCAGATGGGAAAACAATTAGGCAGGTTTGCATGGGCTAAGTGAGACAGAGGTAAATAATGATGTTTGCACAGTCTTGGAACAACAGGGCTGTGGGATACAGGGACTGAGACATGGTTGGAATGGGCAAAAGGGGGGAAATAATGTTAAGATACTTGGCTGTCTTTTGAATGTTGGTTTCACTTGCATACCATTATAAACAGACATTTGAGGGGGAAAGAAAGGAATAGCCAGAAATATCACCATAGAAAGCTTGTAAATCCATCTTCTGCCTATATCTGTTTGGAATACATAAAACGGGGCTACAACATGCCCAGTGAAGGAGGCTTCCTGCGGAGCCTCTGCATTACATAAGACATAGGGGGAATCCTGTACCTCACGAGAATCTTCTGAGGTGGAAAACTTCCACTTGAAAGGACAAGCAGACCAGCCTGGAGCAACTAGAAGAACAGAAGACATTTCTTGAAAGAAAAACCGACAGAAAAAGTAAAAAACTATAACAGCAGTCTGACTGATTACTACAAGAACAAGCAAGTTGCTCACCCAGGAGACATCAAGACAAGTGGTTGGATCCCCTCAGGGCAAACCCCTTCCAAAACTAATACTCATTGGGAATACATGAGCGGACATGCCCTCTGATTGGTGACCACACTGGTCACTGATAAGGGGAAGTGAGGGGAAAACAGCAATGAAGCTGCGAGCTAAGCCCTATAATATTCAATAGACTCCTGTGAACCCGGATGGAGACCTGGTTGGCCAGCAGTGTGGCAAGACCTGGGGACTCCTGGGCCCAGAGTCAGTGACATAGTCACAGAGGACTACAGTGGAGAGTGAAGCGTCCAGCTGATAAGAAGAGAGGGCAAATGCATAAGAACATCCACTTGACCTGGTTTCAGTGACTGGATGATCAGAGCTCAACTAGAAGAAGAAAGAAGAGGAAAAAAGAGTAATCT
>NW_006408649.1:8895227-8900145 GCF_000296735.1 Chrysochloris asiatica | reverse complement strand
GTAGTTAATCTTACAGTCCAGAAACAGAGGACCCTAGGACCATCAAGGGAGAAGAGCACAAGCAGAATGCGGGACCTTATCCAGAGAAGCAGAAACTTTAGAGATAGAGGCAGAGATAGGGACATGGAGAGAGGGGGCAGCTGAGGACTCTAGATTCATAGAAAGAGAGTGACTGAGAGTTGGCAGCCGGGAGACAGACTTTCAGAATGTGCCCTTTGGTGGTGTAAATTATTATATATGCCTGAGTGGTTTTCTTTTGTTTTTTGTTTATAAAAAGAACTAAAATGAAAAGAGAGAAATGCTGTTAACTGATGGTACATGGAGGGGATTATAATCTTGCAATGAAACAAAGTATATGATCTGTTGAATGTAAAACTGATAATCTGCCCTGTAAACTTTCACTCAATTCAAACAAAAAACTTAAATAAAAAAAGAGTTACATTTCAGAGGAAAACAAATTATATTTTAACTCGTCATGTTATAACCTGTAGAGGAATAGGGAGGCTTCAATCCAAGAGAGCTAAAAATAAAGACACCCTTCCCAAATCATGACTCTCTGGATAGTACAAATAGCTTCACACTTGGCTGGTAGCCAAAAGGTTGAAGATTAGAGTTCAGTCACAGATACCTCTGAGATAATGCCAATCTACTTGCAAAATGTCAGTCACTGAAAACCCTGTGGTGCACAGTTCTACTCTGATGCACATAGGATTGCTATGAGTTGGAATCAACTCCAACACAACTATACCCCCACTAAATCCTCCCCACAAATAAAACAAGGCAAGGAAAGGATCAAGTTCATTTTCACACTGAGATGATATTAAAACAGAGTCTGTACGGTTAACCTCCCTAGACTCTCCTGTCCTTGAGTCTCCATCACCACCACCATAAATGTTAGCCGTGTGGACATGGAGTCCTCAAGATCCCTCTCAGTGGGGACCAGCCTCTCAGAAGACCTCAATAGGATTCAGATCAGATGGTTCCTTCACAGAGATAGAATTCTGTTTCCTTCATTGGGTCTGGTTCTCAGAGGAAATGAGGAAGGAATACAGGGCCTTTCTAAAGATGTAGCTGTAGAATCTCAGAGTCATGAGATAGAGCAGCCCTGGAGCAGCCCAGGACTGCATGGCAGAGTCTAGGGACTGTCGCAGTTATCTGCTAGTGTGTTGACCAAAGCCTGGATGGACAGGGTTTTTTGCTACCTCATAGTCCATCACTCCAATTATATTTTCACTGGTAGTGTATGAGGAGTCCCATGTCTCCACTTTTTTGCCAACACTTGTTATTATTTGTGTGTTTTTTTGTTTTTTGTTTTATTGTAGTACCCAGAACCAAGCAGTGTTTTGTTATATTGTGCATAAGGTCGCTGTGAATCAGAACTGACTAGACATGTAACAACAATAACAACAATTGAGTATAAAGGAGACCTGGTAACATAGTGGATTATGAGCTGGGCTACTAACCACAGGTGAGTAGTTCGAATTTACTAGCCGCTTTTCAGGAGAAAAATAAGGCTTTCTGCTTCTAGAAAAAATTTCAACCTCAGAAACCTTTTACAGGGTTACTATGAGTTGGAACCAACTCAATGGTATACAACCACCACCACCACCACTGAGTATAAAATGGTATCTCATTGTGGTTTTAATTTGCTTTTTTCTGGTGGCTAATCATGTTGACTGTTGCTACAATACATTGACAGGGAACTACCAGAGGTCCAAGCCAGATTCAGAAGAGGACTTGGAATGAGGAATATCATTTCTGATGTCAGATGAATCTTGAATGAAAGCAAAGAATACCAGAAAGACGTTTACAAAGACGTGTATAGCTGTAATTTTGGAAGCTATGTCAACCAGTATTTAAAATACCAGCAGGGTCGGTCATCTATGGTGGTCAAGTTTCAGCTGAGCTTTCAGAAAAAGACAGACTAGGAAGAAGGAAGATGGACTATTTCTGAATATTCAAAGGCACTGAAACCTTATGAATAGCAGTGGAACACTGTCAGCACCAGAATACTGAATATTGAAACATAAGGAAGAGTGCCAGAATACTGTCAGATATAGTGCCCAAGATGAGCCCCTTGGGTTGAAATGCACTCAAAATACGACCGTGGAAGAGCAGCCTTCTCAAAGTAAAGTTGACTGTAATGACACAAATGGAGTAAAGCTTTTGGGACCTTCATTTGCTGATGAGTCACAACTCAAAATGAAGAGAAACAGCTGTAAACATGCATTCATAATCAGAACATGGAATTTATGAAGTATGAATCTAGGAAAATTGGAAATTGTCAGAAAATGAAATGGAACACATAAGCATCGATATCCTTGGCATTATGAGCTGAAATGGACTGGCATTGACCATTTTGAATCTGACAATCACATGGTTTACTATGTAGGAATGACAAATTGAAAAGGAATGGTGTCACATTCATTAGCAAAAAGAATATATGAAGATCTGTCTTGAAGTACAATGCTGCTATCTGTGATAGAATAATATCCATACACCTACAAGGAAAACCAGTTAATACCACTATTATTCAAATTTATGCACCAACCACTGAAGCCAGTGATGATGAGATTGGAGAATTCTATCAACTTCTTTAGTATGAAATTTATCAAACATGCAATCAATATGATAATTACTGGTGATTGGAATGCAAAGTTTGGAAGCAAAGAGGAGGAATCAGTAATTGGAAAATATGATAGAAACGATGCTGGATAGCACATGATAGGATTTTGCAAGACCAATGACTGTTTCACTGCAAATACCTGTTTTAAACAACAGAAAATATGACTATACACATGGACCTCACCAGACGGAATGCACAGAAATCAGATTGATTGGATCTGTGGCTAGACAAGGTAGAAAAGCTTCATATTATCAGCCAAAACAAGGCCAGGGGCTGACTGTGGAACAGACCGTCAATTGCTCATATGAAATTTTAGGCTGAAGCTGAAGAAAATGAAAACAAGTCCATGAGAACCAAAATATGACCTTGAACAAATCCCACTTGAATTTAAAGATCATCTCAAGAGCAGATTTGATGAATTATACTAATGACTAAAGACCAGAAGTGTGATGAGATCAAGAGCATTATAAAGGAAGAAAGCAAAAGCTCTTAGAAGATAAGAAAGAAGGAACAGACCAAAATGGATGTCAGAAGAGACTCTGAAATCTGTTCTCCAGCATAAACATGCTAAAGCAAATATAATAAATGAGTAAAAGAGCTAAACAGAAAATTTCAAAGGGCAGCTTAAGAAGACCAAGTCAAATATTGTAATGAAATGTGCAAAACCCTGGAGTTAGAAAACCAAAAGGGAAGAACACGTTCAAGCTGAGGGAACTGAAGAAAAAATTCAAACCTTGACTGGCAATATTGAATGATTCCACAGGGAAAATATTGAAGGATGTTTAAACCATCAAAAGAAGGTGGAAGGAATACACAGAGACACTATCAAAAAGAAATGGTCGATGTTCAACCATTTCACGAGGTAGCATATGACCAAAAACTAATGATATTGAAGCTAGAAGTCCAAGGTGCACTGTAGGCATTGGTAAAGAACAAGTCTCTGGGAATTGATAGAATACAAATTGAAATCTTTCGACAAACTGGAGGCACTTACTTATCTATGCCAAGAAATTTGGACAACAGCTACCTGGACAACTGATTGTAAGAGATCCATATTTGTGCCCATTCCAAGGAGAAGTGGCCCAACAGAATGCGCAAATCATCAGACAGTGTCATTAATATCGCATGCTAGTAAAATTTTGCTGAAGAGAATTCATAAACGGCAGCAACAGTACATTGACAGGGAACTTCCAAAGGTTCAAGCCAGATTCAGAAGAGGATGTGGAACGAAAGATATCATTATTGACATCAGATGGATTTTGGCTGAAAGCGGAGAATACCAGAAAGATGTTTACCTGTGCTTTATTGACTACATGAAGGCTTTTTTTTTTTTTTTTTTGAGGAACTAACAGTCTTTATTGGACTCAGACCAGGAGTCCGTGGGTCTTGTGAACCTCTGTGCATTTGTAGATCTTCTTCTCCAAGCTCTTTTCGGCCTGTTTCCAAAGCCTCATAAGCTTCTTCTTCTTCCTGTAATGGATCTTGGCCTTCTCTTTCCTTTTCTCCTCCAAGGTGGCTGTCACGGCCTGATACTGTCAGCTCACCTCATGGGCTAGATGACTTGGTTAGCCAAACTTCCGAGTGGGCTTGAGTCAGACACACTTGGGGGCAGGAGGAATCACCATCGCTTTTTCTTGCCATGGGGGGCGGGATCCCATCAAACACCTTGAGGAAGTCCAGGCCAGCCTGGCCACGCTTAGTCTTATGAGACACCATACCTCGCACTGTCCACCAAAAGATGTGGCTGGGGGTGCAGAAGGGGCATGGTTCTCAAGACAGGTTGGGGTTCATTCACTTGTGGAGGGAGGCCAAGTACTTCAACTTGTTTCTATAGAAGCTGCCAGAAGTGTTGATGCCCTCATAGAGCAGACCACCAGGTTGCCCAGAAGATGGCCTTGGCCATTGAGCACCTGGACCCACCCCTCTGTCATCTTCTGCAGCCGCAAAGGCTTTTGACTGTGTGGGTCATGACAAGCTATGGACAGCATTGCAGAGAATGAGTATTTTGGAACACTTCTTTGTGCTCATAAGGAAACTTTTAATAGACAAGAGACTTTAACAACAAGAGACAGTTGTTTGACAGAACACGGGAACACTGAATGATTTAAAATTAGGAGAGGTGTGCACCATGGTTCTATTTTTTCACCATACTTATTCTATCTATATTCTGAGCAAATAATTCAAGAAGCTAGATTATATGAAGAAGAACATGGCATCAGGATTGAATGAAAACTCATTAACAGCCTGCAATATGCAGATGATATAACTATGCTTTCTGAAAGTGAAGAGAAC
>NW_006408649.1:8883354-8891427 GCF_000296735.1 Chrysochloris asiatica | reverse complement strand
ATATATATATATATTTCACTGGCTTTGCTCTTCTATAGAACCCAAACTAAGACAGCACCAAGAAATCAATTGACTATAAATGAGAGTGGTTATATCTGGACTCTCAATTGTATTTCATTGAGCTGTATGTCTTTCCTTATGCAAGGACCTCACAGGCTTGATTACTGTAGCTTTGGTGTAAGTTTTGATATTGAGGAGTGTTAGTCTTTCAATTAGTTCTTTCTTTTCAAGATTGTTTTAGCTTTTTCAATACCCTTGAATTTTCATGCAAGTTTTAGTATCAGCTTGTGCATTTCTGCAATTTTGATCAGCATTGCAATTGGGAAAGGCTTTTCACATAGATGTCTATGTGTGCTCTCACTGTCTCTCCAGAACAAGATTTAAGTCCCTGGCAAGAAGTAGTTATGCCTTGTGCATCTTCTGAGACCTGTGTGGTTCTCAGCTCTGCTGGGTACTCAGAGTATGGGTGTGGCATGATGGGGAAGTACTGACTTTAAGTCAGAAAGGCTGGTAACTCTGAGCTGTTAAGAAAAGGACTTACTCCCAGTTTCCTGAACTGTAAAATTGGATGAACACTACAGATCACATAGGGTGGTGAAGAGCATCAGATCAGTATGGTCAGGGCTACTTCTTGGCCTGGCCCCAGGTTTGTCCTGCTTTTTATGACTGAATTGTGTCCTCATAGAAGGCGAACCCTTGCCTATTCCATCTCTTATACCCATGTCCCATTATACTATCTAGTACAGTACAATGTAAAACCAAAGTGCTTGAACAAGTATTCTCAAATCTAATTTAGGTACTGCTCTGAACGCCTTAAATGTTTGTGGCATATCCTGTTTAGATGCTATGCTTTCATAAGGAAGCTGAGAATGTGGTCGGGGAACACAATGATGGCTTTGTCAGGGATCGGTTGCCCCCAGGAACTAGAAGGCAGGAGCTTTGGGGTTTTAGTCTGGGTTATTTTCTTGCCCTCTAATCTGTAGCCATTCCCATGCTCCCTTTTCAAGTCTAATCATGGTTGCCAAGATCTTCCTAACACCAGCATAGTTTTTGAAAGCCATATAACACAATGATCCTTCAGAAACAGAAGTCAACAGACCAAGTTGTAAATGCTTTCTGGTACCAATGGACACTGTGATAATAGTTAAGGTTTTATGTCAAATTTACTGGGTCTGGATTCTCAGTGGTTTAACAGTTAAGATGTAGTAATCCCCCATGATGAGATCTACTGTGACCATCTAAACAATTGAAAGGAAGTTTCCTTGGGCTTGTTTCCAATGTGCTGGGCACTGAGCAAAGCCTGCTTGTTTTTTGCTGGGACTGGATCCTACTTTTGGTTCATCGTCTGGATTTGAGCTAGTGGCTTGCTCTCTTTCCTACTGATCCTGGGAATTATCAGTGATCAGCCATCTTACCTGCCTGACCTACCTGCCTGCTGCTTGATCTGCCATTCGTGGTTCATCTGACCCATGGACTTGGGACTTGCCCAACTCTACAACTGTGTGAGCCATTTCCTTGTTATAAACTTCTCTTTATATATATATATAAGCGTCATTGGTTTTGATTCTCTAGCGAACCCAGCCTAAGACAGGCACTATCTCAATGTGTGCTATCATAATTGAAATGCCTCAAGTAGGTAGTTCTAAAGAATAAGAATTTATTTTCACCTAGTTATGAAGGCTACAAGTCCAAATTGGGGTCTGGACTATGTTGATTCCTTTCTTGTTGGTAGCCCTAGGCATTCTTTGGTTCCTTGCCTTGTAGAAAATCCTCACATGGAATCTGTCTCTCCTTTTATCTCCATTTCCCTCTTCCCCTACCCTCCAATCTCATGTATTTGGTCTTTTTATAACACAGAGGTTTAGGACCCCCCTATTCTAGTATGCCATCATTAGCATTAAAAATTCTACTTCCAGACAGGATCACACCTACAAAGGCAGGGATAAAACATGTATTTGTTGCTGTTGTTGTCAGCTGCCATCAAATTGGTTCCAACTCACAGTAACCCTATGTACAACAGAATAAAGCACTGCCTGGTCCTGCCCCATCCTCACAATTGTTACAGTGTTTGAGCCCATTGCTGCTACCACTGTGCCCATCCATCTATTTGGGGGTCTTCCTCTTTCCATTGACCCTTCACTTTACCAAGCATGACATCCTTCTCCAGGGACTGGTCTCTCCTGATCACATGTCAGAAGTATGAGAGATAAAGTCTGGCCATTCTGGGTTCTAATGATTATTCTGGTTGTATGTCTTCCAACACAGATATGTTTGTTCTTCTGGTGGTCCATGGCACTTTTAGTATTCTTCTCCATAAACAGATATTTGGCGGTGGTGGTGGTTGTGTGTGGTTGAGTTGGTTCTGACTCAAAGCAATTTGTTTAAGAGTTCCAAGATTATAAATCTTTACAGGAGCAGGAAGCCTCATCTTTATCCCAAAGAGCAAGTGGTAGATTTGAACTGCTGACCTTGCAGTTAGCAGCCCAGCTCATAATCCACTATGCTGCCAGGGCTCCTTAAATGTATATTTGTTGTTGTTGCTAAGTGCTGTCAGGTCAGTTTCGACTCATAGTGACCCTGTAATAGCATTTCTGTGGAGTGGCTGGTAGGTTTTAACTACTGACCTTTCAGTTAGCAGTCCAGTGCATAGTCTATAGCATCATACCAGGACTCCAAGCATGTATTAGTTATTGTTAAGTGCTGTTGAATCGATTCTACCCATAGTGACCCTGTATAGGATTTCCGAGAAGCAGCTGGTAAGTTTGAACCCTCAACCTTGCAGTTCAAACAGTTTTGCGTCTGGCGCATTAACCCACAGTGCCACCCCAGGACTCCAAACATATATTTAAGGGGACACAATTCAATCTATAACAGATGCAGATTGAGATGCTACCACCAGATATCCTGCAGCCTAGGAATGTTAGAAATAGATTATAAAAACCAATCGCATACAGGTTAGACTCATGTACTGCGTATAGTTCCTATTTTAATCTATAGATCTGCTTTGGGGAAGGGTCAACTATTGATGTCCAAGACTATTAGACCCCCAACTATTAGACCCCCAACGAGATGGATTGACCAAGCAGCAGCATCGATGGACTCAAGCGTGGCAACAATAGTGAGGTTGGCCCAGGATCGGGCAGTGTTTTGTTCTGCTGTGTATAAGGTCGCTATGAGTTGGTACTGACTCGATGGCACCTAACAACAACAACAACAGGAAGCTGTAGGGAAATGTTTGGAGTTTTGACATTAAGGGTCCTGGTAATATCCCAAGAAAAGGGAGATGACTTTTACTGGCCAAGCCCCAGCAATGTGTCAGAGAAGAGGCAATATGTGCCCAGAAAAGACATCTATCTCTTCTGTCCTTCATTAGGAGGACCTTCTTAGAAGACTCCAGAGATTTCATGGACCTGGCGAGTTGTGATGATTAAGAAGAGAGAGTGAAGCAGTGATGAAGGGAACTGGGTCAAGCAGGAGATCCCAGAACCCCAACAACTCGGTTTCCCTCAGTAAAGGAGCCTTTGAACCAGGTCCCTGGATCTTGTTTGGAGTGAATCTCCACCATGGTGCCCTCTTATAGCACAGTTGGTGACTGCTGTGTGGAGAAAGCCTAACGGAAACATACTTCTACAGACTCACATCTATGGCTGACCTTGGTTCACCTCATGCTGGAATAAAAAAGGGTGGAGCCTGGGAAGGGCGCTAATGAAACCTGGGGGTGAAGATTGCAAGGCTTCCCTGTGTCTTCTGTGGCTTTTTGCTTTCCTATAGCACAACCACATGTGACACAATCTAGGGTCTGTTCCCTCAGGGAGTTGGTGTTCCATTAATATTTGTTGGATGGCTCTCCTGGATTCCTACCCTGTGCTGTGTGCCAGCCTGAACTAAAAAAAAAAAGGTGTGGCAAGACTGGGTAGAGGGAGCATGGAGGGGGTTGAATATCTACCAAGAACCTGCCACTGTCAAACTCTTTACACACTTTTTCTCATGAAATGACCCCAATCGCCTTTTAGGATAGAAATAATTATACACAATTTGCAGATTAAAAAAAAAAAAGAAATCCAGGAAATTTTAGTAAGTTTTCTCTTTTCAGAAAGGGTTAGTGGCATATTCAAAATTGAAGCCCAAGTCATTTCTACCAAGCCACGTGGCCTCAGGCCCTGATCCCTGTATGTTTTGCACAGAGGGAAGGCCGGGCGATGTTGCCAATATGAACTGAATGGAATTCTCAGCCCACACACTTGATAAAAGTTAGCAGTGTACAGGTCAGTTTGAAATACTTTCAGGAGGCTTCTATTTAAAGGTCTTCTCACTTCAATAAGAGTAAGACCTGGCCAGACCTTACTCAGGGGATCTGGTGATGGGCCCCGCTGTCCCTGAGGGAACAGGATAGAGCTGAGTCACAATACAGTCTCCACCCAAGCCTCCTCCACACCTCCCCCACCCCACTCAATAGTACCACTTAGTTTAGCTTAGCAATACAATTTAGAATCTTTTTCTTTTTAAGTCTTAATTCTTTAATATTCTCACCTCAATATATTTTTTCAGATCAATGTTAGCATTAGTTTGGCAAATTTACATAAATATCCCATTGGGATGACTAGAATGTCAAGACTACACAGAATTTTATAAATATCCTATTGGAATGTCTAGAATGTCAAGACAACACAGAACTTAAATAACATTATGATTTCTATAATAGAGGACTTCCTCTCCAACCAAGTTATGTAAACTGTTTAATAACTCACAATCATTTTCTACATGTCTGTACTGAGCATTACTTGATTTGTGCATGGGTTTTATATGTTTTCTCTATTATTAATAAAGGAATCCTGGTGGTGCAGTGGATAAACGTTTGGCTGCTAACCAAAAGGTCAATAGTTCGAACACACCAGGTACCCCACAGGACAAAGATGTGGCAGCCTGCTTGCATAAGGATTACAGGAAACTACCGGACAGTTCTACTCTGTCTTATGGGGTCACTATGAGATGGAACCAACTCAACGGCAGTGGGTATGGAATGGGGTTTATTATAAATGGCATGATTTCTAGATTGATCTTCTGACTTTCTGCCATGTTGTTGTTGTTGTTAAGTGCCATCGAGTCAGTTCCAACCCATAGCAACCCTGTTTAGGGTTTCCGAGGAACAGCTGGTAGGTAAGCTTGAAGTGCCAACCTTGCAGTTCAAACCAGCTTTGCAGTCCAGCACATTAGCCCATTCGTTTTTGAATATACATTTTCTGTCTGTAAACATTATCTTCCACACTTTTATCTGAAGTTATTGAGGAAAAATCATGGAACTCCATGCTGTATTCTGTGGTTAAGTTGAGGTCAAAGGTTAATGCTTGATGTGGTTGATTTGAGGTCAAAGATAAAAGAATTTAAGATTTAAAAAGTAATCCCCAAATTGGAAGAAAAGCAGAATGAATAGACAGAACCCTCAAGGGTGTTGGTCACTGTCCACGTGGTCACTTGACCTACTGGGCCTCCTGTGCTCTCACTAGGCTAAGGGCAAGATGGACCAATTTCAGACACAAAACGGGAAGATTTTTACCTCCATATAGTTGCTAGGGCTGTGGATTAATTCACTGGACTGCAAAGTCGGCTTGAACTGCAAGGTTGGAAGTTCAAGTTCACCAGCCACTCCTCAGAAACCCAATACAGGGTCGCTATGGGTCAGAGCTGACTCAACGGCACTTAACAACAACAACAATAGTTGTATGTAAGGGTACTGGTGGCGTAGTAGGTTACGCATTGGACTGCTAGCAACAAGGTCAGCAGTTCGAATCCACCAACTGTTCCGTGGGAGAAAGATGAGGTTCTTCTGCTCTCATGAAGATTCGCAGCTAACTCTAAGGCATATAACAACAACAAGGAGTTGCAAGTAGCACCTGAATTTCAACAGTCCTAGAAGAAAGGAGAGTATGCTGGATTTTTCTTTTTCCCTTTTCCCTTCAGGCGGTGCTTTATTTGACTACATAAAAGGCAATGACCCTATTTGTTAGGCCAAACCCTGAGGGGAAATAATTATTTTCCAGCAGAAATTTTTTAAATGACTCTTCAAAGATTCCTCCCCCTCCTCTGCTCCCTCTCTGGCAACAGCTAATAGGCAGAGAGATGCCTACAGGTCCATAACTCACCTACATTAATGAGAATCACCATGTCCGCTTGACCCTTAACAACCAGGGGCCCTAATTAAGGAGGGAGGCCCCTAAAGAGGCCCTTTGCCTTCCCATCTACCTACCAACTGTCCTCCACCTCCATTGGCCACCTCTCCAGTCTCATCATCTTCTTCTTGGCCCTTGCAGGGAACCTCTCTTGGGAAAGCCTCCTAAAATTTGGAGCCAATTCTTTCCCTCTCTCCACTCCTCCCTTCAGTGAGTGTCTTTGAAGTGATGCAGGTCTTTCCAGCTGGACCAATTCCAGGGTCCAACCATAGAAAGGGTAGTGGCATGGCAGTTCACCTCACTGCCTTTAAATGGGCTCTGACACTTTCTCTTGCTAAGTGCCATCAAGTCCTTTTCATAACAACCCTGTATAGGGTTTCTGAGGAGCAAGTGGCAAGTTTGAACCACTGACCTTATGGTTTAAACTGACCTTCTCGACACCTCTGCCACTTACTAGCAAGTTCTTTATCCTGCTGGATCATCAGTTTCCTCATCCTTAACCACCTTCCCAGGCTGGTGTCAGGACTCAGGAAGACAACGTGAGCACAGCCTGACCCAGGTCTGTCCAGTCAATGCCTGTGCCCCTGGACTGTCCCTCTATCTTCCCTCCACACTCTTCCAGAGCTTCTCTGCTGTATGACCCTCTCTAACCGAATTGGGCTGTGAACCACAAGGTCAGCAGTTTGAAACTACCAGCTGTTCCACGGGAGAAAGATGAGGCTTTCTGCTCCCATAAAGATTTACAGCTTTGGAAGCCCTGTACAAGGGTAGCTATGAGTCAGAACCGACTCCACGGCACATAACAACTACAACAACCTGTTTCTAACAATGTGTGTCCCATCACATAGCTCTTGGAAGGGTAGGTCCGAAGTCTTTGACCTTTTGTACAGATGGGTAGTTCCAGTGTCCAGCACCCACAGGGATTCTGAATTCCCTATTCCAGTGTGAACCAGGAGAGGAGGTAAGGGGGCTGTGCATCGAGTCTTTCCTGTGTGCTGCTGGCCTGAGGCCTCTGGTTGCTCCACACTGTTCAGGAGGGTGGGCGTGGTACAACCTGTGGAGGGGCATGCTGTAGATGCCCTAGGGGTGACAGCTTTGAGGCTGCAGGTTCCAAAATGCAGGTATGGACACCTGCCAAACTGCCACTCCCTGGAGAGGCCTTAAGGGCTGGGGTGGAATTTGCTTTCTCATTCGAAGTTGATGCACAGACAGAGAGCACATTCTTTTTCTAGGACAGAAGAAAATTTGCCAACCACCAAATCCCATTCTCACTGAGTTGGAATGCACCTTGGCCCTCTACTTACCTCACTCAAACCTCACAATTTTCCTGTGTTAATTAATTGAGAGGTGTGTTCTCTGCCATCCTCTTTAATCTTTTCAACTATATCCTCCAATCTGAATTTTCAGTACTTTATTAATATCTATCCCCAAGATTCATAGCTGTCCCAACCTTGGCTGATGTTCCAAATTAGTAATAGCTAGTATCTGCATTTCTCAAGTTGAGGGCACTAAAGAAAAAATTCAACCCTTGACTTGCAATATTGAAAGATTCTATGGACAAAATGGTTTAACATTAACCATTTCCTTTTGGTACAGCGACTCTGTGTATTCCTTCCATCTTCTCTTGATGTTTTCTGCATCATTCAATAATTTCCCCAGATAATCTTTCAATAATGAAAGTCGAGGCTTGAATTTTTTCTTCAGTTCCCCTAGCTTGAGAAATGCTGAGCGTGTTCTTCCTTTTTGGCTTTCTGATTCTAGATCTTTGCACAGTTTGTTGTAATATTTGGCTTTATCTATTCTTTCACCATACTTATTCAACCTGTATGCTGAGCAAATAATCCAAGAAGATGGTTATATGAAGAAAAACATGGCATCAGATCGGAGGACGACTCATTAACAACCT
>NW_006408649.1:8877201-8882834 GCF_000296735.1 Chrysochloris asiatica | reverse complement strand
CTTAGAGGCCAAGAAGGCCAAACTTTGTTTCTCATACTTTGGACATATTGTCAGGAGGGACCAATCACTGGAGAAGGAGAAGGATTTGGTAAGGTGGAGGGTCAGAGAAAAAGAGGAAGACCCCCAATGAGATGGATTGGCCAAGTGGCCACATCAATGGACTCAAGCGTGGCAACAGAAGTGAGGTTGGCCCAGAATCAGGCAGTGTTTCGTTCTGCTGTGAATAAGGTCTCTATGGGTCAGTACCAACTTGATGGTACCTAACAACAACAACAACAACATGCACACACAGAGCTGGAAACAAGCCAAGTTAGCAGTTATGATAGTGAGACTCCAGGCCCAAGGAGCTAGAGACCAGTCAAGGGCCCAGAAATGGGGTCACTGCTTTCCCGGCTCACAGGAGGGGCCACTGAACTGAGGTCACACAGCGAATCCCAGTGGAACCAAGACAAGTTGACACTCAGGACCCCTGAAAGAGACCTGCTTTCCAGACTGAGCGGCAGACACAGATGGCTTTACAGGCATTTTGGGCAATGAGACGGATTAAGGGACCCAGGGAGTTATCCCCAGATATGAAGAGGAGAAATGGCCTCAGCCCTGTGGGAGTTCCATGTTCAGGTCTCTTCATGGGCTCTACCATATACGGAGAGGCTTTCCTGCCACATTTTACCTTTGCTTCTAGAAAGATTAGTCTGTGTGGGACTATGTAGAATGTCTAGAAAGAACATTGCTGGGTACATTTTGGAATTTCATGAAAGTTGATTAATTTCATCAAGCAGTAATTGATTAACCTTGTAGTGCTAATGCTTTTGTACACATGAACTCTGGCTGAGGCTAAATTGATAGACAGTGCATATTAACTATTGTGGACATACACAGAAGTGAGGTACTAAATTTCAAATGGCAAATAAATTATTCGTTCTTTTAAGCCACTTTTCTCAGGAACAACAGAATACAACCACTACATTTACATGAATCCATTACAATTATTTTTCTCCATGTATATGGATGTTGTTTATTGGTTCAGTGGTGAGGATTTTTGTCTTCTTTACATTGAGATGCAATCCATACCAAAGGCTATGGTCTTTGATCTTCATCAGTAAGTATTTTAAGTTCTCTTGGCTTCCAGAAAACAAAGTTGTATCACCTGCATATTGCAGATTGTTAATGAGTCTTGCTCCAAACCTGATGCCAGGTTTTTCTTCATGTAATCCAACTTTTTGGATTAGTTGCTCAGAAGACAGATTGAAAAAGTATGATGAACAAAATTCAACCCTGGTACACCACATCTTTCTAATTTTAAACCATTCAGTGTTCCCTTGTTCTGTTCGAACAACTGCCTCTTGGTCCATGTACAGGTTCCTCATGAGCACAATTAAGTGTTCCAGAATACTCATACTCTGCAATGTTGTCTGTAGTTTGTCATAGACAAACAATGTCACACAGTTTGTCACACAGTCAAAAGCCTTTGCATAGTCAGTAAAGCACAGGTAAACATCTTTCTGGTATTCTCTGCTTTCAGGCAAAATCCATCTGACATCCGGATTGAACCTCTGGAATTTCTCTGTAAATGTACTGCTGCAGCCATTTTTGGATTATCTTTAGCAAAATTTTACTTGTATGAGGTTAATGATGTTGTCTGATGACTTCTGTACTCTGTTGGGTCATCTCTTTTGAAATGAGCACAAATATGGATCTCTTCCAGTCAGGAGGCCATGTAGTTGTACTCAAAATGTTTTGGCATAGATGAGTGAGTGCCTCCAGTCCTACAGCAGTTTGTTGAAAGATTTCAATTTATATTCCCTCAATTCCCAGTGCCTTGTTTTTTTTTTGCCAATGCCTTCACTGTACTTTGGACTTTTCCTTCAGTATCATTGACTCTTGATCATATTAATGAGTCTTCCTCCAGTCTTGATGCCACTTTTTTCTTCATATAATCCAGGTTCTTGGATTATATGCCTCTTGAAATGGTTGAATATTGACCATTTCTTTTTGGTACAGTGTATTCCATCTTCTTTTGATGCTTTCTACATCATTCAATACTTTGCCCATTGAATCCTTCACTATTGTAAGTTGAGGCTTGAGTTTTTTCTTCAATTTCCTCAGTTTGAAAAATGCTGCGTGTGTTCTTCCTTTCTGGTTTTCTAACTCCAGGTCTTTGTTCATTTTGTTATAATATTTTACTTTGTCTTCTCAAGCTGCTCTTTGAAATTTTCTTAGTTCTTTTATCTCCTCGTTTCTTCCATTTGCCTTAGCATCTCTATGCTGGAGATCAAGTTTCAGAGTCTCTTCTGACATTCATTTAGTTCTTTCTCTTCTTTCTTGTCTTCCTAATTACCTTTTGCTTTCTTCTTTTATGATGTTCTTGATGTCATCCCACAAATCTGACCTTAGGTCTTTAGCGTCTAATGCGTCAGATGATCTCTAAATTCAGATGGGATATATTCAAGGTCATATTTTGGTTTTCATGGACTTGTTTTACTTTTTTTTAGCTTCAGCCTGAACTTGCATATGAACAAGTGATGGTCTGTTCCACAGTCTGCTCCTGGCCTTGTTTTGACTAATGATATGGAGCTTTTACACAGTCTCTTTTCACAGATATAGTCAATTTGATTTGTGTATATTTCAACTGGTGAGGTCCATGTGTATAGTCATCTTTTATGTTTTTAAAAAATGGCATTTGCAATGAAGAAGTCAATGGTCTTGCCAAATTCTATCATGTGATCTCCAGCATCATTTCTATGATGAAGGCCCTGCTTTCCAATTACTGATCCTTCTTCTTTGTTTCTAACCTTTTGCATTCCAATCCCCAGTAATTATCATCTTGATTGCATGTTTGATCAATTTCAGAGTAAAGAAGTTGGTAGGATTCTTTAATTTCATCATCCCTGGCTTTAGTGGTTGGTGTTTGAATAATAGTGGTATTAACTGGTTTTCCTTGTTGGTGTATGGATATTATCCTATCACAGACAGCATTGTACCTCAAGACAGATCCTGTTACATTCTTTTTGATGATGAATGCAACGCCATTCCTCTTCAATCTGTCATTCCCAGCATGGTAAACCATGTGATTGTCAAGATTCAAAATGGCCAATACTAGTTCATTTCAGCTCACTAATGCCTAGGATATCGATGCTTATGTATTTCGTTTCATTTTTGACAATTTTCCAATTTTCCTAGACTCAAACTTTGTACATTCTGTGTTCTGATTATTAATGGATATTTACAGCTGTTTCTCTTCCTTTTGAGTTGTGCACCATCAGTAAATGAAGGTCCTGAAGGCTTTACTCCATTCCATTATCTTGGTCAACTCTACTTTGAGGAGGCAGTTCTCTCCCCATTGTATTCTGAGTGCGTTCCAACTCTCAGAATTCTGATACTATCTATAATAATATTCTGGTGCTCTTCATCATGTTTCAATACTCAATATTCTGGTGCAATCTGACAGTGTTCCACAGCTAGTCATAAGGTTTTTGGTGACTAACTATTCGGACGTAGTCCATCTCTTCTTGTTTCTAGTCTCTGTCTTGAATCTCATCTGAAACCTGGCTACTGTGGGTGACCCTACTGGCATTTAAAATGCTGGTGGCACAGTAACTTGCAAGCCACCACAGTACAGCAAACTGACAGACGAGTGGTGGTATTTTGCCCATAGAATCCCTCAATATTTCAAGTCAAGTCTTGATTTTTTTCCCTCAATTCATTCAGCTTGAGAAATGCTGACTGAAGTTGAGAAAAAGATTGAAGTTGTCAAAGGTTTCATTTATCTGG
Organism: Chrysochloris asiatica; assembly: GCF_000296735.1. Classification (NCBI taxonomy): domain Eukaryota; kingdom Metazoa; phylum Chordata; class Mammalia; order Afrosoricida; family Chrysochloridae; genus Chrysochloris; species Chrysochloris asiatica. Next base: position 8,879,063 of record NW_006408649.1, on the reverse strand, counting down.
GCTCAACCATCAACATTCATGGAAGCAGCAGTGAAGAAATCAAACAATGTATTGCATTAGGCAAATCTGCTACACAAGACCTCTTGAAAGTGTTTAAGAGCAAAGATGTCAGTTTGAGGACTAAGGTGCCCCTGACTGAAGCCACGGTATTGTCAGTAAATTCATATGCATGTGAAACTTGAACAGTGAATAAAGAAGACCGAAGAAGAATTGATATGTTTGAGTTACGGTGTTGTAGGAGAATATTAAAAGTACCATGGGCTGCCAAAAGAACAAATAGATCAGCATTGGAAGAAGTACAGTTAGAATGCTTCTTAGCAGCCAGAATGGCCAGATTTTGTCTCTCATATTTTAGACATACTATCAGGAATGAGTAGTCCCTGGAAAAGGACATCATGCATGGTAAAGTAGGTGGTCAATGAAGAAGAGGAAGACTCCCAATAAAATGGATTGGCACAGTGGTAGCTGCAATGGGCTCAAGCATAGCAAAGATTGTGAGGTTGGAGTAAGATCAAGTATTGTTTCATTCTGCTGTACATAATGTTGCTATGAGCCAGTGCTGACTCAATGACACCTAACAACAACAACAACAATCACCATTATAATAATTATGTCCATTGAATCATACTTCATATACCCTATATGTTTGTATCCTCTACAAAGCACATGGCTGAACACCTGATGTTGTTAGGTGCTATTGAGTCGACTCCAACTCAGTGTGAACCTTAACACAAAGGAACGAAACACTTTCTGGTCCTGCTCCATCCTCACAATTTTTGTTATATTTGAACCCATTGATGCTGCCACTGTGTAAATTCATCTCATTGGGGATCTTCCTCTTTTTTTAGTGCCCTTCCCCTTTACCAATCATGAAGTCCTTCTCTAGGTCACATGTCCGATTTATGAGAGACAAAGTCTTGTCATCCTGGCTTTCAGGGAACATTCTGGCATACCTAGTGTTTCTCAACCTGAAATCTCTTGTTGACTGCTATTTTGAGATGGCAGACTGATATACAAATGAAATTTAAGGTATATATTTGCATAATTTATTGGGATAAAAGCTTGTTCAAACTAATTCAAACTTGAGACTATTGTGGAAAGACGCAAAGCAATCCAGTTGGGAAAGACCTCATCATTTGCACAAAGCAAAATAATACAAACCTCTATTATAGAACAGGAAAAACGAAATTCCCACTATTAACTTAAGTTTTTTACATAACCAAACAACAACATCTGAGCAAAGAGATGGGGGGAAAAAGGATAGAAGGTAATTTAGTTCATGAAGGAATTATTTGGCCATTGGTTTTCCATTTTCTGTCAGTATTTAATGAAATACCAAAATCTACAAGATTGGGATATATTGAATGTTCCAAATCACGGTAATCTCTCCTAAAGTCTTTCCTACAGATTAAAAAATATTCATCTATGTGAAGACCAGGAGAAAGTTGAGATAAGGCTTTTCCCTAGAGAAATATTGAGGGATTTATGGGGAAAATATAAGCACAAAGTACGAAGAGTGGTGTTGGAAGAGATCCATGTAGAAACATCCAAAATTCTGGTGACAGTAACAAACCAAAATGTGATGTGATGAAATTGCAATGATCATAGATGAAAATATTCACTCCCTGTGAACACTAAAGGAGTATTAGTAAGAGAATGAGATGCACCTCGTCAGGTTTGGAGACAGTAAAACCAAAAGAGACAAACAAAACCCCCTCCATTCTACTCCAAGCAGGTCCTGATGAGAACCAGGCAAGGGCAGGTTCCATGGCAGGGCTTATGAAAGACAAAGCCATCCCTTGCCCACCCCTCTCCTGGATTAATGGGGGAAAAAAAAAAAATACATGGGCATCTGAAAGCAC
>NW_006408649.1:8860500-8877101 GCF_000296735.1 Chrysochloris asiatica | reverse complement strand
GAAAAAAAAAAAATACATGGGCATCTGAAAGCACAACCAATGTTTTAAATGGCTGCACATTCACCCATTCACTCACAATGTTTTGCCAAGTGTCTGTGATGTAGGAAGCATTATAGGATGGTCAAGATGTCAATGTTCCTGCTTCTGCCCACCCCCTCCCCCCCACTTCCCATCCTCCAAAGCACAACTTAAACAGTCACCACATAAGGGAAATTGTGGTAAGCTAGAGACACAGTTCTAACATTCCAGGGAGAGTGTCCTCTGAGACAGTCTCAGTAGATGGACAGGCTTTGGGTAGGTAGGAATGCCTGGTAGGTGAGCACCAGGGCCTGTGGAAGGCAGGGAGGGAAGCACGCACAAGGCCCCATGGTTTCTTGGAAGTGGGAGAGAAGCAACAGTGAGATGCTGAGCTAGAGAGGCCATTCCTGGAGGCAAGACCATGAGAAAGGTCCTGCGATCTTATCTCAACGATGTGCAAGTTAAGGTCACCCTTCACCATGAGTGAAGAAGAAAGCACTGGGTTGGAAGTCAATGAGAGGAAGGTTCTGGAACACCCAGGAGAGTGGTAAACAAAAGAAGTGCCAGGGTTCATCCTAGCAGGGCTTCGTGACTTGGCACACCTTGGCTTCTGCTCTGTTTTGTTTCTCTTCCCGCACTCACTGCTCATTGCCCCCTCCATTTGACTGCTCCCACATTGTGACCTAGCTTTTCATGGACCCTGTATTCTCTTGATCTTCTCCACATACAGCCAGCTACAGGCTAACTTTTCCACATACATTCTCTTTCCAACATATGCTAATTTTTCTAAGGGCAAGAACAGAGTCCAACCTGCCCTTGAACCCTCCACTGGCACACTGTAGGTGTCACCTAGTCACAGCCCTGTGAAAGCTGATTGTGAGACCATCCAGACCCCACACTGACCTCAATTTCCTTCCAGCGCAGACTCACAAGCAACTGATGTGACTGTCTCCATTTGTAGACAAGGAAACCGAGGCCAGGAGTATGAGTGGCTGAACGAGGGTCAGAGGATGGCAGAATGGGGACTGGTGACCCGGCTCCCACTTCCCATGCTGCTTTCCCACTGAGAATGTCCAGAGGGCTGAGTGAGTCACAGGAGTTCAGGGACTGTGAGTGAGGCACTAACCTTGGCAAAGTGAGGATAATGCTGCAAAAAGCACAACGCCTTCTATGAACCTTGCACACTTCTTGTACCAGTGTTGTTGTTAAGTGCTGTGAAGTCAGTTCTGACACATAGCAACCTTATATAGGGTTCTCAAGGAGTGGCTGGTGGTTTTGAACCCCCAGCTTTGTGGTTAGCAGTCCAGTGTTTATTCTATAGCGCCACACCTCAAGATTGCAGTTGTTGTTGTTGTTAAGTGCCATGAAGTTATTTTCAACTTATAGAGACACTGTATAGCGTTTACAAGGAAAAGCTGGTGGGTTTGAACCACTGACCTTATGGTTCACAGTCGAGTGTTGATCCTACAATGCCACACCAGGACTCCACATGGTGAGTTAGGCCCTATTATTACTTCCATTTTACAAATGAGAAGACAGAGGCCTAAAGAGGTTAAGACTTTTGCCTTAGGTCACAGAGTAGTAAGTAGAGAATCTGGGATCTGACCCTGTAGATGAAAGGAAATGATGGCTGTAAAGCATTTAGCACAAGACCTGGGCTTGGAATAAGACCAGTGTTATCAGTATTATTATGACCACGCTGCCTCCATCCTTTGCTGCCAGCAACCACCAGGGCCTATTGACAGTCAGGCACTATGAGCTTATTAATGCAACGATATTGCTCAGTGTGTGTTCAAGAGAACTATTAATGAGTTCCCTGCCACAGTTGAGCACAAGACACAGAAGTTAACAGTTGGTAGTAATAGCTGGCTATCAATTTAAGACTATTGGTAAGGAGTTATGGGGCTCTTAATTACAATAGAAACTAGCAAAAAGAAATTTACTTATTATTGTAAGATTTATGGCCGTGCTTTTTATACCTGTGTTTTTCAAACAAACTTGTCGTGATGGTAACCCTCTTAAAACAAGATGCAACTTGGCTTAAAGAACCTGAACCCTAATTACAATAGTGCTTTGTATTTAGTTACATCTTTCTTCTGAGGAGTTTAATGGATCTCACTCATTAAGCTCCACAAACATCCTCTGAAGTCTTTAGGGGACAGATACTATTAAACCCATTTTACAGATGCAGACACCAAGGCACAGACGGGTTAAATGACTTGGCTCCAACCAGACTCCAACCTGGATTTTGAAAGCCCTTCATCATTAAAAGCTTAGCGTTTCCCACAGCTTGGTCTGTAGCTCCCAGAGCCCACTGCGGTCCGCGTGCAGAAAAGGCTGCTGGCCAGGAGGCCACAGGGGATGAGCTGAGGGAAGAGGAGTACCTGCTGGAGGAGTTCCAGAGAGCAAGGCGTTCTGCAGAGAAAAAGCCCCACCAACCCCAGACAGTCACTTCTGAGACAGGAGAATCAGTATGGAATTGTGACTCAGTCCAATGTTTACAGGGTGGTGCAGTCTGCTGGAGCCTAGATTATTTGAAACCACTCCTGTCCCAATGATAAGAAAACCTTAAGATTGGTAGGAAATTTGACATTAGAAGATGCTGCATTTACTAAAAGCCGATAGAGTGAAAGGCCAGGTGTCTGCAGGGACGGGTGGGGTGAGCGGTTCTGTGGCTGACCTGCTCGTCATAGTAGCATTAGTCCGATGACTTCCTTAGTACTGACTATCTGTCAGGCTCTGGGCACTCAGAGTGGAGAGACAGACAAAGATACAGAGAGGTCACTTAGGGGCAGAAGAGGGAGTCCAGTAATGGTGGAAAGACGGGCCATGGGCCAGCCCAGGACCGCAGACAGAGGGAGGAGGAAGGCTTCTCAGAGGAGAGGGATCTAAAGTGAGAATAAGTGAGGGTATGCCAGGGGGGACAGAGGGCCAAGCCTGACACCCTGGTGCAGTAAGGTGAGGGCTGCTGGAGCATAGGGTAAGGGACAGGTAGGGGACGGCGGAGCATCTGTGTGTGAGGGAAAGGGCTGTGTGCTCCGTTCAGTGGGGTTGAGGAGTGACTGTAAGCAGCAGAGTAGAATAGCTCAGCTCAGAGACTGATTGGCTGGGGAGGATAAGGGTGTTGCTTGTGTCGACTAGGGTCCCACTCATAGCAACTCTGCATAGGGTTTCCAGGGTTGTAAATTTACGGGAGCAGAAAGTCTCATCTTTCTCGCGTGCTGCGGCTGGTGGATTTGAACTGCTGGGCTTACAGTTAGCAACCCAACGTGTAACCTACTATGCTACTAGGGCTCCTTAAAATGAGGAGTCTAATTTATTTGCAGGCTCTGGCCGTCCAGAGATCGGGTCCTAATCCCTGACAACTGTGCATGTTATTTTATAAGGAAAAAAGGTCTTTGTCAATGTGAATACACTGAGGACTTGACATGAGGAGTCTGCCCACACAGAGGCGGCAGCAACTGAAGGAAGCCAAAATTGGAATGAAGTGGCCTCAAACGAAGGAATGTCAAGGAATACAGACAGCTACCAGAAGCTGGAAGAAACTGAAATGGATTCTCATCCTGAGCGTTCAGAGGGGATATGATCCTGATGACACCTGATTTAGGGCTTCTGTCCTCCAAACCTGAGAGAATAAACTTCTCATTTTAAGCCATCAACTTTGTGGGAATTAGTTTTAGCAGCCATAGGAAATGAACACAAACCCTATGGTCTATTCAAGGGGGCCCTGTGGCACAGTGGCTACGTGCTTGACTGTTAACTGAAAAGTCAGTGGTTCGAATCCACCAGCCACTCTGCAGGAGAAAGATGTGGCAGTGTACTTCTGTAAAGATCGCAGTCTTGGCAGCCCTGTCCTATAGGGGTGCTGTGAATCGGAACAGACGCCACAGCAATGGGTTTGGCTTGTAGTCTAGTCTTAACATGGTAGCCCAAGAGACCATTTTAAAACCTTAAATCAGACTGTGTCACTCCTCTGCTTAAAACCCTTCAATGGCTCCCAATTCTATCAGAAGAGAGGAAAATGTCCTTCCCATCATCCCTACCCTCAGGGTTGACACAAACCTTCAATTTGTAAAAAATTTGTAAAAATATTTGTCCAGCATTGTCACAAATCTTCCATTTTTTTCAATAAAACAAAAACGCAATGAAGCAGAGTGCAGGGCAAGTGTGATGGTATGAAGAAGATGGAGGTGGGTTGTACAGAGGTTAAGGAATGATTATGCAGGGAGGACATGGAGACAGACTGAACGCTGAGGAGAAATTAAATTTCTTCTGTAGAAACTTGGAAGAGCAGGGAGGTGTGGGGAGGTGGGAGGTTTCAACTCCCCAAATTTCAGACCCGCATTAGTGTCTCAAATTGAAGAGAAGGCCTCTTGTCATCTGGTGGTATGTAACCCAAAACCAGACAGAGTTGAAAGGAATAGTATAGGGGAAATCCAACCAGGCAGGTGCTTCAGCCGGCTTCTTGTCAGGAGCTCATCAAATCCTTAAGTCTATGATTCATAATTTTGTCCTGCTTCTCAAAGAAACCCATGGCTGCGAGAAAAATACAGTTGGTCTCTCGCCCAACAGGAAGGCTTTTGGCACTACAACTTTGAAGTTTCAACTGAGTTTACAAAATAGTCAGGAACAGGGCCTGGAACCAACCACTGTTAGAAAATAATAATTTCCTCTTGAATTAAAATACATGGAAAATCTCACTAGGCAGGAAAACTAGTGAGCAGATGGGTAGTTTCCACCCCCCCACCCCCGCCCCCACCTCACCCTACTCAGAGGAGGCAGCACAGTGGCCCGGATGCCACATGACTCCTGGTGGAACAATGCTTCCTAAACACTTGTACTCCTGAAACTTCTGCTTCAGTTCATCAAGTCTTTAGGGGAAGAACTTCATATTTCCTAATACATTTCCATTCACTGAGGAGGTGTTCATAATACATACTACAGCTTTTGAGTCTGAGGCAGCACTGTAGCTTCCAAAATTGTGCATTCAAATGCAACTGTCAGATATTTTTTATTGCATTGATTAATTTTGGACAGCTTACTCGGAACCGACTCCACGGCACATAACAACAACAACATGGAAATAAAAATGAATTTCAAGACTGAAAATGAATAGACTGGAATTTTTCCTACATGTTCAAAAATATGTCGAGCCTTAAATCATACTATTGTATATGCCTAAATGTAAGGAAACTCCAAAATTATTTACATATTTTTTCAAGAAAAAAAAATTAGGCCAACTTATATATATAAACTTTTTAGAGATGTAAAGACATAACCAAATGTTTGTGCCTGTTGTTGTTATTAGGTGCCACTGAGTCAGTTCCCATAAGTATTCGACTGCAGGTTGGTTTAAACTGCAGAACCAGTACACAGGTCACTATGAGTCGGAGCTGACTTGATGGCACTTAACAACTATGTACAACAGAGTGAAAGAGTCTAGCCTTGCACCATCTGCACAATCGTCCCTGTTTCAGCCCATTGCTGCAGCTATTGTGTCAATCTATCTCACTGAGGGTCTTCTTTTTCACTAACCTTCCACTGTACTAAGCATAATGTCCTGTTCTAGGTACTGGACCTTCCTCGATAACATGTCCAAAGTGAGACAAAGTCTTGCCATCCTCACTTCTAAGCAACATTCTGACTATACTTCTTCCAAGACAAATTTAAAACATTCTTTTGGCAGTCTATGGTATATATAATTAATACTTTTCCAACATCATAATTCTAAGGCATGTTGTTATTGTTAGCTACCACTGAGTCAATTTCAATTTCATAGTGACCCTCTACACTACAGAATGAAACAGTCTGGTTCTGTACCTTCTGCGTAATTGTTGTGTTTGAGTCCATTGTTGCAGCCGCTGTGTCAACCCATTTCACTGAGGGTATTTCTTTTTTGCTGACCCTCTTACTTTACCAAGTACTATGTCTTTTTCCAGGTTCGGATCCCTCCTGATAACATGTCCAAAGCAGGTGAGACAAAGTCTCATTTCTAAGGAGCATCCAATTGTGGTGGTGGTGGTTATGTGTCGTGGAGTCGGAACCGACTCATAGCGATCCTGTACAGGGTTTCCGAGGCTGTAAATCTTTATGGGAGCAGAAAGCCTCATCTTTCTCCCGCGGAACAGCTGGTAGTTTCCAACTGCTGACAACCAGGTTCGCAGCCCAATTTGTAACCACTATGCTACCAGAGCTCCTTCAATCCAATTGTACTTCTCCCAAAATAAATTTGTTCATTTCTCAGCAGTCCATAGTATATTCAAGATTCCTCACCAACACCGTCATTCAAATGCATAGATTCTTCTCTGGCCTTCCTTATTGTTCAGTTTTCACATGTATATGAGTTGATAGACAATACCTTGGCATTGGATTGGGCACACCTTAGTTGTCAAAGTCACATCTTTGCTTTTTAATACTTTCAAGATGCCTTTTGCAGCAAATTTGCCCAATGCAATATGTCGTTTAATTTCATTTCTTTTTTCTTTTAGTATGGTATCTTTCTTAAGCTTTTACAATAATGATCCTATGCAATATTTGTCCTTTTGTGACTAATTTCACTCAGCATAATGTCCTCAAGGTTCATCCATGTTATGTGCAACTTCCTTGTTACTCTTCAAGGAGCATAATATTTCATTGTGTGTATGTACCAAAGGTTATGTATCCATTCTTCCATTGATGGGCACTTAATCTGTCTCCATATTTTTGCTATTGTGAATAGTGCTGTGATAAACATTGGTGTGCATCTACTTGTATTCTGGCTCTTATTTCTTGTGGATATATACCAAGTAGTGGAAATAGTGGATTATAAGGTATTTCTATTTCCTACTTTCTGAGGAAGTGCCATACTGTTTTCCAGTGGTTGAACCATTTTGCATTTCCCACCAATTGTTTGATTTCTGGATTGCTGCTACCATGAACACTGATTGTAGATCCAAGTAAAATGAAATCTCTGACATCAGTCTTTTTCTCCATTTATTAGATCCACCACTATTCTATAAAATTTATTTTGCATTTACTTCATGCTGCTTAAGACTGATCTTTTAAAAAAAACTCATCTTGATTGCAGTCAAAAAAAGTTCTCATGAAGTATCAGCAAAATGTCCCAGTACAGTCTTTTAAAGAAAACAACCGTTACATGTTTGGGTGATAAATATCAGTACACTTTGTCGATGTGGTCCTGGAGCACAATAATACAATCAATCTGTTAGGGTAGTAGGAAGAGATGGGATCATGAGGGTGGGACCCATTCATGGGTCAAGAAATAAAATGAGATTTAATGGATGATTTATTTTTTGGTAAGAAACTAGAACAATGGAAAATAACCAGAGTGCTTTGCATGCTCTGAGGTCTACTTCCCCAACACTTTTGATGTTACATATTTTGTGGGTCACAATGTACTCTTTTTTTCTGGACTGTGGGACAAAGTGAAAAAAAAAACAAAACCAAAAAACATCTGAAAGATAGTGAGGCAGAATTTTAGAAGCTCAGGCAATAGAACAAGGGGAAAATAAAAAAAGTCTCTCTGCTTCTCAATTCTGTGTCTGTGTTTATTACTCTAATGAAGTGATGGCTCTTCCTCCAAGGATGATCATGGGAAATGATGGGTGGGAAGGAGAAAAAGGAACAGCATGGACAATAACATGATAAAGAAATTCAATTAGAACTAGGGCTGTGAATCAACAGGGAACTATGTAAGAACAGAAGCTCAGTATAAAGTGTGTATGGCAGGGCCAAAAGGTTAGACTACAGAACTTCACTTCCACAAGGGAAGGAGTTTACCTTGGCCAACACCTTATTCATGCCACTGCGAAAACAGAATCAATCAGAAGAAAATGTCCACCTGTTTCCCTGGCTGTATTTACCTATCTGAATCCATGATTCCCCGGCCTTCTCTGTCCTCTCATTATGATCTGCCCATATGTCTATGTCAGATCAGCATCGGTATCTGCATGCTACATCCCGTTTTTAGATGAATGAAACTCTGCTGGGGCCTTGAATGAGAAACCCTGCATCAAAACCACCCAGTTAAACTGCTCAATTCCTGACCCACAGAAACTGTGAGATAGCTGTTATTTTAAGACACTACAGCTGATAGGAAGAACTATTACACCTACATCCCAGGGGCCCTAGTGGTGCTGTAAGATAAGCACAGGAATACTAACCACTAAAAATGTAGCATCAGGATTGGAGGAAGACTTATTAACAACATGTGATAGGCAGATGTTACAACCTTGTTTGCTGAAAGTGAAGTGGACTTAAAAAAGGACAATAGTTCAAATTCACAAGCTTTTGTGCGGGAAAAGAGGCTTTCTGCTCCTGTAAAGATTTACAGTCTCAGAAACTCTATACAGGCCCGTTGAGTTGGAATTGTCAGAGTGGGTTTTATAAATGTTACCTACTCCCAGGTATCACTCTAGTAATTGTCCTCTGGCATCATTAATCTCTCTTTTTAATTATTCCAGCAGCATGATGCATTTTTCCCATCTAAAAGAAAACCCTTTCTTGAGCTCACATTTTTTGCACTCCCCCTTACCCCCCATCCCTCCATGTATTGCCCACAATCATGATTTCCCATTACTTTTCTTCAGCCTTTTCTGGACTAGTTAAGACTCTGCAGCTCCCCTGCCCTCTGATTCAGCTCTTGTCAAGCTATAGTCATCCTGCTGGCATTAAATCCAAAATGCCAATGATCATCTCACTTGATTCATTTATTTATTCAGGTAATAAATATGCCAGACATTTTTTTAGAAACTGGATAGCAGTGAACAAAACAGAACCCCTTGACCCCATTAAAAAACAAAAACAAAAACAAAACTATTCTTACTGAGCTTTCATTCTGTTGTTAAGGTACAGGGAGGACAAATAAGCAAGAAAGTAAATGATTTCCAAGTGTCTATGGATAAAATGATAAAATATTGTATTTTGAATTTGCTACAAAATAGAGAGGAGGAATAAGAATATAGACGAAACACAATTAGCTCTTGTTAATTATAGATGTTCAACTATTTCAAGAGGCAGCATATGATCAAGAGCCAATGATACTGAAGAAGTCCAATGTTCATTGAAGGCATTGGCAAGAACAAAGTTCCAGGAATTGATGGGATACAAATTGAAATCTTTCAACAAACTGATACAGCACTGGAGGTGCTCACTCATGGATGCCAAGAAATTTGGAACAGCCTGGCCAACTGACTGGAAGAGATCCATATTTGTGCCCATTCCAAAGAGAGGTGAATCAATGGAATGCGGAAATCATTGGGCAATACCATTAATATGGCAAATATAGCAAATAAAATCTTGCTAAAGACAATACAAAAACGGCTGTAACCATACATTGACAGAGAACTTACAGAAGTTCACACTGGATTCAAAAGTGGAATGAGGGATATCATTGCTGATGGCAGATGGATCTTGCCTAAAAGCAGCAAATACTAGAAAGATGTTTACCTGTGCTTTATTGACTACACAAAAGCTTTTGATTGTGTGGACAAGCTACGGACAACATTGCAGAGAATAAGTAGTCCGGAACTCTTAATTGTACTCTTGAGGAACCTGTACATAGACCAAGAGGCAGTTGTTGGAACAGAACGTGGGAACACTCAATGGTTTAAAATTAAGAAAGGTGTGACCCAAGGTTGAAGTCTTTCACCATACTTATTCAATCTGTATACTGAGCAAATAATCTGATAAAATAGATCATAAGAGGGAAAAAGTGGCATCAGGATTGGATTTATTAACAATCTGTGATATGCAGATGATACAACCTTGCTTGCTGAAAATGAAGAGGACTTAAAATATTTACTGATGAAGATCGAAGACAATAGCCTTCAGTATGGGTTGCACCTCAATGTAAAGAAAACAAAAATCCTTACCATTGGACCAGTAAACATCTGTATAAATTGAGAAAAAATTGAAGTTGTCAAAGACTTAATTTTGCTTGGGTCAACCATCAACACTCATGGAAACAGCAGTCAAAAAAATCAAACAACGTTATACCAAGAAGGGGAGTGATTAACTTTTCAGTCTAGGAGTGGATGTCCCTAGGACCATCAAGGGAGAAGAGCAGAGAGCGGAACCCTACCCAGAGAAGCAGTGATGCCTAAAACGGAGCCAGAGATGATGACGTGGAGTGATGGAGCAGCTGGAGACTTTAGATCCAGAGAGGTAGAGCGACCGGGTGCTGAAGCTGGTGGGTATGAGGGAAGGATTGCATGGAGGGGATTGTAACCACGGCAATGAGACGATAGATGATAGAATGAATGTAAAACTAATGTTCTCCCATGTAAACTATCACATAATTCACAATAAAACATTTAAGAAAAAAGAAAAAGAAAGGATGTAACTGTGATGCCCACCTTTCCTGATTTCAAACTATTCAGTGTCCACTTCTGTGGAATTTCATTCTTTGCACAGTTATCCATAATTTGTTATAATATACACAGTCAAATGCCTTTGCATAGTCAATAAAACATGAACATTAAAAAAAAAAAAATCAAACAATGTATTGCATTAGGCAAATCTGCTGCACAAAACCTCTTTAAGAAATTTAAGAGGTCCAAGTGTTCAAAAGCAAAGACGTCAGTTTAAGGATGAAGGTAGGCCTGACCCAAACTGGTATTTTCAATAATCTCATATGCATGCTAAAGTTGGACAGTGAATAAGAAATATCAAAGGACTGATACATTTGTTATGGGGTTGGAGAATATTAAAAATACTATGGACTGCCAAAAGAACAAACCAATCTATGTTGAAAGAAGTACTCCTTGGAAGCCAGGATGACCAGACTTCGTCTCTCATACTTCAGACATATTGTCAAGAGGGACCAATCCCTGGAGAAGGATATCATGTTTCGTAAAGTGGAGGATCAGAGAAAAAGAGGAAGCCTCCCAACAGCAGCAGAAATGGGCTCAGGCTTAGTAACAATTTTGAAGTTGGTGGGGAGCCGGGCAGTGTTTTGTTCTATTGTACATAGGGTTGCTATGAGTTGTTGCCAATTCGATGGCACCTAACCACCTCAACAATTACTGAAAACAAGTGATTGGTACATGGGAAGTTAATTTAACTGCTCTTCACTTTGGCATGTGTTTGAAAATTTCCACATTAAATTTTAACAAAGGACACAATATCAGGTATCATTTGCAGTAAAGGTGAAAAGAGAATGCTGGGGGTAGGCATGACAATTTTAAATTGAGTGGTCCTAGAAGACCTCCCTAAATTGGTATTTCAACAATGACTCTGAAGGGGTGAGTGAGACATGCAGATGTCCAAAGGGCATCTGAGGTAGAAAAGAATGACTGAAAGGTCCCTTGGCTTAAAAGCATGCCTGGAATGTCCAAGAAACAAACAAGGTCAGTGTGATTAAGGTAACGGGAGAACTTAGAAGGGGCTAGATCACATCGTGCTTGTAGGCTGTCAGGAGAACTTTGGCTTTTATTCTGAGTGAGCAAGTAAACCACTTTCAGATTTTGAACATGATCTGAAATACGAGCATGAGTCTGACTATACAACTTTTAGAAAAGACAAATAATCATGTTTCTACATAATTTCCTTGCCTTTCAACACACTTTGTCCTTCTGTCAACAAGCGTTATTCCCTTTAGAAATGTTTTAGGCTGAGCTGCGAGCCAAGAATGTACTGCTGTTTTCACTTCATCAGAGGTGAATGCTTGACCTTGAAAGGTTTAAACAGGTCAAAGTCCGATGGAGCAGGATCAGGACTATAGGGAGGATGCTTTAACACCTGAAAACTAAGTTTTTGCAGAGTGTCAACAGTGTGGGCAGAGGTATGTGAATGTACATTATGGTCATGCAAGATCACAATGCCCTTGGATAGCGGTCCTCTGTGTTTAATCCCAAATTTAGGCTTCAGCTCTTCAGTGAGCATCTCAATTTAAGTACTGTTGATTGTTGAACCTTTTCCCTGATAGTGTTCCAATACTGGTCCTTGAGAATCCCAGAAAACTGTAAGCATCAATTTTCCAGCTGATGGTTGACTTCTGAGCGTTTCTCTGGTTGGCAATTGAAGATGTTTCCATTCCATACTCTGCCGTTTACTCTCAGGCTCATAGTGAGGAATCCAAGTTTCATCACCAGTAACAATTTTTAAAAAAAAAAAGAAATTTTGACCTTCTTTCATGTATCAGTCTAAATTTTGTTTGCAAAAGTCCAAATGCTTCTCTTTATGTCCCTGAGTTGTTTTAGTACCCATCTTGCACAAACATTTTGAAACCCAAGTCTATCATGGATGATTTCATAGGTTGATCCATAGCTGATTTGCAAATGATTTGCCACATTAATCCACTGACACTCGTCTATGCGACAGACTCATTTCATGTGCATGTGTAATGTCATCAGCTCTGGACATGGATAGGCATTGTAATATAACCAGAGTGAGGATAATTTCTGACTCACCCTCATAAATTTTAAGAACGTTTGCTCTGGCCAAAACTGAACCCCTCACTATTGACTCACCTCAAGCCTACTCCTGCTTCAGTCTTCTCCAAATCAGCCAATGACAACTCTATCCTTGTCACTGTTCAGGCCAAATACTTGGGAGTCCTACTGGACTCCTCTTTTCCTCAGCATCTATCACTTCTCACCACTACTGTCTAAGCTACCACCTGTTCACCAAAGATTATTATGAAGGAGTTTCAAAAAGTTTGCAGAAAAATCCCATTATCTCATTCCATTTCCCACACACATTTACAAAGCCCTTGCACTATAACCATAGCTTGTCAAGTCAATTCCTACAGAAACCCTATAGGGCTGGCTAGAACTGCCCCACAGGGTTCCCAAGGCTCTAATCTTTACGGATGTAGACTGTCAGATCACCTCTTTAGGATTATTACATGGTTGTTAAGTGCCACTGAGTCTGTTCTGACTCAGACCGAGTCTGTACAGAGTTTCTGAGGTACAGCTGCTGAGTGTAAACTGCCAACCTTGAGGCTGAGAGTTTGTCCTGTGGTGCACAGCACTTCCTAAATGACCCGTTTATGCCCATGTCCTCATATAGCACATTCTTCTCAAGACAACAGAGAATAAATGATAGGGGTCATCCACAAGAGACGGAAAATTCACACAATTATCTTAGGAAGTTGAATAATTTCAGCTGCAGACACAATACAATGTTCTATAAAATGGTACCTCAAAGAATGCTGTTAAAATTAGTCCAGTTATTTATAAAATATTTGTTTCTGTTCTTATGACATTTGAGGAATCATATAAATAAAAGACAAACTAGCACTATAGCCTAACTAGTAGAATTGAAGTTCCTCTCATATTTGCCCCTTTCACTAAAAAAGTCAAAAGCAATGTTCTCTAAAATAGAGATAGTCAGTCTGAACTGCAAGGTTGGCACTTCAAGCTCACCAATTGCTCCTTGGAAACCCTATAAGGGGCGCTATGGATTGGAACCAACTTGACAGCACTTCACGACAACAACAATGTGGAAAAGTATACCTTAATTTTTTGAAATTACAGTCCTCTTCAGATGTGAACAAAAATAACATTTAGATCGCTTAATTACATATTGTTGTTGTGTGCTGTGGAGTCAGTTCCAACTCATAGCGACCCTGTACAGGGTTTCCGAGGCTGTAAATCTTTATGGGAGCAGAAAGCCTCATCTTTCTTCCGAGGAACAGCTGGTAGTTTCGAACTGTTGACCTTGCAGTTCGCAGACTGAGTCGTAACCACTACGCTACCAGAGCTCCTTTATTACATATAGGTGTTTCTAAAGTTACTATACTTATTTTTAAAATAACTTAGGTTATATTTGGAATTTCAAAAAGTTGGTGGAAAAATGGGATTGAAGAATTAATTGAAAATTTCCAGGAACTTTTTGAAGCCCCCTCATATTTGAAAGGTTCTTTCTTTAGATTTTAATCCAATGTCACAATCCATTGTTAAAGTCATTGTTAAATGCTGTTGAGGAATTCACAGCTCACAGCAACTTTGTAGAAGGTTTCCAAAGAGCAGCTGGTGGGTTGGAACTGCCAAATTTGCAGTTAGTAGTCCAGTGCTTATCTTACAGTGCTATACCAGGACTCTATAATATCAATGTTATTATTGTGAAGTGCCATCGAGTCGATTTCGACCCATAGCAGCCCTGTATAGGGTTTTCAAGGAGCAGCTGGTGAGTTTGAACCACAGATCTTGCAGTTCAACGACTTGACAGTCTGATGCATTAGCTCACAGCGCCACACCAGGATTCCAGAAGCATCAATAGGGGCAGTTAAATAAATTATGTATCAATCATATAGTAAAATACTCTGAAGTTTAAAAAAATATGTGACTACACAGGTATACAATCAAGTCAAACAGGTACAACATTTCTGTGCGGTTTAATCATAAATGGCATTGTAGCAAAAAAAAAAGCACATGGTTAATTTAGTTGTTAGTACAAGATAAACTTTTCATTGTGCACATTTTACAATATAAAAAATCAGTAACAACCTAGTTTACTTGGTTAAAATCTAGGGAAGAGAGACAATGTTTATAAATGAACAACTTACAAAATGCACCTTTGGGTCTGTGCAGTAACCACCTGGTGTGAGCCCAGTCTTCAAAGTCCAATCATGAGGCAAAGAAACAAGCTAAAAAAAAAGTCTTTACCTCAGGGAATGTTATCAAGAATTTACATGAAACTTTAAAAAGGTTTAATATACACGGACCCTAATGATAATTTGGTGGCGATGTGCTCCTTCCAAATCACACTTCAGGATCATAGAAATTTAAACACAGATGTTTTGTGGAGACATTTCCAAACTCAATGAAATGGCCGTCCTCGCTTGTGCTTCGACTTGAGGTGACCAGCTGAACGGCGAAGCTTCTTCCTCTCTTGTCGATGCAGTTTCTCAGCCTCCTGTTGCTTCTTCTGCTGTTCAGACTACATGAGAATATGAAATAAGAAGCCAGAGAATGAAAATTCTATCATTCCTTTGGTCAATAGCCATCAGACTGCCTCCTCTATAGACTTGCTTCGGGAGAGGTGCTGCAGGCTTCCCCAGGGTGGCTGGTGGGGCTGAAGAGACTGTCTGCTGACAAATGCTGCCCTGGCAAAACTGTAGGACAAAAATTCTTTCTCATCATCGCTTTTAAACCAGACACTCACTATGTATGAAGATGTCCTTGGACAAGAGAAATATAAAGTCTGAGATAGGGTTTTCAACCAATATATACTTTTAGGAGATTTTAAAAGGAAATTGTCCCCTACAAAAAAGCCACTTTAGGATGATGCTATTGCTTACCAACTGCCCAGAACTTCTTTTTTGGAACCATTAATTTACTCAGTTTAAAAAATGAAACAAAAAGTACTTTGGTATACTTGTACTAAATCAAAATCTGTTACCCAAGCTTGGTTATGTAACCATCAGAAATGGTTCCAAATTATATATAGATTTAATTTTTATTGTGAATTGAGTGAAGGTTTACAGAGCAGATTATCAGTTTTACATTCAGCCAACCATATACTTTGCTTCATTACAATGACTGCAATTCCTCCCATGTACCAACAGTTAACAGTATTTACCTTTATTCACTTTAATGATTTGCATTTCTCCCTGTGTCTCCTACTACCTTCATCTTTCTTCTGCTACCCTCCCTCTTGTTGTAGATTGCCTGCCTTGTCACCCATATTAACATGTGTCTATCTTTTTGCTCAGGAGCTCTGGTAGTGCAGTGGTTACGAGTCAGGCTGCTAACCTCAAGGTAAGTAGTTCGAAACTACCAGCGGTTCCGCGAAAGAAAGATAAGGCTCTCTGCTTCCGTAAAGATTTATAGCCTTGGAAAACCTGTACAGGGTCACTTTGGGTCGGAACCGACTCAACGGCACTTAACAACAACATCCTCTTGCTCATTAATCATTTCCGCTCCCGCTGTAAACATCATTGATAATTTCTTTATTAAGAAAACCTTTTTGTAACTTTTTACAAAATTGGGCTCATACATTATTCATCCTTTTGTGATTGCCTAATTTCCCTCAGCATAATGTCCTTCAGGTTGATCTATGTTGTGAGGTGTTTCATAGGCATATCAAAAAGAAGAGACAGCCAAAATGCCCATCAACAGAAGAATGGTTAAAGAAACTTTGGTACACGCACATAAGAAATACTATGCAGTGATGATGAATAACAATAAATCTGCAAAACACCTCACAACATGAATGAATATAAAGGACATTATGCTGAGTTTGAACCTCCAACCTTGCGGTTCAGACTTCATGGTTCAGTGCTTATCCTACAGCGTCACACCAGGACTCCTCATTGAAATTAGTCAATCACTGAAAGACAAATATATGAAACCAATGCTGTAAAAGGAAAAGGCTTTCTTGATAAAAGAAACAACCGTGGTTACGGGGTAGGAAATATTATTCATGGGCAAGAGGGCAGGCATATGTTAACACAGGTGACAGGGCAGGCAACAAACAACAAGAGGGAGGTTAGCAGAGGAAAAACGACGGTAGCAGGAGATACAGGGAGGAGTGCCAGAGTTAAAGTGAATAGAGGGAAATACTGTTAACCATTGACACATGGAGGGGATTGCAATCACAGTAAAGAAGCAGTGCACGATTTGTTGAATGTAAAATGA
>NW_006408649.1:8859823-8860355 GCF_000296735.1 Chrysochloris asiatica | reverse complement strand
GAGCTAAAATTGTTTGTCTCTGGGGCATTGTGGGGTTGTCAAGTTTGTATTGAATTGCTGAGTGTATGTAGATGTGTTCTTATCTGGGTGTGCACATTCTAGTGGGTTTGTCTGGTGTCTATGACTGGTATCAGGGGGTATCGGTGCTGGCATTAAGCCCTGCCCAGTGGGTATAAATTCAAAGGTGAGGTTGTGGCTGGACTGTAAGTGCACAGCTGTTGTCTTCTGTCAGATGGGAGACAGAAATCACCCCTGCCCATCACCCCCCACCCACCACACACAAGCAAATAAAATAGAATAAACAGACAAGAAACCAACAACAAAACGAGAAAATAACAGAAAATAAACAAAGAGAGGCAGCAATCAGAAAAAAATATATAACTATAAAGACAAAAGAGGGGCAGGGAAATGGAGCTATAGAAGAGAGAAATAAGAGAGGAAATAAAAGAAGAAGAAAAAAATCACTTAGAAAAACTGGGGAGAGGAAAGATGAAAAGAGACAGGAGTAAAGAGTAGTAAAGGAAGATCAAAA
>NW_006408649.1:8850572-8858603 GCF_000296735.1 Chrysochloris asiatica | reverse complement strand
GGCATGGAGAGATGCAGCGGCTGGGGACTGTAGACCCAGAGAGGGACTGTAGACCCAGAGAGAGGCTGTGTGCTGATGACTGGGGAGCAGGCTTGCAGGGTGTACCCTTTGGTTGGTTGGTTGATGCATGGAGGGGATTGTAACCAAGGCAAGGAAACAATATACGATAGGATGAATGTAAGGCTAATGTTTTCCCATGAAAACTGTCACATAATTCACAATAAAACAGTGTCTGTTAGGACCACAGGACAGCTGGTAAATGTTGAGTCTTGGGGTTCTGTCAGTCTAGAGCTGATACCACCTGAATCTAGGCACCAAAGCAGTGCACAAAAGAGCTATAATCAGCTTGTGCCTCACACTGGTGTGGCTCCCAACCATGTGGTTATAAATTCCTGGAGAGCAGGGTCTGGTCTAGGGGTGGATGCAGGTAGGAGTTGATCATCTCTCTGGTTACCACACGAGCATGTGGAAAAAGAAGAAATTGCACTTTTCCTGTCACCTGTGTGCATCTGCTCTACCAGGCCATCCTCTGTTGTCAAAGCTGCTTACTAGATGATTGTGCTACCTCTGGTAGGCTGTTCACAAGTCAGTCTCCCTTACTCACCATCCCTGCTCAGCCTCTCCTCTCAGCAAGCACTCAATCCACTTCTCTAACCTTCCCTCTGAAGTGAAGGGTGCCAGAATGTGTTTGTTTCATTTGGTCCCTCGTATCTTTGTTGTAGAGGGTCTGGGTAGTGTGACTGTCTAGTTGAATTTTTTTTACTGGTTCCATGAATTTTTGAAGGTCAGAAATTTCTTACCAATAAATGCTGACCTGACAAAAGAGTGGCAGCTGATTTTTAAAGTTCATAGTTGGAATATGCCCACAGACTCAGGCTAACTACCTTCCTGCCATAAGGTAGTTTTATTAAAATATGGCTTAGATACTGCAAACTCCAGAACATAAAACTCAAAATACTCTTAGCTGAGAAAGTTGCACATAAAGTAGACAAAGAAAACATTCAAAGTTTAAACGTTGAAGCATACTGCCTGTTAGATACCTATGAAACCTGCTCAACTATAATTATAATTTCCTACGTACCTAAGTCCGGATGTGGCTCTGTGAGCTAATGTGTCAGATGGCAAAGTCATTTGAACTGCAAGGTTGGCGGTTCAAGCTCACCAGCTGCTCCTTGGAAACCCTATACAGGGTCACTATGGGTCAGAATTGACTCGACGGTGCTTAACAATAACAACAACAACATACCTAAAGCTATTTATTTGTGTAAAGGGACTTCAAAACATTCATGAAACATGAAATTAAAAGAGAATGGAATTTTTCCATGAACTCTGAAACCCCTTCATATTTCAGTCTTGAAAATATTAATTTATCTTTTGTTGGTACAACTCAATATTTTAAAATCAGTGACTCGAGGGACTATTGAGATAGAAAAGCAAATTTTAATACCATAAGAGGATGAATTTCCCCTATTAAAAAAAAATGTATTATTGTGAATTATGTGATAGTTTACATGGGAGAACATTAGCTTTACATTCAGCTACGGTTACAGTTCCCTCCATGCATCATCAACAAACCTGCCCTCTGGTGGTCAGCACATAGCCCCTCTCCCTCTCTGGGTCTAGAGTCCCCAGCTGCTCCATATCTCCAACTCATCGTCTCTGCCTCCATCTCAGGCATTACTGCTTCTCAGGGTAGGGTCCCGCTCTTCGCTCTTTGCTCTTCGCTCTTCTCTCTTGATGGTCCCAGGGACCTCCTCCTATACTGAAAAGTTAATCACTCCCCTCCTTTTGCTACAAAATGTCTACCTTTACATTTCCAACCCTCAAAATCAGTCCTGATAGTGACTATTCTCTATTGTGTCACATGAATGCTATCCACATCTCCTTTCATCAGTCCCACACAGACAGATTGGATACTACTCAGTGGATATTCTACCTTCCTCTGCGCTCTCTCGATCTAGGCTCCCTGTTGAAAGCTTGTAAGCCAGTAACTTCTTGCCTTTGTAGCCCCCCCACCTCCCCATTTTGGATAGCCAATGTCCAATTTGCCCATCCCTGTCTACCCTGTGTATGGAGAGGGTGGGAATGATCCTCGCTTTAAAGATTTGTTCCCTCTTTTGAGCTACTGCATCCATAGGTCAAGTTCATCAAATTGTATCAGATTACCCTTTTATCCTTTTTCTTTCTATTTCTAGTTGAGCTGTGTTCATCCAGCCATTGAAGCCAGGTCAAGTGGGTATTATCTGCACGTATGGGTGATCTTGTGCATATGCCCTCTCTTTTTATCAGCTGGACACTTCACTCTCCACTCTAGTCCTCTGTGGCTATGTCATTGACTCTGGACCCAGGAGTCCCCAGGTCTTGCCAAACTGCTGGCCAACTAGGTCTCCATCTGAATTTCCCCTATTTTAGAAGACTCTTGGAGTCCTGGTGTGGCACTATGGGTTAATGCGCTGGACTGCAAAGTCTGTTTGATCTGCAAGGATGGTGGTTCAAGCGTACCAGTCACTCCTTGGAAACCATATACAGGGTTGCTATGGGTCAGAACTGAAGGAGGATAAGAGAGGAGCTGAGGAGGTCAATTGGAAGGCAGCTCCTATTGTGGTTCAGCTTAGGAATGGGAGCAATTTGGGTGAGGGTAAAGGAATTTGAGAAGTGCTTTGGAGGAATATGCAAGACTGAATTTACTTTGAAAAGGCACTGGAAGAAATGGTAATGATAATTAGAAAAGGAACTTAAATAATTATTCAGATAGTTGCAGAGTTTCCTGCTATGAGAGAATAAATTTCTCTTTGTTAAAGTCATCCACTTGTGATATTTCTGTCGTAGCAGCACTGGATAACTAAGGCAGCCTATAAGAGACTTTACACCTGGGACCCACACTGCCATTTCATGGGGTTCTTACTCATCTTTAGGAACCAACCTATCTTTTATCTTTTTCAAACTCTTGTCCGTTAGATTCCCCCTGACAAGCACTCTCAAAGCCCTCTATTCTCCTCAGATCACTTAACAGTTATAATTATATCAGAATGAATTTTATCCACTGTCTCTCAACAGAGAATTATGATGGCAAGAACCTACAGGTACAGTGCAGGTATTCAATACATATTAATGCAAACCCTTGATGGACAGTCCCTCAAACAACAACTCAATGCCGTCCAGTCTATTCTGACTCGTAGAAAGCTTGGATAGCGTTTCCAAAGCTGTAAATCTTTATGGAAGCAGAAAGCCTCATCTTTCTCCCACTGAGTTGCTGGTGTGTTTATTCCTGTTGTTGTTGTTTAGTGCTGTCCTGTAGTTTCCAATTCATGGCAACCTTGCATAGGGTTTCTGAGACTTTAAGTCTTTGTGGGAGCAGAAAGCCTCATCTTTCTCCCACAGAGCAGCTGGTGGGCTTGAACCATGGACATTGTGGTTTGCAGTCTAGTGCTTACTGCATGAAGCCACCATGCTCCCAAGTTTTACACCAAGCAGGTCAAATAATGATATCATCAAGTCCCTTACAAAATTAACAATCACTGTGTTGTTGTTTTTCATGTTTCTTCATGTAAATAAGTATTCCTTAAAAAGTACTTCTTGTTCAAATCATTGTGGAAAATGGTACAATACATAAAGATAAACAGGATGTGGTAGAATTTTAAAGTCAAGGTGCATTATTTTATGGGTCTTCAATATGGATATTAGTCTAAGGTATTCTCCATATTTGTTTGCTTGCAAAAGCATTTTTCTTCCAGGATTTATGTAACTCTCCTATAACAGTTTGGAAACTCTGCCAGAACTTCTCAACAAAAGCTGGAGCTAACAGAAGACATGGTAAGAGGAAGCCATTGTTCTGCAGAAACTCCCTATCCAGATAAAGGACTATCATTAGCTTCTCTCTAAATGGCTATATTTGGAAGACATGCATATCATGTGACTGACTCATTACGATTTATGGGCCAATTACCTCATTTCCAAGTGTTCCTTCCCTTCTTCATGACCCTGTGACTGGCTACTTAACTACATTATTCAGTAACCCTATCATAGAGAAGGGTGGAGGGTAGATGTAAATCAGCAGAATTTTTAATGAAGGACTGTATTAAATGCAATTTCCAAGTTAGATTTCAGACCTAACCCTAATTTTCCCACTACTCAATTTTAAATAACATTACAGATTTTCCTCCCATGAGTTTTACTGATATTTAGAAAGCACACATGAAAACATGGGAAAAATTTGAGATTTTACCTGAATATGCTACATATCTAACATAAAAGAGCTCTCTATAAATAAATACACAAACTTGTCCTTAAATATTCTTAAATAAAACTGAGATTTAATAATTAAAAATTTTGTTAGTCAGGTGATAAAACATAAATCAAACTTAACCTGACACAGACCCCAAAAGTTTCAAAGCAAAATTTAATTTTACTTTTGTTGCTGTATTTTTAAGCATTTCTTAGTTTTTCTTTTGTTTTTAGCAAAAATACAATTGCAGAAACATCTTACTTTCATTTTACCACAAACTGTAAACTTTATTCAACTCAATTGTTGTTGGTGTTGTTGTTAAGTGCCTTCGAGTCAGTTCCAACTCATAGCGACCCTGTATAGGGTTTCCAAGGACCAGCTGGTGAGCTTGAACCACCAACCCTGCAGTTCAAACGACTTTGCAGTCTGATGCATTAACCCCACAGTGCCACACCAGGACTTCAACTCAGTAGCTTCCAATTTAAAAGTAAGTGGGAGAAGGATTGTACTGTCATAGCCAAGCAGACTCCTCAGTTTAAAGCAGATTCAAACGAGCAAAAAAAAGGTCTCTTAACTTATAGGACTTGCTAGCTATTAAATATATGATCCTTCCCACAGCTGCACTGGCTCCTTCTCGTACTCATTTCTTGAGTTTTAGAAGAGATCAAAAAATATTTCAATGAATACAGAGGATTTATATGAAACTAAGGACAAGTGTAATGCTGTGGTTAATGCGCCAGACTGCAAAGACATTTGAACTGTAATGTCAGCAGTTCAGGCTCACCAGCTGCTCCTCGAAAACCCTATACAAGGTCTCTATGGATTAGAACCGACTTGAAGGCACTTAACAACAAGGACAGGTACAATGGGTTATTCTGAATGCATATCCCATTATTTAAATGATAAGTGTAAGAGTGCAAATTTATTATAAAAGGAGGCTGATTTAACTGAACAGCTTCTTAGAACTTAGAATTTTTTTAAAAATTCTTATTGTTTTGCAAGTTTCATGCAATTATGGAGAACTTTAGTAGAATCACAGGTAGATGGTAAAGGATTTAAAAAGACATTTTGCCAAAGAAGATATACATTTGAACAATAAGCATATTAAGAGATGCTCAATTTCACTGGTCATTAGAGAGATGCACATCAAAATCACAATGGAATACCACTTCATATTAGAATGTTATAATCAGAAAGAAAACAAAAGGCTTTGATGAGATGTGAAGAAACTAATCTTCACACACCGCTGGTGGAAATGTAAAATGGTATAGCCACTTTAGAAAACATTCTGGAAGCTCCTCAGAAGGTTAAATACAGTGCTACCATAAACCCAAACCAAACTCACTGCCACTGAGTCAATTCCGACTCACAGAGACCCTATAAGACAGAGTAGAACTGGCCCTTTGGGTTTCTGAGATTCTAAATCTTAAAGGGAGCAGACAGTTAAACCTTCCACCTGCATAGTGGCTGGTGGGTTAGAATTACTGACTTTGTTAGCAGCCCTACATGTAACCCACTACACCACCAGGACTCCTCACTGCTACCATATCACTCAGCAATTCCATGGCTAGACATACAAATCAAACTTATGTCCATGCAAACACTTGTACACAAATGTTGATAACACTTGTGATAGTTAAGGTTTTGTATCTACTTGACTGGATTCTCAGTAGTTGAGATGTAGTTATGAAGAGATATCCTATTATGAGATCTAATAAATGTAATCACCTCCACAATAAGATCTGCTATGAGAAGTCAACCAACTAAAAGGAAGTGTCCTTACTGTGGCAGGTTTCCTACATACTAGACACTCTGGCAAAGCTTTCTGTGGGTCTAGATTCTCACTTTGGCTCAGCATCGGACCTCTAGTTCTTGGACTTGAGCCAGCGGCCTGCTCTATTGCCTGTGGATCCTGGGAGCTGTCAGTAATTTGCCATCTTACGTGCCCAACCTGTCTGCCTGCCGTCTGATCTACTGATTTTAGTTCATCTGATCCGTGGACTTGGATATTGCCCACCTGTAAAACTGTGTGACATATTGTCAGAAGGGACCAGTTGTTGGAGAAGGATATTATGTTTAGTAAGGTGAAGGGTCCCCAGTGAGATGGACTGGTAAAGTGGTAGCATCAATGGGCTCAAGTGTGGCAACAATAGTGAGGTTGGCCCAGGACTAGGCAGTTTTTCATTCTGCTGTGCATAAGGTCGCTATGAGTCGGTACAGACTCTATGGCACCTAACAACATAGAGTCTATGGCACCTAACAACATAGACTCTATGGCACCTAACAACAACAACAACAAAAAACTGTGCTAACCATTTCTTTGATATAAACTTCTTTCTATACATACATACATACATACATACATAAGCTTCACTAGTTTAGCTTTTGTAGAGACCCAGCATAACACAACACTGTAATTCATAAAAGTCATTAAAAAATACAAAACAAAAAACAAATAACTGAAATGTTCACCAACTGATGCCTGATGAGTGAATAAGTAATTGTGGTTATATCCATTGTTAATAGGGTTTTGTGTCAACTTGAGTAGGCCAGGATTCCCATGGTTTTGTAGTTAAGGTGTACTTCTACTCAAGGTGATGAAACCTATTATAGGCATAGCTAATTCTATGATGAGTGGCTATAAGTGGCCAGTCAATTAAAGGGATGCTTCCTTGAGGGTATGGCCTGCGCCCAATACACTGGACATGCAGGAAAGACTCTTGTTCTCTTTTTAGCTGGGGGCCTGGGACTCTGCAATTGTAAGTCATTTCCTTGATAATAAATGTCTTTATATATATATATATTTCACTGGTTTTGCTTCTCCAGAAAACCCAGCCTAAGACATCCATCAAATGGACTATCACATGTCAATAAAAATGGATTAAGTACTGGTATAACCGTATGTATGACCCTTGAAAACATTATGCTAAGTGAAAGAAGCCAGTTGCAAAATGCTACATAACATATGGCTCCATTTATATGAAGTATCCAGAACAAGGAAATGTGTAAAGTCAGAAAGTAGATTTGTGGTTATCTAGTGAACCACTGGAGTCCTGATGTGGCACTGTAGGATATGCACTGGACAGAAAGTTCGGTTTGAACTGCAAGGTCAGTGGTTCAAACCCACTCGCTCCTTGGAAACTTTATAGAAGGTCACTAAGAGTCAGCACTAACTCAGTGACACTTAACAACCACACAGGGATCCTTGGAAGTTGTCAAAAATGAAATGGAATGCATAAAGATGATATTCTAGGCGGTGCTATAGTAGTTCAGTGCCATTGAGTCAATTCTGACTCATAACACACCTGTTTAGGGTTTCTGAGGAGTGGCTGGTGGGTTTGAACGACTGACCTTTTGGTTAGCAGTCTAATTCTTATCCTACAGCACCACACTGGAACTGCATCCTAGGCATTGGTGAGCTGAAATTGACTGGTACTGGCCATTTTGAATCTGACAATCATATGGTTTACCAAGCTCGGTGTATCAGTTTGAAGAGAAATGGTGTCACACTCACAGTCAAAAAGAACATTTCAAGATCCATCTTAAATTACAGTGCTGTCTATAAAAGCATAATATCCACACATCTACAGGGAAGACAGGTTAGCACTCCCATTATTCAAATTTACCTGCTAACCACTACAACCAGTGATGGTGAAATTGACAAATTTTACCAACTTCTTTAGACTGAAATTGATCAAACATATAACCAACTTTTGCATATGATTGGAATGCAAAAGTTGGAAACAAACAGCAAAGATCTGTAGTAGGAAAATATGGCCTTGGTGATAGAAATGATGTTAGAGATG
>NW_006408649.1:8834085-8850087 GCF_000296735.1 Chrysochloris asiatica | reverse complement strand
AAACAGAAGGGAAGAACATGCTCAGCATTTCTCAAGTTGAAAGAACTGAAGAAAAAAATTTAAGCTTTGGGATGTAGTACTGAAGGATCATAAGGGCAAAATATTGAATGATGCAGAAAGTATCAAAAAGAAATGGTTGATGATTAGCCATTTCAAGAGGTAGCATATGATCAAGAACCAATGGTAGTAAAGACGAAGTCCAAGCTGTACTGAAGGCGTTGGTGAAAAACAAAGCTCCAGGAACTGACAGAATACAAACTGAAATCTTTCAACAAACTGATGAAGCACTGGAGGTGTTTATTCACCTATACCAAGAAATTTGCAGAGAGCTACTTGGCCAATTGACTGGAAAATATCCATATTTGTGCCCTTTACAAAGACAGGTAACCCACAAAATGTGGAAATTACAGAAAAATATCATTAATAACACATGCAAGTAAATTTTTGCTGAACAAAATTCAAAATCAGTCGCAACAGTACATGAACAGGGAATTGCCAAAAATTCAAGCTGGATTCAGAAAAGGATGTAGAACAAGGGATTATCATTGCTGATGTTAGCTGGATCGTGGCTGAAAGCAGAGAATACCAGAAAGATGTTTATCTGTGCTTTATTGATTATGCAAAGGCTTCTGACCTTGAGGATCTTGACAAACTGTGAATAACATTAACAGTCATTACAACAAGAAGATAGAAATGGTTTAAAAGCAGGAAAGGTGTGCATCAGGTTGTATCCTTTCAACATACTTATTCATCAATCTGTATGCTAAGCAACTAATCCAAGAAGCTGGATTATATGAAATAGAGCAAGGCATCAGGATTGGAGGAAGACTTATCTGCAATATGTAGGTAATACAACCTTACTTGCTGGAAGCGAAGAGAACTTTAACCTTACCGACGAAGATCCATCCTTTGGTATGGATTGCACATCATGTAAATAAACCAAAAATCCCCACAAATAGACCAATAAAGGACATCCTGATAGATGGAGGAAAAGATAGAAAGTGTCTAAGACTTAATTTTGCTTGGATCCACAACCAACACTCATGGAAGCAGCAGTCAAGAAATTAAAAGACGTATTTTGTTAGGCAAATCTGCTGCAAAAGACCTCTTTCAAGCGTTGAAGAACAAAGATGTTAGTTTGAGGACTAAGGTGCACCAGACCCAAGCCATACTACTTTCAATAGCCTCATATTAATGTGAAAGTTGTATAATGAATAAGGAAGATTATAGAAGAATCAATGCATTTTAATTATGGCCTTGGTGAAGAATATTAAAAGTACCATGGACTGCCAATCAAAACAAATCTGTCTTGGAAGAAGTGCAGTCAGAATGCTCCTTTGAAGCCAGGATGGCAAAACTTTGTTTCTCATACTTTGGACATGTTATGAGAAAGGACCAGGCCCTAGAAAAGGACAATATGTTTGGTAAAATGGAGGGTCAGCAAAAATGAAGAAGACCATCAACAAGATGGATTTAGACAAATATAATAATAATTGTGAGGATGGCACAGATAGGTCAGTGTTTCCTTCTGTTGTGCACAGGGTTGCTACGAGTCAGAACTGACTCGATGGCACTTAAACAACAGGATTGGGAGGAGCTTATTTTTGAGGACATGCAAATGTTCTGGAATTCAACATGGTGATGACTATACAACTCTGTGACTATATTAAAAACCACTTACTTGTATACATTAACAGTGTCCCAGACACTAAGGTTCATCACCAACTCAAGGAACAGTGCCAACTCTTAGGTCACTAATGGCATGCTGAATTTTTTTAGTAATACTCCTGGCACTGCTTCTGTCAGGCAATGTACTCTCAACCCAAGAGGTGCTTTGCTTGCATGAAAAATGTGGGACTAGGGAACCTTACTTTGTAGGGGTAAAATTTGGGAGGTCAGACATATAAATCATGTTTGGAAGCTGGCTTTTCTCTTGCAAATTAATAGCATTTTTTAAAAAACCAACAATAATATACTTACCCTTTTTAACGTGAATGTCAATTGTTTGCTGCCAACAGTGGTATCCGATACATTCAATGTCCCATTTCTTGCTTCAAGTTTCAAACGATCTTCAAGGGTTTTGCTATAGAAAGTTTAATAGAATGATACATATAATTAGCATAATGTTTTGATACACCATATGAGATAAATTTTAATTAAGTTCATATGAAGACGAAAAATCTTTTACATACATGATAAATAAAAAAATTTCTTTCATTTAACATAATCAATGGAAATAGGGCACTCAGGAAATCATATTCATACTCAATAAGTATATGATAACAAAAACAGTGACTGGCAAAAACAGTCACTAATATTTTATGTGACAAAGATGTCAATGGGTGCTACTTATCTTGATAAATCACACTTCTGAAGCCTGTAATTCACTATGATGGTCAGTGGCCACTTATGCTTCTAAAGCATTATATATTGAAGCCATGCCCAAGTTAAGTGTGTTGTTGTTGTTGTTAAGTTTCGTCAAGTCTGTTCCAACTCACAGTGACCCTGTATAGGGTTTCCAAAGAGTGGCTGGTGGGTTTGAACCGACGACCTTGTAGATCAAACTAACTTTGTGGTCTAGCACATTATCCTGCAGTGCCACACCAGGAGCATTTTAACCACTTCTGTACATTCTAAGGAGCCCTGGTGGCACAATGGTTAAACACTAAGGTTGGCAGTTTGACCCTACCCAGCAGTTTGGTGGGAGAAAAGACCTGGTGATCTGCTCTTGCAAAGACTGTTGTTGTTGTTAAGTGCCATCGAGTCGGTTCTGACCCACAGTGACCCTGTACAGGGTTTCCGAGGCTATAAATCTTTACTGGAGCAGAAAGCCTCACCTTTCTCCCGCAGAACAGCTGGTAGTTCGAACTGCTGACTTTGCAGTTCGCAGCCTGATCTGTAACCACTACGCTACCAGAGCAAAGATTACAGCCTAAAGAAAACTCTATGGGTCAGGTCTACTCTGTCACATTGGGTACCTATGAGTCAGCTGACCATGAGTCAACGGTACCCAACAACCACCATGAACACTCACCTTCTTACAAAGGAATCAACACAAATTGAGTTCTCTAGGTCAAACTACAGAGAACTATGATAGCTTATTTTCCTTTCACTCAGTCTTAACTCATCAGACTAAAAGTCATCTGAACAACCTGAAAAATGAACAGGACTGATTTCACTAAGAGAAAACAAGATCAATTATATTGAGAAAATTCTCCCTGATTCAGTCCTATTCACTGCTATTTATCCACATAGTTCGATTTCTTTTTGAATTGCTTTCTGACAAATAATTAACACATCCTCTCCTTTTCAATAAAGATGGTAAATCTGAACTCTGTACTAGTTATGCAATGTTTTGTTTTAGTTAAGTGCTGTTGAATTGGTTCTGACTCATAGCAATCCTATATAGAATTTCCAAGGAGCAGGGGGAGATTTGAACCACTGACCTTGTGGTTAGCAGTCAAGTGCTTTTCCTACAGCACCACACCAGGACTCTAGTTATGTAGTTAAATAATATTAGCTATATAATACTTTACAAAATGTTGTTATAATAGTATTTTATCATAAAATCAAGACAATGGTCTTTTTTGTTGTTGTTGAATTGGCTTTGAGTAAAAAAAAAAAAATGAATTAAGCCTACAGGCATGTACTGTCAATAAGTTTTAGCAGTTTGCTTTAACCCTTCTAAAATGGCTAAAGCAACGCATTCCTGTTACCATGATGAAACTGGGAGAAAGAAGAGGGAAGAAAAAGAGAAAGAAAATGGTTCTCTCTTGTCTTTTATCATCTCCTCAAAACTCAGTAAATATACTTTCCTCTCATGCTCTCCTTGTACCAACCCAAACTGAATATACCTTTTAACAGTTGATACTAAAAATCTTGAGTGAATAAAAGGATAAAGGCTGAATTTTGTGAAAGAGTCTTCTATTCCCTAATATACGATCTTTGTAAATAATTATGGGCATAACATAGCTCTGAAAGGATCCAGAGGACAAAGTGATGCTCCTTTGAAATTCTCAAATTAATGTTTGATGCTCACACCATGAGAGATTTATCTCTAGTTTATAACTACCAGTAATGTATTAAACATACCTTCTTTATATAATTTGAGGCATAAAGTGGTTAGCATAAAAGTGGTACTCTTTTCTAAGCAATAATGTTATTAAGAAGCACTTTTAAAGTACTTTTCATCTTCAAAGTTCTTTACAGACTAACTAATTAATCCTTTCAACATCCCTGAGACAGAAGTATTTATCCTTTACAGATGGCAAAAAGGGAGGTAAGATATTAAATCATTTGCCCCCAGGCTACAAGAAAGGATTCAAACCTAAGACCAGGATTCCATTTTAAGAACTTCTGGTTTCTCAACATATGTCAGACAATAACTGATTTATAAACTTTTCCAATAAGTATTTTAAATAGCAAGTTTCCACATGAACAAGTGAATGAAATGAAAACTCAGGTTTGTTTGTTTTTTAAGAAAACAACAATTCAAAAGTTAAATGTAAAGTGACTCTAGTATGTATATGAATTATGACAGCATAAGCAAAATCCTCAACCTGTTCATTTTTGTTCTTTGATTTCATAAACTCGGAGGTTCCAAAGTTAACAGGAACGCTGAATCAGTATGGTGCCACAGAGACAAGGTGGTACCCGGCAAACACTAATTTGGAAAGAAAAAGACTTTTCAAGTAAATTGTGGGAAATTACTACTCTTTTAAGAATGCCCTTATTTCCTCCATGATAGGGTATATAAATTCTGGTTTTCTCTCAATGTACTTTTGACGTGCACTTGTAAAAACTTGTTCTGTCTAGGCTACTTGGAAAGACAAGCTGGGTTTAAGAATGAGCCATGGCACGAGATCAGACACAGGCAGGGACTGTGTGTGCAGATTTCTACATTAAAGCAAGTTCCACTTCCCTCCCTTTGAAAGTCAGTTTACTCAACGTGGCTGCTAACCAGCAATTCCAAAGCCTGCTGCTTGAGTGTGATTTTGGTCAGAGATGACTTTAAAAGTAGACAGACACAGCTGTGGTAACACCTGAAAAGTTTCTATTGCAATGGAACACAAAACACAGAGAGTCAAGTCGCATGTTGTTCCTAGTATTTCATATCTATATATAACTGTTCAACTGTGGCAGCCCCGTGCCTACACTCCCCTCTTTCCCTGTTCCCCCCTAACACACCTAAACTCTTTCTTTTCTCTTCTCCAGCTATGTGTCAGGTCTGTGGCCATGTACCTTTGGATACTTTGTAACTGATGAGAAAGTTAAGAATTTTAGGAGTCCCAGGGTTGTGCAAATGGTTAACAAGCTTGGATGCTAACTGAAAGGTTGGAGGTTGGAGTTTACCCAGATGTAATTGGGGCAAACAGAACCAAAAAATCTTCGAAAGTTTGGAGTGACTGTTAAGTAGATAGATATGGACTTAAAAGTTAAAAGAGTGAAATTAGTACAAGGAGGATAAGGCTATTAGGGGAAGAACTGAAATTATTAGCAGGGCTATCTTAAAAATAAAAATATATGGTCATAAACTACAAGGGAAAAATCAAATTAGATATTTATTATATGCCCCAAGGAAACTGAAAAATATACTTCTTTGAGGATTTAAAACACACACACACATACATATTAAAATTTTAATTAAAAAATAATGCTCCTCAACTGAAAGGTTTTTCATTGCTTTGTGGAAAGAGAGGTAGAAGAATGGAAGATGATACACAGAAAGACACATGCTTTAATACAGTATTTAGGAGAGTTAGACACTAAATTAAAATAAGAGTCACCTTTCCATGGTCAACACTGAAAGGAAAAAGAAGAGGAAGGAGAAATGGAATCCACAGACATGTACTTTGTTCTAAATAACTAATTCTGACTGACATTTACTTAGACTGTAAGGGGTATTCAAAATCCCATTTGGCGCTTTTACTTTGCATATGCTGTTTCAAAGCCCCTCTTTCAGGAGAGGTAAATTCAAGTAATCACAAAATCTAATGCCTCATCAGCTTAGGTAAAATTTTAAAAGACTCCTAATATCCACTGTTGCTGTAAATGTGAGGCAAATATGGCCAGAGAATAAATAAACTGTTAGTCTTTTTTGGAGGGCAACTGGCAGTGTCTGTCAAGCAAATTCGATTACTAGGAATGTATTCTTAAAAAACAACACTGTGAGCATAGCTGTAACTGTGAAAAAGGTAAGAAAGAAACAAGAAACAACTTAAACACCCAAATTAAGGGGTATTTATATAAACAGCACATGTATCCATAAAGTAATTTGCTCCCATAAAGATTACTGCCTAGAACATTCTATGGCACAGTTCTACTCTATGCTATAGCATTACAATGAGTTGGAATTGACTTGAAGGCACCAAAAAGCAAGGGAGACTCACAGGAACGCACAAAAAAAGCTCCAAGATATATTGGCCCT
The DNA here is from genome assembly GCF_000296735.1 of Chrysochloris asiatica. Classification (NCBI taxonomy): domain Eukaryota; kingdom Metazoa; phylum Chordata; class Mammalia; order Afrosoricida; family Chrysochloridae; genus Chrysochloris; species Chrysochloris asiatica. The sequence continues at coordinate 8,843,660 of NW_006408649.1, read as the reverse complement.
GGTGTGGTGCTTCAGGAAAAGCACTGGACTTGTAATCACAAGGTAGGTGTTCAAACCCACCAGCCGCTCTCAGAAACCCTACACAAGGTTGTTATGAGTCAGAAAAGACTCGATGGCACTTAACAGTGTTCAATGAAAAGAGCAAGTAAAACAACAATGCCGTTAGTACGACATTATTTGTGTTCAAGAAAAGAGAAAACTATATACATGTTTACATATGTGTATAAGAGAGAGTACATATGAGTGATCGAATTTTTTAAAAAAATTCACAGGATGACATACAAAATTACCCCAGAGGGTTTGTGGGGGGATAAAAGACTTTCACATTTGATATTTTTAAGTATTATAATGATAATATACTTATACATACGTGGGTACATATTGCTTGAGAATATATATTTTAAATTCTAAACATTCTAAAAAAGTATGTTGTTACAGTACCATGTAGTTGGTTCTGACTCCAAGTGACCCTGTATAGGGTTTCTGAGGAGTGAGTGGCTGGTGAGTTTGAACCACTGACTTCAGTGCTTATCCTATGGCGCCACACCAGGATTAAATTGCTGTCAAAACTAGATTTTAAAAATGCTTGTAATAAAACATTAAGATTGATTTCCTTCAGCTTTTATCAACTATCAGCAAGGAAAATTAGCTAGGCAGTAAAGTTTGCTGTCATTAATTCACAACCTTGGTAATTTGATTGTTGTTGTTAAGTACCGTGGAGTCAGTTCCAACTCACAGTGACCCTGCACTGGGTTTCCGAGGCTGTAAACCTTCATGTGAGCAGAAAGCCTCATCTTTCTCCCATGGAATGGCGGGTAGTTTTGAACTGCCAACCTCGAGGTTTGGTAGATGTGGTAAAAAAAAAAAAAAGAAAAAAAAATCTCAGGAGAACTACTAATGACCTGGTGAGGAAGACAAGCTCTTCTAAGGCAGGGACTGGCTTAAAATGTCTGAATTTCCAGGGCCTACAAGTTGGGCTGCTAACCTCAAGGTCTGTAGTTCGAAGCTACCAGCTGTTTTGCAGGAGAAAGATGAAACCTCATTTGCTCCCCTATAGATTTACAGATTCAGAGACCCTATAGAGGGCTGTGAACTCACTCCATGGCATACAACTACCACCATCATGAAGTCCTGGTGGGGTGCTGTGGCTTAAGTGCTCGACTGTAAGGTTGGTGGTTCAAGCTCACCAACCGCTCCTCAGAAAACCTATACAGGGCCGCTATGGGTCGGAACTGACTCAACGGCACTTAGCAACAACAACAACAATCACGAAGTAAAGAAGCCCTGGTAGAATAGTAGGTTATGAGTTTTCAGCAGTTCAAATCTGTAAGCTGCTTCACGGGACAAAGATGAGGCTTTCTGCTCCTGTAAAGATTTACAGCCTTGAAATCTTATACAAGGTTGCCAGGAATCAAAATCAGCTTCATGGCATACAACCACAACCACCATCATGAGCAGGCGGGCAGTTTTAAGAATGTTTTCATCAACTGAACTGAAAGGACCACCCAACAGTTAACATTTATTAACCAAACAGTGAAGATACCCTCATCTACTAAGTTTGTAAGGTCTTCATTCTCTTCCTCTACTGCTTACCAACAAAGAGCATCACGAACAGTCAGCGGTTCAAACCCATCAGCTGCTCCTAGGAAATCCTGTGCGCTGAAGCAGTGTTTACTTTATGGCTTACAATCCACAGCTGCTTCAAATAACAGAAAAGGCAGCCATGCCCAGATTCCTAATTAAGGCCATGAAGCATTAACTTCTAAATCTTTCTACCTGTTGTTTTGTTGTTAAGTGCCAAAGAGTCGGTTCAGGCTCACAGTAAGCCAGTAAAGAAAGGGTTTCCGAAAAACAACTGGTGAGTTTGAACCTCCGACCTTGTGATTCTAATCGATCTTGCAGTCCAGCGCATTATCCCACAGTGCCACGCCAAGACTCCATTTTCTACCTATAAAAGTAACTATTTCCACTCATTCTAGCATCTTTCCACTGAATCTGAAGATATATCCCTTGTCCTTTCTGAGGCTATCCCTTAACTTTTGCTCCTGAACATATTTACTTCTGATTCCTTCCCAGATTTTGCTGCCAATTTACTTCCTTTTTCTATATTTTTTACTGTACCTATTTCCATAGTTTCCTCCTCTTTGTCTGCTAACCAATGACATCTCGCAAGATCAAAACACCTTTTCCCATCAAAATACTGTCTTTGACTCATTCCTCTCACTCTTTCCTTGGAAGAAAAATTTACACTAATTACTCATAGTGTTTTATAATTTTCATTCATTTATCAATTCACTAGCATCAGATAACTTCTTGAGAATCTAGTCCCAATAAGGCTATCTTCCTAATGGCGCTTTTCAACCTTCAATCCCTGGGCTTTTCTGCTCCAGTTGACATTTGTAACCATTCCCTTCTCTCTAAAACTCTATCCAGGCTTTGTTTTTTCAAACCATTGCTCCTCCTTCCTTTTTGATAAACTTCTTAGGATGTTCACTACTCATCTATTCCTTTGCCTGTCCTCTAAATCAGAATTTCTAGCCCTAGGGGGATCATGACATTTGTGATCTCTCTCAAGTTATACATATTACTTTGCATGCATTTGTCTTTTTCTAGAGAAAGCCTTATGGTCTTTAATAACAAAAATAATGGGTTGTTCTCTCAAGGTTTCGTCCTTAGCCCTCATTTTACTCTACCCATTTAAGGAAAAACATTTTCATTTCATAGTATCAATTAAAACAATAAAGGCAAATCTCTGTCAAACTAATTTATCACTGGCTTTACTTTCTCAGAGTATCAGGGCCACATTTCTATTGTCGTTGTTAAATGCTGTTGAGTCAGTTCCCACTCATAGTGACCCTGTATAGGGATTCCAAGGAGCAGCTATAGGTTTGAACCACTGATCTTAAGGTTAGCATTACAGTGCTTATTCTACAGTGCCACACCAATACTCTATTTAGTCAACTGAAAATTAACTACCAAGAAGTTACTGGAGCACTGAAGACTTAACATGCTGAAAACCCAGCTCATTACTTTTAGCTTTAAATCTGGCATTCATTTGGTATTCATTATCTTGGAGACAGCAATACTAGGAATTTCAACATCATCCGTGACTATTCCTTTTTCTTTGATATTAAATGATTAACCCAGCAATGCTGTAGTTTCTGTCCAGTTTTCTTTCTTATTCTTAGATGTTGTTGTTAAATGCCATTGAGGCAGTTCTGACTCATAGTGACCCTGAATAGGGTTTCCAAGAAGTGGCTGGTGAATTTGAACCAATGACCTTGTACTTCAAGCTGACTTTGTGGTCCAGCGCCACAGTCCTGTGAATAATTTGGTTTTAAATCTGTTTGTGGTTACGAATCGGGCGTGAACCTTAAGGTCAGCAGTTTGAAACTACCAGCTGTTCCGCAGGAGAAAGATAAGGCTTTCTGCTCCAGTAAAGATTTATAGCCTCGGAAACCCTGTACAGGGTCGCTATGAGTGGGAACCGACTCCATGGCACATAGCCACCAACCATCACCACCACTCTATAGATCAGGCTTTCATTATTTTTGACTGAGACTACCATAACAGTTTAATTGATTGTTGGGTGTCCAGTTTCTCCCTACATTCTCTCTAAAACTGATACTTTTGTTAATAGATTTCTGGAAAATTAGTACTTTTACACCTATGTTTTTCTGTAACAAGCATGTACTGCTTTAATTTAAAAGTATTTATTTTATAAGGCACCCTGGTTGTGCTGTGGGTTAGGTGCTGGACTGCTTGCTAACTGAAATGTCAGCAGTCCAACCCACCAGTTGCTCTGCAGGGGAAAGATGAGGCTATCTGCTGCTCCCTTGAAGATTTAGTCTTGAAATCCTATATAGTATGGCTGTAAGTTGGAAAAGACACCATAGCAGTGGATTTGATTTTGTTTTTCTCTGACAGGGTTTTGCCCTTCACAGAGTCTGATTTTGCAAGGTTTACTATAGATAGTTTTAAAGGTGGACAAGTCCAATGAACAATTAAACATAATATACTCAATCCTGATGCTGCCTTTTATTGATTGTCTTGTGGTAACTAACAGAATAAACACTAGGAGTTACGTTAGGTCTTTGAAGGATAATGGTTATATGCTTCATTAAATATTATTAAATGAAAATACTGCAAGTTCGGGATTTGCCAAAATAATCCAGTCAGGACTGGAATTCAATAAGGTTTTGTGCCAAAATGCTAGCGCACTTCGGGTGCCGTTCATACCAAAGATATGTTACTTTAAGCAACAGGATTTTTCTTTTAAACTCATATATGTATTATCACAAAATTCCTCTGCGTAAAAAGAATGTTTAGCTAAACTTTAACTTAGCTTTTGTTTTATTCATGAAACATGATGTTTTAATCCCTTTTGATTTTTACATTAATCCTACTTCAACCCTACAAAAAAATGGCACCAACCATACCTCCCACAACACTCTCTGCTTCTCTGTTAGGTCCAATAATCCTTTGCATTGGCCACACAAAACTCCAACACCATATATAGGGGGGTTAACAGTTTACAATTCAAGGCTAGAAATGTTCAGGGCACAGTTCAGGACAACCTCTCCTCAGCTGAGCTCACAGACAGGCCTCTCTCTGTCCTGGCAGTGTTACAAAGTTCTTTTAGAGCTGCTGATAAATGCCCACAGGATACACCACTCCACCATAAACCTCAGCCTGAGGCACTCAGCTCTAGCTCCAGGGCTCAGCAAACCTCGCTCTCCCACTTAAATGCCTGGTGGCACCCCACTCAACAATCAAACCTCCTGCTCAAAGTCACTCAACTTTCATGGCTCTCTGTTGTGCTCTGGTTCTTGGTTCTGTTGCTGTTGCTCCTCTCATACTCCTCTGGTATCAGTTTTCTGTTCCTGGTTCATGGAGGTTCAATGCACAGAGATCCTGGGGTCCAAAGGACACGTTCCACTTCAAGTTCTTCTTCGATGGTAGCGAGATGCCCTCTCTGCTTCTGAGACAGCTAATTTTATAGCCATACTAGAGTTTCAGATTTGTACAATTACAATGAACTCTGCTAGCTTCAACATCTGAATCATGCTATCAGTACCCTCTCCCACTTTTTCTTACCCAGACCCAGCAGGGCAGAAAGGTTGTCTGATGGGAGTTCCAGACAATGGTTCACAGAGCAAGTAAAGTGGAGTGACACTGGGCAGCAGGCTTGCTTGTGAGCGTGGTGTCTTGAGTTCTGTGTGGTTACTGCAATGAACCATCAAACCCAGCCAACTAGAGAAGGCTGTGCGAACACGGCTGGTACCATTATTCTTACAAAACCAAAAGCAGAAGTAAGTGAGACTAGTGATGAGTCCCACCTCCTGTTACCATGGTTACACCAAAACTCACTTTTCTCTCAGATTTTCCTGATCAATGAGCTATGAGACAATTGAGTTTTCCTGTTTTTTTATCTCAGCAAACCCTGAAGGGGTTACTTCCTGAGTTACCTATTGTGTAGCCAGGTCATAGAAGATTTATACTTTCAACAAGTGTTTAGGAAGTACTTACTCTGTTCTAGGTTCTGGTCTAGGAGCTAGGGATGAAAGAATAAATAAAACAAGAAAAAACCAGCAGATAATCTAACAAACAAATTTATTTTCTAAAATTAGAAAGCTAGAAGAAGCAAGAAGATTTCCATCCCTCTGCTTCTGAATAGGACTCCAAATAAAACATTTTTGCATTGTAGCTTCATAAAAAGTGAGGCTGCATACACTGTTGGTGCAATTGTAAAATGGAGCACCAAGAAACTGGAAAACTGGCAGCTACAAAGATGAGTCAAAAATTATCTGCACTCCACTTTTATTAAAACGTCTGCCCATGTCCACGGCTGATGACAACATTGAGCGTACACGTGAAATGATTCTATTGAATAGATGAGTCACAGTGGATTATGTGGCAAATCATTTGCAAACCAGCCATAGCCCTGTCTATGGAAAAATCCATGACAAACTTGGGTTTCAAAAAGTTTGTGCGAGATGGGTACCAAAACAACTCATGGAAGAGCATAAACAGAAGCGTTAGGACATCTGCAAACAAAATTTAGACTGATACTGGAAGGAGGGTAAAAGTGTCTTTTAAAAAAAAAAAATCGTTACTGATGACAAGACATGGATCCATCACTACGAGTCTGAAAGTAAACGACAGAGTATGGAATAGAAATATCCTCAATCGCCAACCAAGAAAGTTAAAAAGTCAACCATCAGCTGGAAAATTGATGCTTACAGTTTTCTGGGATTCTAAAGAATCAGTATTGGAACACTGTCAGGAAAAAGGCTCAGCAATTAATCAACAGGGCTCATTATAGTAAGATGCTCACTGAAGAACTGAAGTCTAAACTTGGGACTAAACGCAGAGGACAGCTATTCAAAGGCCTTGTGTTCTTACATGACAATGGATATCCACACACCTCTGTCCACACTGTTGACACTCTGCAAAAACTTTGTTTGAGGTGCTAAAGCATCCTCCCTATAGCCCTGACCTTGCTCCATAATACTATCACCTGTTTGGTTCCATGAAAGCAGCCCTTCAAGAATGAAGATTCCCCTCTGATGAAGTAGTGAAGACAGCAGTGCATGGGTGGCTCGAAGCTCAGCCTAAAACACTTTTAGTAATAGAACATGAAAGTTTGTTGACAGATGGACAACAAGGAGATTGTATAGAAAAATGATGCATTTGTCTTTTCTAAGAGTTGATTAAAATAAATTCTATAGCCTGAATGAGGATAATTTTTGACTCACCCTCATACTTAAAAAGTTAAACATAATTGCCATATAACACAACAATTCCACTCCTAGGTATATACTCAAAAGAAATAAAACCATATGTCCACCAAAAAATGTATTTATGAATGTTCATAGCAGCATTATGAATAATTAACCAAAAAGTAGAAACAACCAAAATGCCATTAACTGATGAATGGGCAAATAAGATGTGGCATATTCATAAAATGGAGTATTATTTGGCAATAAAGATGAAATACGCAAAACATACTGCAACAAGGATAAACCTTAACAAGGTCAAGTGAAAGAAGTCAGCTGCAAAAGATCCATTTATATGTAATGTCTAGAATCTGTATAGAGATATGGAACGTAGATTAGTGGTTGTGCATGTCTGGGAGATGTGTTAAATGAGGAACTTTTTAGAGTGAGGAAAATGACTGATTGTTGTAATGGCTGCAGAACTATGTGAATATACTAAAACCCACTAATCTGTACACTTTAAGTTGATAAACTATATGCAATGTGAATTACATCTCAATAAATCTGTTATAAAAAATGAGGTTGGTAGGTAAAGAAAAGAACTTCAAAAGATACCAACAACATTATTAGCTTCTTAAGTCATCAACATATATTTTTTAATAGAAAACAAAATTTTGAAATGACTCTGGATTCTAAATTGAAAGAGCCACTCACCATTTAGTACTCTAGATATCTGCTAGAAAGTGATGGAACAAAGAAATACAAGGAAACTCCAGAAAAAAATGTAGGAAAATGGAAAAGATAATGGAACAATTCCATTAACTTTCTGTAACCTCCTCAGATGTACAACCTAGCAACATTCTGTCACTTTCTTACCCCTTTCATTTCTAAGTGGGCCTTTCTTGCATTGGCTTCAGGAGAAAGACTTGGTAGTCAACTTCAGAAAATTAGTCACTGAAAGTCCTATAAAGCACAGATCTATTCTCACACATGAGTTTGAACTGACTAGATGGTAACCAGTTTCAGTCTTCATATCTTTTCTACTCTGCCCAGGCCCTTCTTTCTTCAACTTTTGTCTGCTCTCCTCAGCTACCAGATCTTCAGGGTCTTCTTTCAAGACTTCTATATCTTGTAATAATCTATCATATTTCAAATCTTTTATCTTAAAACTTTGCCTAGAAATTCTCAAAGCAGAGATTTACATAATTTATACTTTATACACAACTGGACTTGAGTACCTAAACACATGACAATGAGAACTATTTAAATAATAGTTAAAAATTGTAATATCTTTTTGATATTACAATTTTCCTATAAAGAGCTTTAAATTTCTGGCACATTTTCTAAATAAACGTTACAGTAGTCAGGTAAACTGAGATCCTAATTTTTAAAAATAACTTTTGTTAAGACGCAAAGAATTTGTTACCTTTTAATTAACACTGTCCAAAAGTTTTCAAATTGCTGATCTGTGGGACATAGTTATCAGATAAGTATCTTACCTTGGTTAGGAAACCCAATGGGGAGATACGAGGACAACAAAAAAGAGTGGTTTTGGAGTTGAAACATGTTCTAATATATAATTACCAAAATGTTATCATACGTAAACGATTCCTCAAAAAAGTGTGTTTTTAAAAAAAATTCTAACTAACAGTGTGTTTTAATAAAAACACTGCCTCCTCTGGCCTTGCTCTGAAACTAACTTCCCTTATGGTAACTCTTTGCACTACTGCCCTTCATTATTCCCTTCACCCAGCCTCTACCGCTCAAAGAAGTTAAAAATGTCATCCTGAGGGTAATATGCCAACTAGACAAAGCAAGGGCTCTGAGAACATGTCATCTATTCACTGAAAGTAGTGTTACTTACTTCATCAGTTTCTGTTTTGTAGCAGAATCTTTGAAGCTTCTGAATTCTTCTCCTGCTTTGATCTCATAAAACTGGGGCTTCAGAACTGTCTGCTGGTCCTCCTTGACTTGTTCCTGTCGCTTCCTTTTTTCCTCTTGGTGGAGAAGTCTGCGCTGCTTCCTGACCTCTTCAACCCAGTCCTTTTCATCATCTGAACTCTCAGAACTTTCTGCATCACTTGGTTTTCCTTCTGGTTCTTCCTCATCTTCCTGAAAATAAAAATAGTAAGAAGCAGCCCCTTTTCCTCAAACAGATTATTTTAAATAGCATCAGCCAACTACAAAACATGATGCTTGTGATTAAATAAGATATGCTTACAAGCTAAATGTCAAATTATATCACAAGTATATCCAAAGATACTTCTAAAATACACAGAAATAGTACAGAATGATAGGGAGTATATTACCTGTTCATGGCGTTCTTGTTGCTCTAACAGTCTTAGTTTCTTCTTCCGTTTTTCACTAATCTTTGAAACAAGTGGATTCAAAAGCCTAAATTCTTCACTCTCTTCGTCTACTTGGAAATCGGGGTTCTCAAACATAACTTTAAATCGGTCATCAGTGAGAATATTAGGAAGGTTCTATGAGAAAAAGAAGGAAAAAAGCATAAAAATTTAACATTTGAATTAAATCTGAATACAAAACATTTACTCTCTTATAGATTGTTAAGTTGCGTAAGAAATACATTATGAAATTTCTTGAGAACTAGTTTCTAGACGATTCTATTAGCTCCTGGGATTATCTCCCATGAAAAAAAAAATTCCATTAATGTAGTAAGCAGATGAGCTCTGTTACTTTGCCATTATATATAATGAACTAAGAACAAGCCTCTGGATTTGTTTTTTTTTTTTTTTTTTCTAACTTGATCCTTAACACATTAAAAAGAATCTAGGAGAACAAACAAGATGGCAGATCGGGTGGACGTATAGCAGAGAGTTCCGCCAACAACAACAC
>NW_006408649.1:8827580-8830980 GCF_000296735.1 Chrysochloris asiatica | reverse complement strand
TAATGAAACAAGTTATATGAATTGTTGAATGTGAAACTGATGATGTGCCCTGTAAACTTTCACTCAATCCACAATAAAAACCTTAAATTAAAAAAAAAAAAAAGAATCTAACATTTTTTAATGCAAAATGCTTTTCAAGGAAATTCATAATCTTTTCAAACAACTTTTGAAGCATAGTTACTATGATGAAATTAAAATTAGTGAGTCTTTCAACTTTATATTCCAAAAATTAGAGAAAAAGTATACATCATAATATATCAACAATTAACACGGTAGGAAGTGGGATAGGTAGTGTAAGAAGTTTGCTGATTCCAAACTAATTCTTTAGGAATACAGAGGCTAGTTCATTCCTTATTTGTTAGCCAGGGGAGCCCTGGTGGTTAAAGTGCTTGGTGGTTAGCCGTTTGTGGGAGATGTATGTGGCAGTCAGCTTCTGTAAAGACTACAGCCTCGAAAAGCCTAAGGGACAATTCTACTCTGTCCTACAGGGTTGCTATGAGTCAGAACCAAGATGACAGCAGTGGGTTTGTATATAAGATAGCTTCATCACTTTTTCCCCCATAAACCATGTAATTGTTCTTTTAGGATATAGAGTAAGACTTTACCAATTTGACATGAAATAAAATTACACTATAAAGTCTCATTTCAGTAGCTAAGGACTGACATTAAGTTTTCTTTTAATTTAATTGTACCATTTTGAAGAGAGTTTTCTAAATGTATTGTAAACTTGTTTGTTCACATGAGCAGATGACAGAACTTTATCCATTCAGAGTTCTCATACTGTTCCAGCTATCTGCAAGGAGCACTGATAGGATAGTGGATTATGAGCTGTGCTGCTAACCAAAGTCAGTAGTTCAAATCTACCAGCTGTTTTGTAGAGAAAGATGAGGCTTTCTGCTCCTCTGAAATTCTATGCAGGTTTGCTATGAGTCAGAACCAAGTCCACAGCACACAGCCGCCACCACCACCATCTGCTATCAGCATGGAAACGAAGCAAAACAACCTACTCAGAATGACTTGTAAACTAGTCAATAGTTCTGATGTAGGCTGGAAGAGCTAACCTATTTAGGAAGGGCTGTAGCTCTACCAAACTTTACTTTACTGACTGTGTCTCCACTATTGTGAGTAAATAAGGTTGTTAAAGTAGTTCAGTTCTAATCAGATGGGTTCTTAGGTGAATTTTTGTTAATTTAGTAAATCATAAGACACTAAGGAAGTTAGTCTGCTGATTAACTGTCTAAATCTAAAAACTGATAATCCTTTAGTCTTACTTGCTTGAATATAATTTCCAAGACAGAATTCAATCCAAGGAGGAAACATAGCTAGATAAGATCCTAAGAGGTTATAGCTCACAATCTAGTGAGGAAATACAAAAGATAAGTAAGAGTAAGCAGGTATTACAAAGTACCTTATAAAAGATGCTAAAAAGACCAAAAAAAAGTACTACAGGTGCAGTACTATCTAATACAAAGTAAAAAGTGTGTCCAACAAGAGACATCTTAGGAGGGTTCAGAGGGGACAGGGCACCTGGGAGGAGGCATGAAAGATGAAATAGGTTTAAAAAGATAGAAATCTGAAAGAAAGGGGGAAAAAGAGCATCTCCAGCAGACTGAGGAATAGTGAACAGTAAGACTAATATAATAGTGTAATTTGAAAAAGTATTTTTTAACAAGGTCAGCTTATAAAGGATTGTAAATACCAAAACCTTTATTCTGAAGGAGCCCTGGTAGCATCGTGGTTACACGTTGGGCTGCTAACTGCAAGGTGTCAGCAGTTCGAATCACCAGCCATCCTATGGAAGAAAGATGAGGCTTTTTGCTTCCATAAAGACTGACAGCCTTTGAAGCCCTATACAGGGTTACTGTGAGTTGGAAATGACTCAGCAGCACACCACCACCACCACCACCAAGTACCTTTATCCTGAAGGTAAGAAAGAACCACTAGAGAAGAACAGCAAAGCCAGAACAAGAAAATGGATGATAAATAGAAACGTGCTTTAATAATCTCACATGAAAATAAAACTGTACTTTAAGAGTTCTCTACAGCACTTGACTCAGTATTATCAGAAGCCCTGACAGTAATCTCAAATTTTAAACAGAAGTATGAGCTCTGGTAGCATAGTGGTTACGAATCAGGATCCTAATCTCAGGGTTAGCAGTTTGAAACTGCCAGCTGTCCTGCGAGAGAAAGATGAGGCTTTCTGCTCCAGTAAAGATTTACAGCCTAGGAAACCCTGTACAGGGTCGCTATGAATCTGAACCGACTCCAGGGCACATAACACCAACAGCATGGTGTATGTTGGACTGTTGAGGGGAAGACTAAAGTTACAAAGAAGAATGAAAAGGCCACTTTAGGAAACCAGGGAAAGAACAGGACCTGAATTAAGACAATGTGAACATAATCAAGGGAGCAAATCCTTTTTAGAAAGGTTAGACTCAATAGTCAGTAATGGGTAAGATGAGAAGAGTAAGAGTTCAAGAAAAAACAGGAATTTCTCTAAAGTTTCTATCTTAAGTGAGTAGAAAGCTGGTGATAACAGTAGTTAGGATCCTTCAATAGAGATCATGACAGAAAGAGGTGAAGGGTAAAGGAGGCCTGGTATGGCGCTACAGGATTAGCCTGGACTGCTAACTGTAAGGTTGGTGGTTCAAATCCATTAGCTGTTCCTTGAAAACCCTATACAGGGTTGATATGAGTTGGAACTGACTCAATGGCATTTAACAACAACAACAATAAAGGGAAAGAAATTATATTTTAGTAAATGGTTATGTTTATGGTACAAGGAAAACATCTATCTGGATTCTGATGGATACAATTAGGCATCTGTAAATAAATCACCAGATCTCAGAAAAGAAGGGGCTGCAATGTAAATTTTGAAAATAGCTATAAATATGGGATAGATGACATTGTCAAAGATCAAGATATCTTCAAATGAGCAAGTTTCTGCCTATTATACACTTTAAGATTATGAAAATAGTAACACGAAAGGGAAGTATTTTTCATGTTTGTCTTTCTATAGTAATTTAAAACAATAATTATAGCTAATAAGTAATAGACAAAAACATAAAAGAATAAGTTGTTGATATTGTTTCTTCTTTAAAACAATACACTGTATTGTCTAAAGACAAGTATGCTTTAAATGAAGTTATTTAAGATAAAAATAAAATATTTACAGTTGGGTCAGAGAAAATAAAAATCTCTCTGACCCAACTATAAATATATATTTCCTCCAGGGATTTTTCTTAGATTAATTGTGTATCTTCAAACCTGTCTTTAAAAAAAGAAAAAAGGAATTGTTACTAATGCTCTAAAATAGTTTACAAGTTGTTGCAGACCGTGTAAAGCTGGTCAGAAGTTCGAGGCCCACTGGGCCCGAGTGTTGCAGACAATGCAGGCCACA
>NW_006408649.1:8821550-8826550 GCF_000296735.1 Chrysochloris asiatica | reverse complement strand
GAGTCAGAACCAACTCCACGGCACATAACAACAACAACAACATAGTAATATATATAAGGAATCCTTGGCATTTAAAATAATTCTGTCAGTGCTATGATATCTATGAAATTAAGGTGGTGAAGCATTTCCTTCTAAATATCCCCTGAAACACTAGAAGATTTAGGGAGAAAAGACATAAACTCATAAGAATGAGGAAGATGGGAAAAGAGAAACAAGAGCAATATAATTTTGAACGCAAACAAGGGATAGAAAGAAATCCATTTTAAATTTCATTGCCAACTCTGCAAAATGGTTTCTTCTCTGGAGGAGGTAAAAGATGCCTGGATGGCAGAGACCAGAACAGTGAGAACAGAGATGAAATGGTGCTCACAGCTCACATATTAGATACTGAGATACCATCCTGTCCCTATCCCACACTTGAACTACAGTTCTCACTTCTCAGAATGCCGCTAGCCAGGCCTTTGTTCTCTATGAAGGAAGATCTGACCAACCAAAAGAAAGATCTAAAAGATACTGATATTTGGAACTTCCCTCAAATAAACCGTTCAGTCAGATCATCACACAGTGATGAAAGAACCCTGCCCATATTTCAGAGTTTCCATTCAGCTTTTTAAACCCTTTATTCTTAAACATAAATAAATAACCAAGGCAGCAGGGGTAATTTTACAACTTTGTTTTCCTCTGTGAAAATGTCCAAGGAATGAATAACTTGAGTTTCTAGACTGAACATGGACCTTCAACATGGCACAGTCTAATTTTATATTAGAATTAATACCACCCAGCTCTAGAGTCTCTTGGACTCTTCCTCGTTCTTGGTTCACTCTTTTACATTACAGCAGCAACCTCTAATAACTTCCTGAGGAAAAGCAGAGTATAAGGCAATATCTGGTTTTAAGAACGTGCTTATTTAAAAATATTTTCACTATACTATGTGTCTGAAAATTGCAAAAACGGAAAGATTCTTATAATGTTTTATCTAACATGGGGGTGAGGTGGAGGAAATCCTAAGGATAATGGTAGAGGGAGACCCCAGGATTAACAGTCTGTGCCAAGATTAGAAGGTAGCAAGTCCAGAACGGAGCATGGCAGAAAGACCTAAGAGGGATTTTTTAGGAAGTAAAAATTAGTATCACATCTGATATATAGAAACAGCTTGAAAAGAGATTTAGGCAGCTAGCAAACAATTAATTAGTGACAACGAGGTTGTCAACAATAAGAAGCCCTAGCTACTAATGACAAGGCTGGCAGTTCAAACCCAAGAGCTGCTCTGCATGAAAATATGAGGTAATCTGCTCCCCTAAGCATTTACAATCTTAGAAACTCTAGGGAACAGTTCTACTGCCCTATAGGGTTGCTATGAATCAGAATCAACACCATGGCTTTAGGGTTAAATGGAAAACAAAAAGTACAATCCCAAGGAGAAGTGCAGAAAATATAACTGATTGTGCAAACTACATAACTCTTGGCGAGGCTATAAACAGCATTTACACAGTCCTAACAGAGGAAATGCTGAATACTGACTTATCAGAATTACAAAAGAATTTTACTAGGAGTGAGGGTCTTGAGAACTGAAAAGAGAATTGACTCCTTATTTTCTATAATGGGCTATCAAAAGATAATGCCTAACACTAAAAAGTCAAGAAGTAACACTATAGACATAGAATTTTATATCAAAATAATCAGTCAAAAACAAAAGTGGTAGTCTCAAGAGAGTTGGAAATAGGGTCACAAAAGGGGGGCACAACAGGATATTCAGTATTCCTAACAAACTTTGGAGAACTATTCAGTTTTTAAAACTATGCATATGGGTTGTTGTTAAGTCGAGTCGATTCTGACCCATAGCGACCCTGTACAGGGTTTCCGAGGCTGTAAATCTTTGCGGGAGCAGAACGCCTCATCTTTCTCCCACAAAACAGCTGGTAGTTTCGAACTGCTGACCTTGCAGTTCACAGCCAAATTCATAACCATTACACTACCAGAGCTCCTTGGATGCCAGCAAAATGAAGTTTTTGACAACTTCAATCTTTTCTCCATTTATGCTGATGTTATTTGTTGGTCTAGTAATGAGATCATTTTCAGAATAAATCATTTTAAATTAGAATTAATACCACTAAATTCCTACATTTGAACATCCTCGGAAACCCTGTACAGGGTCGCTATGGGTCGGACCCGACTCGACGGCACTTAACAACAACAACAACAACAAGTGCTTGCTGGTACTATGTGGTGGGTCAGTTCCTATCACAGATTCAACATCAATTGTACTGTAAACAACTTACTATACATTTACTATGTTTTCAGTGGTAGCAATATTTGAGAACACATTTTACTGTCTTCCTCCATTAGATTTCAGTTGGAGCCAAAACAGAACCTAACTGCAAGATATTGACTTTCAAATCAGGAGATACCAGAGCTATTAAAGCTCAAGAGGTTTTGAAGAAGAGAGTTCAAAGGCAACACTAATGACCTGCTAATGGATATAAAAATTCTCACAAGTATTCTTTCCAATTATAGGGAAGGATTCTCTCCTTAACTTGTGAATGATTCTTAAGGTCGTTATTTTATATTAGACAAAGCTGTTAAACAACAAATCATAAGTAATTTTTCTAATAGCCTCAGAGTTTAAAAGACCATATATAAATACCCACTTGGCCTGGCTTCAATGGCTAGTTGATCAGAGCTCAACTAGAAGAAGAAAGAAGAGGAAAAAAAGAGTAATCTGATACAATTTGATGAATTTGACCTACACCTATGGATGCAGTAGCTCAAAAGAGGGAACCAATCTTTACAGTGAGGGTCATTCCCACCCCCTCCATACACAGAGTAGACAGGGATGGGCAACTTGGACATTGGCTACCCAGAATGGGGGTGGTGGTTGGGGGGGAGGCCTACAAAGGCAAGAAGTGACTGGCTTACAAGCTTTCTAAGATGGAGCCTAGATCCGGAGGGAGTGGAGGAAGGTAGAATCTCTACTGAGAAGTATCCAATCTGTCCGGGCAGGGCTGATGAAAGGAGATGGGGATAGCACTCATGTGGCACAATAGTGAATAATTACTATCAAGACTGACTGTGAGGGTAAGAAATGTAAAGGTAGACATTTTGTAGCAAAAGTCACTGACTTTGCAGTCTAGGAGTGGAGGGCCCTGGGGCCATGGACCATCAAGGTAGAAGAGTGGAATGTGGGACCCTATACAGAGAAGCAGTTACACCAGCGATGGAGGCAGAGACGATGACGTGAAAAGGGAATGGCTGGGGACTCTAGACCCAGAGAGGGAGAGGGACTGTGTGCTGACAACCAGGAGGAAGGCTTGCAGGGCATACCCTTTGGTTGGTTGATGCATGGAGGGGATTGTAACCATGGCAATGAAACAATAATACGATAGGATGAATATAAAGCTAATGTTCTTCCATGTAAACTATCACATTGTTCATAATAAAACATTAAAAAAACAAAAAAGACCATATATAAATACTTCTAGAAATAAACTTAGCTCTGATGTTTTTGTTAAGTGCCATGTGGTCAGTGTTGACTCATAGCTGACCATGTGGTTCAAACTGACCTTTTGGTCCAGTGCTTATCCTACAGTACGACACCAAAACTCCTCTGAGCTCTGATGATACAGCCTAATTTTTTATGTCAGCAAGTTATCAAAAAGCACACTATTAGTAAATTTTAGAAGCATCATTTTCTATATGAATTTAATTGGAGAATTTTGTTATCTGGTGGAATGACTAAAAACAGCACTTTCAACTTCACACAGTTAGAGAGAAATTGCTATTTGCTGGGAGATAAGAGTTACTAAGGCTCTTACAATGGAATATTATGCAATGTTAATGAATAATGATATATCTGGGATGAACCTGGAAGACATGCTGAGTGAAATTAGTTAATCACAAAAGGACAAATATTGTAATGAGACCACTATTATAAAAACTCAAGAAAATGTTTTCACGCTAAAAGAAACATTCTTTCATGTTTATTACAAAGGGTGGGAGGGGAAGGGAAGAAATGTGGTAACTTGTGTGAAGGGGAGGGCAATGTACAATATGAGGTGGTGGCGGCTGTATGCCGTGGAGTTGGTTCTGACTCATAGTGACCCTGTACAGGATTTCCGAGGCTGTAAATCTTTACGGAAGCAGAAAGCCTCATCTTTCTCCTGTGGAACAACTGGTAGTTTCAAACTGCTGACCTTGCGGTTCACAGCCTGATACGCTACCAGAGCTCCTACAATAAGAGGGAGGTCAGTGAAAAATGATGGAGGAAGGAGTAGATGGTGGGAGGAGTGCAAGAGTTAAAGACACCAGAAATAAATATTGTTATTTATACAATCCTGCAATAATGGTAATACAGGAATAAATACATGGATAGACATTAAGGCTGAACAGGCATAGGAGGGAGATTGGGATTACACCCACATATATATTAGGTTTGATAAACAAGATCTGTATTTGGATATTTACCTTTGCTGCACAAATATCCATGGATATGATGCAGCATATGGAGTCAAAGTCATGAAAAGTTCTTAGATATAACCAAATACGTTAATGGAATGAGTCATTAGGAGGGGGCTCAGGATCGTGGCCTCAGAGAAACTACGGTCAAGTGGTGTAACATAGCCAACAAAAACAATGTTCTACATTTTACTTTGCTGAGTAGCAACTAGTCTTAAAAGCTTATGAGTCGCCATCTAAGGTGCAACTACAGGAATGACGAGTGAAGAAAACTGAAGAAGCATGGAAACAATTAGTCCAATGGCTTAATGGACCCTGTACATCAGTCACCATGACCTGGAGAACAGACAAATTAGATGGTACCTGGTTACTACTAACAACTGTTTTGAGAAAACTGTGGAATAAAACTCAATATTACTATGAAAAAAGACCAGACTTCCAATTTTCCTAGTTTAATACATTCCACATTCTGATTATTAATGGATGTTTGCAACTGTTTCTTCCCATTTTGAGTTGTGCTCCATCAGCAAATGAAGGTTCTGAAAGCT
>NW_006408649.1:8815063-8820313 GCF_000296735.1 Chrysochloris asiatica | reverse complement strand
GCTGGAGAAGGATATCATGTTTTGTAAGGTGGAGGGTCAGATAAAAAGAGGAAAACCCACAGAAAGATGGAGTGGCCAAGTGGCAGCATCAATGGGCTCAAGTGTGGCAACAATCGTGAGGTTGGCCCAGGATTGGGCAGTGTTTTGTTCTACTGTGCATAAGGTTGCTATGATTCAGTACCGACTCGATGGCACCTAACAACAACAACTACTATTACTACTTTGAGGAGGCAGCTCTCCTTCAGTCATGATGTTCTGAGATATAGTGATATATTGTCACTATATCTGACAATGTTCTGCTGCTATTCATCATGTTTTCATTTTCTGGTACTATATCTGTGATCTGCTGCTCTTCACAAGTTTTTTAGTGGCTAAACATTCAGAAGCAGTACGCCTCTCCTTCTAGTCTGTCTTAGTCAGAAAGCTCAGTTGAAAACTGTCTATGATGGGTGACTCTGCAGGTACGTAAAATACAAGTGCCATAGCTTCTAGCACCACAGCAACATGCAAGGCACCACAGTGTGACAAACTGACAGATGACTGGTGGTGAATCATGTTGGTGGAGGACTGATGTTATTTAACTTCAAGGTGGTAACTTATTCCTATTGTAATTGTGTAAAGCAAGTACTACCTGTATGTCATTTCCAATCATATCTGTATTTCACTGACAACTAATTATGCTGGTACAGATTCTCTAATGGATAGTTGTTGTTGTTAAGTGCCATCGAGTCAGTTCCGACCCATAGCGACCCTGTACAGGGTTTCCAAGGGTGTAAATCTTTACGGGAGTAGAAAGCCTCATCTTTCTCCCACGGAGTGGCTGGTAGTTTCGAACCGCTGACCTTAAGGTTCGCAGCCCGATTCATAACCACTATGCTACCAGAGTAGAGATAGTTTTTATTTAAGATCCTATTTGTGGGTCATCTGGCTATAAATTGTTATCATGACTAATTGAGATGGTCATAACTGTACAGAAAGAAGTTGTGTAACAAAAAGAGGGGGAGTAGTTAATCTTACACTCCAGGAACAGAGGACCCTAGGACCAACAAAAGGAAACAGCATGAGCAGAACATGTGATCCTAAGCAGAGAAGCCGTGACACCCGAGATGGAGGCAGAGGTGATGTCTTAGAGAGACAGAGCAACTGAGGACTCTAGACTCATGGAAAGAGAAAAGCTGTGTGCTGACAGGCAGGAGGCTGGCTTGCAAAATGTGTCATTTGGTTGCTTAAACGATTATATATTTCTGCATGTTTTTATGTACACTGTTCAACAAAGATGAAAGTTCAGCAAAGAAAATAAAATGAGAAGAGAATGCAGAGAGGATTTATATCAGAAACAGCTGACTGTGGGAATGCTGACATTGCCAATGACCAAGAAGCACAAAACATACTGGAAGAAGAAATTAAAGACCTGGACAAGGATAGTGGTTGTCACAAAAAGGATGAACATGTGCCAAAGATGTGATGCTGTCAAAAAAGTTAACATTAAAGAAACCCTCAGAGATACATCACAATGCTGAAAGAGTAAAACATAAAATATTCGATGCAAATTCAGACTTAGAAGAGGGTCATTTGTTGATGCAAAGACACTTGGTCAGTACTGCAAGTTGCAGAATGAGAAGAAGGTAAGTACTGTTCAAACTGCTATGAATTTCTTACAAAGAAATAAAACAATTTATCATATCCTATTTGTGTCTAATGTGAAACCATTAGAAACCATTTCAAGAGGTAGTATGTGTTTAAGAGCCAGTACTCCTGAATGAAGAAGTCCAAGGTGCATTAAAGTTATTGGCAAAGAACAAGGTATCAGGGACTTCCGGTTTGGGTTATGGCAGCAAAACCCTGGTAGAGTAGACTCCGGTGAGAAGGGAGGGGGATCTCATGAAGGAAGCGCTCATAGAACAACTCCAGAGCTCCGGATCTACCATAAGATCCAGTACGTCAGTTTTCCGCACTCGCAAATGCAAAAAATCACGATATTAAGGAAAATGTGGCGAGTTAGGAATCTGGAGATAGGACTCTCTTGGTGAAGAACCCACCCTGGAAGAGTTTAGAGGGCAGCACTAAAGCCAGTCCAGCTCAGAAAATCATGCTAAGATCGGTGCAGAGACATCTGCAAAAAAAAAAGAGACATGGGAGACTACACATTTCTCCCTGTTTCACCTTCATTGCTCAGCCTGGACATCAGGCTGGACAGAGAGGGAGCTTGGCAGCGACTTATGACATCACCTGCAGAGCCACAGACCCAAAAGTTTCCCCAGTGGGACCCTTTGCAGCGGTGCACCATGGAGTAGGTTCTGACTCCAGATGCCCCTATGCGGGGTTTCCAGGGTTGTGGGTTTGTGTGGGAGCGGAGCATCTCGCCTTTCTCCCACTGTGCGGCTGGTGATTTCAAGTGGCCACATTTGCGGCCATTGCGCTGCCTTGAGCTCCCTGCACAGGACCAATTCAAAGCACTCTGTAAAATCCCAGCATAAAAGGACTCAACCATCCTGAGAACTGAACTGTGCACACAGATACCTAACTGACCTTCAGAGACAAAAATAGTGGACAATCTTTCTCCCATTAACTCCCCAATATCTACCTGCACACCTCTACTATAGTGACTAGATGAGGGGCCTGAGAGAGTGGAACCTCCATCCCCTATTGGAGGCTTCTAATTACACACACACTGACAATGTCGCTCAGGACAGTCAACCACAGCTTCATTTCTGTTCCAACATGGTGATTTTTTTTCTATGCATTTATATTACTTCTGCTCTTGGTCCTTTTGATTACACATCTTTCCTGGAGGTGGGAGCTTTTTCTCCCTACGTTACCCAAGAAGAGATAGCAATCACGGCCATATAGCCAAGCTATAAGCATACCCCATAATATTCCACCACTGAGACAAGACCCAACAACACCTGCTAAGGATTACATGTTGAAAGGGAAGCCTATCTCCTGATCATATTCACCAGGAAACACCCAATAAGCTTAACAACAAACAACAAACATTCACATAAGCTTAAAAAAAAACACAAAAAAAACCCAAAACCAAAACCAAAACAAAAAACCTACATAACTATCATGACAAATAAAAAGCAACAAACGGTATTGAAACACGTCCAAAACCAGAAGAGACTAGCTGATGCAAATGAGCTGGAGATAGACAAAGGCTTTCAAGAGGAGGAAGAGCAGGTTTTGGATATGCCTGAAAAAGAATTCAGAAGAATGATATGGAAACAAATTCAAATGCTCCAAAAAGGTGTGGAGGAAAACAAGGAAGAAGTCAGGAAAATACTACAGGACCAATCAAATAAGATTGATACAGCATTAGAAACAATTCAAAAAGTGCAAAAAGAGGTCCAGATGATCAATAATAAGATATCAGAAATGGACAATACGCTGAAAGGGGAAAGGAGCAGAACAAAAGAGATGGAAGCAAGAACTAGCAAGCTAGAAGACAAATTTCTCAATACTGTTAAGATAGACGAGCAAGCGGAAAAAAGGATTAAAAAAATCTGAAGAGAGTCTACAATTCATGCTGGATAACATGAGGAGGAACAACTTAAGAATAACTGGCATTCTGGAACAGGGAATATTAGAGAAGTCCATAGAGGAGAGAGTTGAAGAGCTTCTGGAGGAAAATTTCCGTATCATCTCGAAAGACGAGAAGATAAACATTCAAGAAGCCAAATGTACCCCAGGAAGGATAGACCCCCCAAAAAAGTCACCAAGACATAAAATAACAAAGCTCTCCAAAATCAAAGTCAAGGAAAGAATACTAAAAGTAGCCAGGGAGAAGAGAAATGTCACTTATAAATGCAAGCAAATTAGATTAAGCTGTGATTATTCAGAACAAACCTGCAAGCAAGAAGTTAATGGGGAGACATATACAAAGCCCTACAAGACAAAAACAGTCAACCAAGAATCATCTATCCAGCAAAACTATCAATCAAATACGATGGTGTGATCAAGACACTCCACAATTATCAGAATCTGAGAGATTTTATGAAAACCAACACAGCACTTCAAAATAACCTTAAGGGAGTTCTGTGGACTGAAAACCAACAAGAACAGACAACAAACAGAGATTGACAGGAGTGACAACATCACCTGGAACTCAGTCAAGAGACAGCAGAGTCTAGAACAGAACAAGAATACAACAACAAACTCAAAGGAGCTGGGAGGTCAACTGAAGATCAGTGTTAAAGAAGGGACAAATGTAGTAACAGAGACCCAGGTGGTGAGGATGCCAGATAAATTACAGGATACAATGGATTATCTTAAATGGAGAGAAAAATTAGTAGACTACAAGGTAACCCCAAAGAAAGTTAACACTTCACAACTTATCATAAAAATAAATTTCCAAGTAGAACAATCAAACATGAAAACTAAAAAGAAACAGCACAAAAAACATAAACCCAACACCAGAAGGCATGCAGAACAACAGAATGAACAGCACCACCAATTAATTCATACCTAGTGGTTACGAGTCGGGCTGCAAACCTTAAGGTCAGAAGTTCGAAACTACCAGCTGTTCCATGGAAGAAAGATGAGGCTTTCTGCTCCTGTAAAGATTTACAGCCTTGGAAACCCTGTAAGGGTCGCTATGAGTCAGAACCGACTCCATGGCACATAACAACAACATCAATAATTACATTAAATGTCAATGGATTGAATGCACCAGTGAAGAGATAGAGAGTGGCAAAATGGATTAAAAAAAAGAAGACCCTTCAATATGCTGCCTGCAAGAGACACACTTTACACACAAAGGCAAAAACAGACTAAAAGTTAAAGGATGGAAGAAAATTTACCAAGCTAACTGCAACAATAAACAAGCATGAGTGGCAATACTAATCTCCAACAAAGTAAACTCTAAGATAAAAACCAGCAAAAGAGACAAAGAAGGACACTATCTCATGATTAAAGGGTCAATTGAGCAAGACAACATAACCATAATAAATATATACGCTCCCAATGAAAGAGCACCAAGATACATGAAACAAACCTTACTGGAATTGAAGAAAGAAATAGATAAATCTACAATTATAGTGGGAGATTTTAACACACCACTCTCGAAAAGGGACAGAACAACCACAAAGAAACTCGACAAAGTTACAGAGGAACTAAACAACACAATAAAACAACTTGAACTCATAGATGTATACAGAGAATTCAATCCAACAACAGCACAATAAACATTCTTCTCCAATGCATATGGAACATTTTCCAGAATTGACCATGTGTTAGGTCACAAAGCAAGCC
>NW_006408649.1:8802694-8813961 GCF_000296735.1 Chrysochloris asiatica | reverse complement strand
GCATTTGACAAAATCCAACATCCATGCCTGACAAAAACACTCAACAAAGTAGGAATTGAAGGGAAATTCCTCAACATAATCAAGAGCATATACACAAAACCAACAGCCTACATCGCTTTCAATAGAGAGAAACTGAAAGCCTTCCCTCTGAGAACAGAAACCAGACAAGGATGCCCTTTATCACCACTCCTATTCAATATTGTGCTGGAAGTTTTAGCCAGAGCTATACGCCAAAATAGAGAAGTTAAAGGCATTCAAATTGGCAAAGACTCAGTTAAAAAAGTACAAGACCTCATCGAAAGATTCAGCAAAGTGTCAGAGTATAAGATTAACATACAAAAATCAGTTGGATTTCTCTATAGCAAGAATGATAGTGCTGAAAAGGACATTAGGAAAGCAATACCATTTACAAGAGCTGCACAAAGGATGAAATATTTAGGAATAAACATAACCAGAGAAACAAAGGACTTATACAAAGAAAATTCAAAATACTACTACAAGAAACCAAAAGAGACCTACGAAACTGGAAAAACATACCATGTTCCTAGATAGGAAGACTCAACATCGTGAAAATGGCAGTACTGCCCAAAGCAATTTACACATACAATGCAATCCCAATCCAGATTCCAACAACATTCTTCAAACAGATGGAAATGACAATTACTAATTTTATATGGAAAGGAAAAAGACCCAGGATAAGCAAAGCACTGCTTAAAAAGAAGAACAAGGTTGGAGGTCTCTCACGCCCCGATTTCAAAATTTACTACATGGCTACAGTGGTCAAAACAGTCTGGTACTGGTATGATAAAAGATACATTGATCAATGGAACAGAATTGAGAATCCAGAAATTAACCCAACCACATACAGCCAAACAATTTTCGACAAAGTGCCTAGGCATATTGCATGGGAAGCAGACAGTCTCTGTAACAAATGGTGCTGGCAGAACTGGAAAGTGATATGTGTAAGACTGAAACAAGACCTTTGCCTCATGCCCTATACAAAAATGAACTCAGCATGGATTAAAAAGCTAAATGTGAATCCCAAAATTATGAAGGTCATCAATGACAAAATACGGACAAATGTGAGGGCACTAATTCAGGGCATATACAGACTACCAAACATTTTGAAAAGTGCACAAACAAAAATAGACAAAATAGATGAGTGGGACATACTAAAAATTTAAAACTTATGTGCATCAAAAGACTTCACCAAAAGAGTAAAAAAGGAACCCACAGAATGGGAAAAAATCTTTTGCAACAACACATCAGATAAGGGACTCATTTCTAAAATATATAGGAAGCTACAACACCTCTACAAGAAAAAGACAACCCAATTAAAAAATGGGCATAGGACATGTTAAGAGACTTCACCAAGGAGGACATCCGGGCAGCCAACTAACATATGAAGAAATGTTCTCAATCACATAGCCATAAGACACAGATGTGTTTAAATAAGTTTAAGCACTGTTAATGGAAATATAAAAGTCATTTATCTATCACTCCTGAGCACATGGATAAGGACATAGCTACGGAGGGCTAGAGTTGAGAGTGAAGCATCCAGCTGATATGAATTGAGGGGAAACACACAAGAATGCCCAAACTTGCACATAGTACCCATTTGACCTAGCCTCGATGGCTTGATAATTAGAACTCAACTAGAGGAAGATAAAAAAAAAATAATTTTTGATAAACGAAACAAGTGTAAATTGTTACCATTTGATGAACTTGACCTATACTTATGGATGTAGTAGGTCAAAATATGAACAGAGAGGGAAGGAGTCTTCACATCAAGTATCAGTGGTATCCCCTCTGTACACAAGGTTGATAGGGACAGGCAACTTAGACACTGATACCTAAAATGAGGGGGCAACACAGGCATGAAGTGACTGACTTACAAGGTTTCAAGAGGGAGTTTAGTTTAAGAATGTGTGGGGAAAGACAGAGTCTCCATTGAATAGTTTTCATCTTGTTTAGATGGGTCTGGTTAAAAGAGCTGGGGATAAGATTCTTAGGCTTCAGTAGTGAGTAATTGTTATCATGTTTAATTGAGATTGTCACAACTGTAAATGTAGAAGTTTTATAACAAAAACGGGGGAGTAGTTAGTCTTACAGTCCAGAAACAGAGGACCCTAGGACCATCAACGGAGAAGAGCACGAGCAGAATGTGAGACCTGATACAGAGAAGCAGCGACATCAGAGATGGAGGCAGAGATGAGGACAAAGAGAGAGAGCATGTGAGGACTCTAGACTCATGGAAAGAGAAAGAAACTGAGTGCTGGCGGCCAGGAGGCATGCTTAAAGAATGTGCCCTTCGGTTGTTTAAATTATTATATATTCCTAAGTGTTTTTGTATACAACACCCCAAAAACAACAACAACAACAAAAAAAAAAACAGAATAGAAGCAAATATTGTTGAATGATGATGCATGTAGATTGTAATCACTGCAATGAAATGATGGTGTAAAACTGACGTTCTCTCATGTAAACTATCAAACAATTCACAATAAAAACTTTAAAAAAGTCATTTATCAAAGAATGGTTTCCAATGGTCTTTAAATAATACAATAAAAGAACAGGGTGATGGATTGAAGAGATGATAAGGAAACAGAATAAAAGGAGGAAGTATTGAGCTTGAATCCACTTAGAAATCATGGTACAAAAACTGCCCTTAGGAACTAACTGGTCCTTAGGTTGCATTTTATAGATGAAAAAACTCGGTGACTCATTGAAGCTTAAGGAATTCCCCCAAATTATGAAACTAGCATATCAAAGATCATGAGGATGGTGCAGGACTGGGCTACATTTTGTTCTGTTATATACGAGGTTGGCAAGAGTTGGAGCTGACTCAACAGCCAACTATGCTCAGTCCTCAAGCTCTTGCCAAAATACCCAATTTTTACAGTTCATTCTAGTAAATAACCAAGCTTGGTTATATGCCTTCCTAATTTAAACAGATGAAAACCTGTGTCATCCTCACAACTATTATGTTTGAGACCATTATTGCTGCCACTGCATCACTCTGTCTCTTTTTTGCTGACCTTGCACTCTTGCAAGCATAATGTCCTTCCACAGGAACTGATCCCTCTTCACAGTATGTCCAAAGTACGAGAGATGAAATTGCTCCATCACTGCTCCTAAGAAGTATTCTGGCTATACTTCTTCTAAGATATATTTGCTTATTCTTCTGGTAGTCTACTTCAATATTCTTCATAAACACAATTCAAATACATAGATTCTTCTCCAGTCTTCCGTATTCATTATTCACCTTTCAAATGTATTTGAGGCAACTGAAAATACCATAGGTTGGGTCAGTCACACCTTAGCAATAAAAGTGACATAGTTACTAACCATTTTAAAGAGGTCTTTTGCAGCAGATTACCCAATTCATATGTCGTGTGATTTCTTGACTGTTGCTTCCATAAGCAATTACTGTGGATCCAAGCAAAAATGAAGTCTTTGAAACCTTCAATCTTTCCGCCATTTATCATGATGTTATTTATTGCTCTAGTTGTGAGGATTTTCATTTTTTTTACATTGAGGTGCAATCCATACAGAAGGCTGTAATCTTTGATATTCATCAGTAAATATTTCGAGTCCTCTTTACTTTCATAAAGCAACATTGTGTTATCTTTATACTGAAGATTGTTAATGACTCTTCTCCAGTCCTGATGCCACATTCTTCTTCACAGAATCTAGCTTCTGGGATCATTTGTTCAGCATACAGACTGAAAGAATATAACCCTGGTACACCCCTTTCCTGGTTTTAAATCATTCAGTAACCCCTTGTTTTGCTTGAATGACAACCTCTTGGTCTATGTACAGATTCCAGATGAGCACAATTAAGTGTTCTGGCCTTTCCATTCTTTGCAATGTTATCCATAGCTTGTTAATGATCCACAGGACCAAATGCCTGTGCATAGCCAATAAAGCACAAGTAAACATCATTCTGGCATACTCTGCTTTCTGCCAAGATCCATCTGGCATCAGGAATGATATCCCTCATGCCAGATCTTCTTCTGAATCCAGCTTGAATTTCTGGTAGTTCCCCGCGATGTACTGCTGCAAACATTTTTAAACTACCTTCAGTAAAATTTTACTTGTATGTGATATTGTTTGATGATTTGAACATTTGGTTGGGTCACCTTTCTTTGGAATGGGCACAAATAGGAAACTTCGTATGTTAATTTACTGAACTGGGAAAAACATTGTATATATACAATATGATGTATAGTTTGTAATTTTCAGAGAAATAAAATAGGAAGGAAATTCATTAAAATATTAACATGCTTTTTTCTGGAAAGAAGAATCATGGGTTTTCTACACTTTCAGTACTGAACTTTTGATACCTTACAGGAAGGAGGAAAAATTTAAAGTGCAAAGAAACGTAATAAAGACTTTTTGTTAGCTGCCACCAAGTTGGCCAGTGACTCATGATGACCTTCAACTCATGATGATTCCATGTACAACAGAATGAAATGCTGCTGATCCTGAGCCATCCTCATGAAGTGTGGATTAGACCATTGCAATCTTCCAGGTCTTTCTGTCTAGTCTATTTTAGTCTGAAAGCTCTGCTGAAAATTGGAATAGGTTTTAGCATCACAACACAAACCACAGTGACAGACAGCGGTGGTTGCCAATGAGGTGCGTCAACTAGAAATCAATCTCAGGTTCCTGCACAGAAGGTTTGAATTCAACCACTGAGTTACCATAGCCACACAACTGAAAACATACAAGTTATTATCAAGAAAATTTAGAAACAATCCATCAATATTTTCTGTTTCATAAAATCTTACCTTAACTTTCTTTTTCCACATAGATTTCTGCTTCTCCTCTTCTTCCTCAATTAATTTAAGTGCCAGCTCTTTGTTAACTTTTGGCAATTTCTAGTTAGGGAATAAAAAAAAGTTGTGCTAAGATATCCATGTCATCACTTTAAAGGTTCATAGTTATTATACAAGGAGTATGACTGTACAAATTAAAACCAAACTCTTTTTTTTTTTTTTTTTTTTTTTTTATTGTGAACTGAGTGAAGGTTTAAAGAACAGATCATCAGCCCAACAATCAATAGTTTAAAATGACTGCAATTCCTTCCATGTACCACCAGTTAAGAGTATTTACATCTCTACTCAGTTTAACTCTTGCACTTTCTTCCTGTGTTTTTCACTATCTTCATCTTTCCTGTACCAACCTCCCTCCTGTTGTATACTGCCTTCCCCATGACTCAAGTTAACATATGTCTACCTTCTATTCAGTGAATAATTTTTCTTTTCCTCCTACCCCTGGTAAACATCATAAAGGGTTTTAGCAAGAAAACTTTTTCTTAATTTTTGACAACATTGACTAATTTCCCTCAGCATAATGCCTTCCAGGTTCATCCATGTTATGAGGTATCACCCAGATTCATCATTATTCTTCAACGCTGCGTAGTAGTCAACTGTGTAGACATCATTTTTCTGTGTATTTTTGCTAGTTTCTTTGTGGTCCACATAAAGTACTTCACTGATTCATTTTGTTTGTGGGTTTTCTTTTCATTTTCATTTATGTTGTGTTCATGTTTATGAAATCTTTACGATTTCCCTTTTATTTATTTTGATGTGAAGGTGTGTTAATTTTCTTTGAAGTTACCTTGTAATTATTAATTTTTCCCACATTAAAAATAATCTGTTTTATCTTGAAATCTACTTGACTTCCTTGCCATTTGGGAGTTCTGTATCTATACTATTTCCTCTTTTTCCTTTGAAGTTGACTTTATTATAAAGTGATATCTCTGATTCTCTCTTTAAATACGTCTGTATCTAGACTGTACAGGCAGTCTTCTGTTCTGCTGTACAGAGTGTCCTTATGAGTAGGAGCCGACTGGATGGCACCTAATCACAACACTATCTGAATTGAGTTCTGGGTGGTGGTGTCACATATGTTAATCTCAGGTTGTCATCTGTTCTTCTTAGTTCTCAGTCCAAAGAACACCCTTTAGAATTTTTTGTGAAGTTGGTCTTGTTATTATAAATTTCTTTAATTTTTGTTTATCTGGAAGTGTCCTAATTTCACTATCATATTTGAGGGGCAGGTTTGTTAGGTATAGGGCTCTTAGTTGGCAATTGTTTTCTTTCAGTGTTCTGTATCTGTCATCCCACTGCTTTCCTGACTGCATGGTTTCTGTTGAGAAATCACAGTTTAATCTTATTGATTCACCTTTTCAGGTAACTTCTAGTTTTTTCTAAACTAGTCTCAGAATTCTTTCCTTGTGTTTGGTTTTGGAAAATTTGGTAATATGTCTTGGTGATTTTCTTTTGGGGTCTATCTTATTTGGGGTTCATTCTGCTTTTTAAATGGTTATCTTTTTCTCTTTCATGATGTTAGGAAAATTTTTTTCCAGAACTTCTGGACAATTTTCTCTGAGCTTTTTATTCAGTGTATAGTCCATTTCTGAGATTTTTAGCACTAATCTTCTGGATTTCTAATTACAGATTTTGTAATGTTTCAAATTTTGCATTTATTTAGACTGTTCTTGTAGTTTTTTCTAAACTGTTGTAAAGTTTTTCATATGTTCTTGCTCTACTCAGTCTTTCTGTCAATCCATTGAAGATAGCTAAATATGAGGTTACTGAAAAATTATCCATACTCCAGTTATATTAAAATGGCCATCCATGTCCACATTGAGCATACATGTGAACTAACTCTGGCGAGAGTGACAGTGGATTATGTGGCAAATCATTAGCAAATCAGCCATGGCTTCGTCTATGAAATAATCCATGAGAGACTTTGGTTTCGAAAAGTTTGTGCAAGATGGGTACCGAAACAGCTCACATAAGAAGAGCATAAACAGAAGAACTTGGACATCTGCAAATAATTTTTGAAGGAAGGGCAAAGTGTCTTTAAAAAAAAAAAAAAAAATCGCTACTGGTGATGAGACATAGATTCATTATTACAAGCCTGAGAGTATATGGCAGAGTATGCAAGAGATACAGCCTCAATCGCCAACCAAGAAGAACTTCAAAAACCAACCATTAGTTGGAAAACTAATACTTACAGTTTTCTGGGATTCTCAAGGGCCAGTACTGGAACACTATCAGGAAAAAGGGCTCAAGAATCAACAGTGCTCATTACAATGAGATGCTCACTGAAGGGCTGAAGCCTAAACTTGGGATTAAATGCAGAGGACTGCTATTCAAGGGTCTTTTGATCTTGCATTACAAAGCATGTCCCCACACCTTTGCCCACTGTTGACACTCTGCAAAAGCTTTGTTTTGAAGTGTTAAAGCATATTCCCTATAGTCCTGATCTTATCCCATTGGACTTCCACCTATTTGGTCCCCTGAAAGCAGCCCTTCAAGTAGGGCGATTCATCTATGATAAAAAAGTGAAGACAAGTGTGCATTCATGACTTGCAGCTCAGCCTAGAACATTTATAAATAAGGGAACACAAAGGCTTGTTGCCACATGGACAAAGTGTATTGAAAAGCAAGGAGATTATATAGAAAAATGATGTATTTGTCTATTCTAAAAATTGATGGAAGTACATTCTATAGCCAGAGTGAATCTAGACTATAGAATAATTCTGGACTCATCCTCGTATCATTCTTTTGAATTCTTTCTTAGGTAGTTCCATTATCTTTTCTTCCTAAGAAATGTTTTCTGTCTCTGTATCTTAGCTATTGAGTGAGCCACTGTCTTATTTTTTCATGTGAACTAAAATTGTCTGTTGTATGTTGGTCTGTTATTAGGTTTTTATCAACTGTCTCCTGCTGCATGTGATTAGAGAATGGAAGTGTGTGCTCTGTTTTCTGTTCACCATTACTGCAGCTAAGTTTAGGGCACATTTTGGCTGATGTCTATCGTGGATTAGATGGCACAACAGCTGGTGATGACTCTTTTTCAGTGGGAGCAGCTCCAGAGGGTATGGTTACGATTGAGCTGTATGGGCACGGTAACTGACTCCCATCTATTGGGGCAAGGGAAGAAAACACACATAGGAAAACAAAATGGAATAAGCAAGCAAACAAAAGTGAAAAGAGAGTATGATAAAGGAGAAAACAAGAAACAAAATGGGCAGCAAGAAGAAAAAACAATATAATAACTGAAAAGAAAAAAGAGGGACAGGAAAACAGAGCTGTATAAGAGAAAAATTAGAGAAAATAAAAGGAAGACAAAATCAATAAATAAACACTAAAAACAATTAGAGAGATGAAAAATAAAGAGAGACTTTTATGTCACCCATGTGAATCTGTACCATCAAGCTGCCTTCTGTCTCTCTCCAAATTTGTTCACAATGGTTCAAGATGGCTGCACCATGTCTGAATGGCAGCTTGTTCACGTCTTCTTTCATCACTCCTGCTTAGCTTCTCCCAGGCAGTATCCAATCCACTTCTCTAACCTTTCCTCTGATACTCAGTGTTTCAGGATGTCTATTTCATTTCCTCCATGTCTATTTCATTAGGCCTTTCTGTCTTTGTTGTAGAGGGTGTCTGTACATATTTTCCTAGTCCGCCATCTTGCGGGAAGTCTCCACAAGTAATGGATTGAGGTGGGTCAAATGTTTTAGAAATATCATTATCAGCTTGGTGCTATAAGGATTGCCCTACTCCACATATTTCTCTAGCAAACTTGGAGAAGTTGCATTTGGCAGCTTACATATGAGAAATAAAGGCCTATGACTCACAACTGATTAGCAAGAGGCCAGTACACCAGGTATCGCAGCCATAACTGGTGTTGTGGGAAACTGCTAAAATGCTACTTGGGGATCAGCAGTCCTATTTCCTGTTCCCCAGATGGCAAATTTCCAAAAATTTTAACTACAATTCTGACAATACTATTAATGGCTGGCACAAAAATACCTTATCTCAGACTCCCCTTGCCAACATACACACATACTCATCACTCTTTTAAAATGTTAACAAAGAAATTAGAAAAAGGGAAACATATTAAGGTAATTTCAGAAAACAGCCACCAATTTTCTGTACAGAAATAATAGTATACATATAAACTTCCCCCCAACATTCAATTATAAATATTTGTATCATTTGGTGATTAAATATAATCAATAGGAGGTACTAGAGAGAAACCAGAAGGGAGTCAAGACTTGTCTTTTCAGTTTGATTGCTGTTTGTGTCGGCTTTATGCAGCAGTTCTTTTGCCTGGTAGCTACAGGTAGTTCCAGCAACAGTAGCTGATTCTACTTAGCAGTTGTGCAACATTCCCAGGAACAGCCTCAATAAGTCCCAAGGACCCAGCACATGTCCTCGAAGCCTTCCTCTTATTCCCCAGATCTTGATCAGTATCTGCTTCTTGACGTTACCTTAGTGTTTTTGCCTTTTCAGTTCTCCAGTACCCGGTTAACAATTCTTTACGTTGAATTCTCTCTATTAAAACAACTCATGTGGTTTTTGTTTCCTGACTAAAGCCTTATATCTAATGACCTTTTCTCACAATTCAAATAGATAGTCTATGATACTGTCAAATGTCAGGAAGAAATGGGTATCAGCAAAACCTCAGCTCTCCAAAAACTGAAAACACAATCAGATTTTCTTAGTAGAACTAACAATATTTCTCAGTCTGGCACAAATCCCCACAACAACATAAACTTTGTAATGATAAAACTAGAGTATTCACCCTTATACAAAATAAAATAACACCATTGTTGATGTTGTCATGTGCAGTTAAGTCAGTTCCAATTCAGTGAACCCATATAGTGTTTCTGAGAGTAGCTGTTGTGTTTGAAATGCTGACCTTGCAGTTAGCAGTCCAGTGCTTATCCTACAGCCCCACACCAGGGTTATAAATATACCATGTTGTTGTTGTTAAAGTGTTGTCTAGTCATTTCTGACCCATAGCGATCCTAAGTATAGGGTTTCTGAGGAGCAGCTGGTGAGCTTGAACCATCGACCTTGTAGTTCAAATGACTTGGCAGTTCAGCACATTAACCCACAGCGCCACACCAGGACTCCAAATATGCCACAGTATTAGTCAGAGTTGGAAATTGAGGTTTGGATGAACAACTAAGAAAAAGATGGCTGATTCCTTTGGTACAATACGCAAAATAAAAAGTAAATACTTTCCTCTGGTAAATTTAATGCTGAGCCCAATACTTACCTTTAACTGAACTCTCTGTGCACGTGTTTCTTCTATCTTCTGTCGAATTTTATCTTTCCTATATTCTTCATAAGCAAATGGATTTACCATCAGTTTCACCTTTTCAAAAGTAAAATAAACAATCCTATTTAGCAACATATTTCACACACATCATGACTGTTATGTCAAAGAATAAGCAAACCTCTTAAAAATCATGTACACATTATGAAAATGCATGTAAATAACAAAGAAATGGCTATCGATTGTTTCCCAAACCAAGCCCACTACCACAGAGTCAATTCCAACTCAAAACGACCCTGGATAGTGTTTCTGAGGCTGTAAATCTTTATGGGTCCTGACACCTAGTCTTTCTTCCACATAGCAACTGGTAGATTTAAACTGCTGACCTTGCAGTTAGCAGTCCATAGCTACGTCAGTGCTTATTCAACAATCCGTAAAACTGTAGCTTTGTACTTACCTTGTGATAGAGTCTTATATCCATAAAAAACCCATGCATATATGCCCGAAGAAACGGTGATCCGATGAGATGTGTGAGCCCTAGAAAAAGTTAATAAATCAGAAGAAGGCAGATTCTTATAAAATTTTTATTAAAACTTAAACAGTTTTTTCTTGAACAACAATTTGATTACAGTAAGATTTTACTGCTAAGTTAAAGTTAAAAAGATTAAAATTATCAATCTTCTTAAATTATCTATAGGGAAAATTAAAAATCCACTACAACAATATTATCCTTACTTATTTTAAGCATAATTGTTGTTAGGTGCCATCGAGTCAGTTCTGACTCATAGCAACCCTGTACAGGGTTTCTGAGGAGCATCTGGTGAGTTTGAACTACCAATCTTGTGATTCACAATTCAATGCTAATCCTATAGCAGCACCACACCAGGATGGTAGTACAAAACAGTACCCATTATAAAACAAAATGGAAAGGCAAAATTAAATGTAAGATAGTCTCATAAAATAATTTAAAGTCTTGGTCCAGAAAAATACTTTTCTAGAATCTGTTAAGTTAATAAAACTGCAGGGGTTGAACTTCCATGATGCAGCCTTAAGAAAGAGATCTGAG
The DNA here is from genome assembly GCF_000296735.1 of Chrysochloris asiatica. Classification (NCBI taxonomy): domain Eukaryota; kingdom Metazoa; phylum Chordata; class Mammalia; order Afrosoricida; family Chrysochloridae; genus Chrysochloris; species Chrysochloris asiatica. The sequence continues at coordinate 8,802,806 of NW_006408649.1, read as the reverse complement.
GAGAACAAACAAGATGGCGGATCGGGTGAACGTATAGCAGAGAGCACCGCCAACAACAACACAGAATACCCGACCAAGCAGGCTCAGAGGATGGTCCCAGAACTCTGAACCA